>NC_088933.1:41002500-41247500 GCF_038396675.1 Hydra vulgaris
TAAGACATTTATAAAATTTTAGTTACCAGATAAACTGCTGATTAAACCAGACAAACACTAAAAAAGATTTTTAAAAACAAGTTAAAGAAAACAAACCAAAGGAAATCAAGGAACAATATTTTTGTGTATAGAAATTTGTTGGTTAACTATCTGTTTGTCAATAAAGACAGCTAATCAAAAATTGTCAATAATTAGTATGTTTAAAAGCAAATGATTCAGAAATTAGATTTTTGAAGATAAAACATTTTTACTCCGGGCAAAATTTTTGGGCGCACAACGCTTACTAAGAAAGGAAAGACCGGCTTAAAATAAAAAAAATCGAGTTTTAAATTTTTTTTTTACTTTTTGATGCTAATTTTTTTTTTTTTTTTGTAATTTATTTTCCAGAATAATATGAACAAGGTAAATTTACCATGAATATATTTCTGGTAGGACTTCCAGAAGATCACATGATCTTATCATAAAGCCCTTTACAATCTATATATAAAAACAGTCGTACATTAAAAAATTACATATGCGTTATAATACTCTTCAGATGTTAACCAAGTTTTAACATAATATTTTATAATATAGATATATAACCTTCTCAACATTGAATATTATAATATAAAGTATTCAATATATGTTGTATAAATTATATTCTTCATTCAGTAAACAATAATAATGTATTAAATCATATTAACTTGAAATACTAAAAATAGATGAATATACTTTGTGTTGAAAATATTATTTTTTTAAATTTCTTTTTAATAGAAAAAAAAGACCACTTGAAAAAAAAATCAAAGTTAGGTAATACTATTTTATTCCAGAGAAATGGACCACGATAAGAAATACAAAACTGGTTGATTTTTGTTTTGCAAAATGGCTCTTGAATAGTTTTACTACAACGAAGTTCATATTTGTTTTTGGGTTTCAAATTATAGAGATTTATAAATACACTAGGAGATACATTTTTTTTAGATTTAAACATAAAACATAAAATATTAAAAATATTTAGTTCGTATATATTTAAAACTTTCATTTCTATAAGAAGTGGTGTTAAGCTTGAAAAACGATTTGCAAAATTAATTATGCGCGAGCTGCGTGTTTCTGATGCCGATAGAGAGATTTAAGTTTGGTTTTGTGAGCGCTTCCCCATATAATATTAGCATAGTTTACATGGCAATGAATAAATGAATAATATAGTTGAGTTAGTTGGTGTTTATTTAGTATATATCTAGCTTTATATAGAATTCCAACGCTTTTAGCAACTTTCATGGAAATATAGCCAATTTGTTGATTCCAAGATAAGTTTTCGTCTATCACGACACCTAAGAATTTTATAACTTTTTCTCTTTTTATGATTGTATTGTCAATTAATTAGTCAGGCAAGAGATTTTGGATATTTTCTCTTTTTTTTAGAGGTTGGGTAAAAAAGTAAACATTTTGTTTTATCCGTATTCAAAGATAATTTATTTTTTCTAAACCAATATGATATTCTTTTTAGTTCATTATTCATTTTATTAAAAAGTATATCTATGTCTTCGTGCGACTGAAATAAATTCGTATCATCCGCAAAATTTACGGTCGTTATGTTAGAAGCTTTGTAAAGATATTTTATGTATAATAAAAATAACAGTGGCCCAAGTATGGACCCTTGGGGACACCACATGTTATATTCGTTATTATTTGCGATGAGGATTCTTTATTATAAACAAATTGTTTGCGATTACTTAGGTAGCTTTTGAACCAATTTAGGGTTTTATCTATTACACAATAGCTCTCCACCTTTTTAATTAAAATATGATGATTAACATTATCAAAACATAATAACTTCAAATTCATAATAACTTAGATTTGAAAAATTTATAGTTGAACTTGGTAACGATATAAATTCGTCAACAGAGTTGTTGCCTACATAAGGAATCTTATTTGATAGGTTATTTCCTATTGTTAAAAAAAACTTATTAAATTCAGCAGCGATTTCACTTGAATCGGTAACTAATTTATTTTCTACTTTTACAGCATTCGGCATCGAATTTGTGCTTGTTTGATGTTTGCCTGTAATTTCTTTCATTATTTGCCAAACCCACCTTGAATTATGTTTATGTTTCGAAAGCAAGTCAGAGTAGTAAATTTGTTTGGCTTTTTTGCGGAGTTTTTCAAATAGATTTTTATAAGCTGTGTAGTTATTTTTATGTTTGTCTGATTTATTTTTAAGATATTTAACATAGAGTTTTTGTTTTATTTTTGAGGATTTTTTTATTCCTTTAGTTATCCAAGGACAAGAAATGTCTTTCGCGTTAAGAATAATTTTTCGTAACGGAAAATTTGCTTCGTATATTTTATAAAAAAATATTTAAAAAAGATTTATAGATGATGTTTATATCCTCATTAAAGTTTATATAGCTCCAGTCTTGATGTAAAAGTTGCTTTTTAAATAAATTTAGGTTATTGTTGTTATAAATATGTTTGTTTATTGTTACTTTTCCGTGCGTATTTGTTTTAAGGTCAGCGCCTAAGCAGGAAAAAATTGGAAAATGAACCGAAGCATCAGTTTTTATAATACCTTTTTTGAGCGTTATATTGAAGCAGTCATTGGTAAGAACGTTGTCAATTAAGGAGGATGAGAACTCTGTAATTCTGGTGGGTTTATTTATAATAGGTACTGTTCCCGTTTCAAATAAATGGTTATAAAACTTTCTAATGTTTTGTTTTTCATTGTACTGGAAACAGTCAAGGTTGAAATCCCCTTGTATATAATTTTTTTTCTTTTCTTGACTAGCTTTTTCTATTATATTATAAACAAGATAATTGCTTAGGTACTCAGTTCTTCCAGTTGGTGGCCGATAGCAGCAGCTTAGTAAAATATTTTTAATTTTTTGTTTAATATTTCAACCGTTAAAATCTCAATATTTTCATCAGAAACACTCATTTCGCTTCTAATATTATATCCAATGTTTTCTTTTATATAAAAAAGAACTCCTCCTCCACGCTTATTATTATTACGCTCTAAAAACACTGTGTTAAACCCTGTAAGATGGAGATAAGAGTTTGATTTAAAATCTTCTTCTGTATTTTTGATGATAACTTAATAAATAATCTTTATCAGGCCCGTAGCAACCGGGGGTTTCCCTGGGGCATTTACCCCCTTCCCCCAATAATTTTTCAAATAAAAAATTTTGAAGTTGGTTTTTAGAAAAAAACAAACGATTACAAATTAAGATATAAAGGAAAAATAGGATAGAAATGACCTAATTTATTCGTCCGTATCTTCCTTATTATTCGTATTTTCGGCGTAAGTTCTTTAGACAAAAATTTGTGACTTACAACTATTTGTCGTACCCAGTACTACCTCCCCACAATGGCGTGGGCCCAGGGCTATTATTTTTGTTGAAAAAATGACTAAAAAACAAAAATGGGCGCCCCTATATGATCTTATATCATAGCAGTGTAAAGATAATGAAAAAACTTTACTTATATCCAATAATATTAGTTTGTGTTCATTAATTTTAATGAAATGGTAAATATTTGAAGTGTTTATAACTTTAGAACCTCTATATTTCGCTTTTTTTTTTTTTTTTTTGTTACATATTTTCTATCAGAGCCGGGTTGCCAGACGTCTGACAAAAGGAGGACGTATCCTCTTTTTTAATCCATTGTCCTCTTTCCGGCAAGTCATGCTGAAAATATTTAAAATGTTCGGCTTTTTTAATATTGTAAGTTTTTAACTTTTTCATATGCCTTTTTTTTTTACCTATATTTTTATATTTAAACTAAGCTATTCTTAAAGAAAAAAATTTCAAGTTGTACTTAGCTATTCTTAAAAAAAACTTAGCTATTCTTAAAAAAAAAAAACTTCAAGTTGTAACTCTGCGCATTTCACTTTTGTGATTGCATCGCAATGTTTATTTTGACTTATTTCATTTATTTGTCTAACAGTTTGAAAAACAAAAATCGAAAGAATAAAAGTTAGAACATAATTTAATTATATTTAAAACTAATAGTTCTCAAAACTGAATATATTGCTCGTTCTTTTGTTGTTATATATAAGAGTTAATATATTGCTCGTTCTTTTGTTGCTTTATAGAACGGCAAAAGAATTGAAAAACATAAAAATGTACAGATCTATTCTTTTTTAATTAAAACATTTTTACTCAGGACATTTTGTCTTAGTCAGTTTTAGCTTATATTCAATTGCAATTGAATTTTTAACTTAAATTGAATTGCAAATTTTTTTTTATAAAAATGACTTTAATTTTTACAAAGAGAAAATGCAAATTCGCAAGCACTATGAAGAATAAGTACTCATGCTTTGCTTAAGGACGCAACGAGAATGAGGCAAAGTGTGCGACATGTGATGTTACTTGTCTGTCGCTAACAAAGTAACTATTGACTTAAACCGCCGCGTTAACAGTGAGAAACATAAAAATCCAATCAAAGTATTAGGGTCATCGATTAAAATGACGATCTTTTTTTTAATCTAAAACTCAAAAGTATTGCAGAAAACCTACGCCTTTGAAACAACTTTGGCATTTCATTTAACATTTTTCTTATATAGCATTAAAAGATAATATACTTTGTTGTTTATTCTCATCCGGTATCAGTACCGTGGCTAGAGGGTCGGAGTCTTGTTCCCTGATAAAAAAGACCATTAACGACCCAAAGTTTTAAAAATTTGGCTTTTCTATGTCCTCCTTTAGGCAACCGTATATCTAGCAACCTTAGGTGTAGTGTAAGATTTTTACTCCTGGTTTTTACTCCCCAGTAAAAATCTCATATGAAATTTTTACCGCAGCGCAAAAAAAGCGAATGAGATTTTTACTTCCGTAATTTTCTCTTTACTCGTATAGGAAGTTCTGTTTATATAGCGCTATTATGTTTTGAAATTTAAGAAAATAAATTTGATGTATTTAGGGAGCTTCGAAACTGACAAATTAATAATGATCAATCATGACAAACTAATTTGAATAACAACCAATTTTTTCTGAAAAAAATAACTAAAAAAAAGTTAAGTTTTACAAAAGTATAACATTAAAATGATTTTCAGTTGACTTGTCACAATATATATATATCATATTCACTTAGCTGTGTATTAAACTGCATAGGTAAGTCAGCCATTAAAAATCCTTTCCATATTTACTATATACTGTTGTATCAATACCCATTAATAAGGCAATAATTTATGCATCAGTTGCCTACGTTCTTTTATTACTCATACCACTATCATTATGAATTATTTTTATTGGTAAGTTCAAAATTGAAGTCATTTCATTATTAATTTGTGTACACATGCCTTACAACCTTTTCCTTATAACTTCATAATTGCTTTCACTGCCTGTAATGATATAAGATATTGCTCTAAAAATCAATAACCATGACCTATGGTTCTGTGTAGTCGTTTAGGACACGAAAGTAGAATAATATCTTTTGTAAATATATTTATGGTTATAGCAATTTTAAATTTTTTAGAAAATTTCTCATATTAATAGTTGCATATTTTCCATTCTTATCATTAGTAACTTCCATATTAAATTCATCAAATGTAATTTCTTGTTCATAACTAATTATTCTTTTTGTACTTAAAATGGAAGTTACAATTTATGGTCCAGTCAACACATTTTAGTTTATAATAATTTCATAATTTGAAGCGATTCTCCTCTTATAATCATAAACTTGTGTTATTTTAAGTTTATGATTATAAGAGGAGAATCGCTTACTATGTTTTACTATGTATTTACTATGTTTTGATAAGCTTCATCAAAAAGTTCATTCTTCATTTTATTCATCGCATGAAACGTTTCTGAAATTATTTTATTGTTGTAAGAACCATCATTGCTAAAAGCATCATTATCATTAAAATCAATTAAATTGCTATCTAAATCAACAGCTTTCTTTTAGTAAAGCAATAAAAACGATGAAACCCATTGACTTGTGTTTTTTAACTCTTAATGAAAACAAAACAATATCAATAATATATGACCGTTTCAGAGCAGCATCATCCAGCTCCTTAACCAATGTACGCTTGATTGTTTGATTCTATCACTCAACTAATCCATTAGCTTGAGGATGATATGTCCATGTAATTCTTTGAATTGCTCTTGTTTTTGAGCAATAATTCTTTTGAAGTTTTATTTACAAACTCTTTATTTGTATTTCAAAAAAACCATGTCCAAAAATCTGTTTATACAAAACAAGACTGCTGATTTAGCAGTTTTATTAGTAAGTGCTTCTGCTTCAACCCCTTTACTGATATAGTCTACTTACACAAATATTTGTAAACCATTGACTTCTGGTAGTTCTGGTATATTGACTTCTACTTGCTTCATATTACCTATTGGAATGAAAATATTTTGCAGAATTGTTTTGACTAAAAATTTTTATTGACTTATGACATTTTTCACATTGGGAAACTATGTGAAAAATATCATAATAGGTACAATATTTTTATCATTGCATACCAAAAAATTTGACTTTGAATGTGATGAGTGTTATTAATACATGTATGACCAGAAAAAGCAGTAGACTAAATAGAGATATAGTAACAATGATTGTTTCCTTCTCGAACAAACTTTATTATTATTTTGTTGTTTATCTCTGCTCCAAATAGCTTTCCTCTTAAAAAAAAAGCCATAAACCATAAATAGTATGAGAAATAAAAATATTATTAGTTATGAAGTATATCAATAAAAAACGATATATCTTGTTGTAAAAAGATAAAAGCTGACAAGAACTGTTGTAAACATTAAAGAAATAAAAATATATCATTGCAGTTTTATTTACATGGTATAATTCATTATTATAAATGGTTTTGTTTGCCTTCTAAAATTGGTTTTGTTTTAAAACTTTTTTGGATACATTTTATATTTTAAATAACTAAATATATCTGCAAATATAGCATGCATTAATATGTAACTCCGCTTGTAGGGGCCATCGGGCCCCCAAGGTGAGATGGGCTTCATTCGAATTTCTTGCTTGGACAAAAACAATTACAAGTGTAGAATATTGTTCAGCTAACCATAACATTTAAGAAAACCATCCGAAAATTTTCTTAAATTTTTAGCCAATAGAATATATAAAAGAACTTCTTTTAAAATTTTATTGAAATTTTTTTTTAGTTTGACTATAACTAAAGCTATTGTCAACTTTTCTTTACTCAGAGTGTCAATTTTTAATGCGAATAATGAACAGAGAATTATGTGTCATCTACAATTCAGTAGTAGTCAATTTTTGATTAGTAATCAAAAATTGACTACAACTGAAAGATTTTATTCAGAAATTAAATTAAGGGGCTAAATATTAGCTAATTTCACGGAGAATAGGCTCCTAGCATTTCTTTTTTCAACGGTTGTTTCTTAACGTAAGGCATAGTTACACTTAATTTTCTGATGTTAAATTGTAGAACATAGATTGAATTTCCTGAAAAAAACATTGTTTGCAATTCTCGGTTGGTTACAGCGAGTTGATTCTATCATTTTTTTAAAAAGGGGCCGGTGTTAGGTCACTCTCCCCTAATAACTTGAGAGTAAAAATAAAATGGAGGGAGTAAAAATTTTATACGCTTTTAAATCAGCATTAAAAATTTGATATTAGATTTTTACTGCGGAGTAAAAAAATTCGGGAGTAAAAATCTCATACTAAACCGGTTTCATGAAATAAATTAACCCCCATAATAAATTATCTCCCGTAGCGTAAAAAATAACCAAGGGACTTAATATATTTCAAAATAGGTTAACTTCCCTTGAAATAAATTAACCCCTGTCGGCGAAACAAATTAATTCCACATAATATTTTAACTCCTTGGAACAACAACTTAAACGAATAACGAAAACAGTATTTTAACTGGATGTTTTCCTGTTTGTTATTAAATCTGTTAATTTGCTATTGATATGGATATATTTATAGTAGCACTATATATATCTTAACCATTCTTAGATATTTATACACTCGATATACATGTATAAGTATATACATATATATCCAATACTACTATCTATCTTCTATCTTATTGCTCTGTTCTTTTAAGATTATCGACACTCTATTTTATAGAATACATTTAAAGTTATATATATATATATATATATATATATATATATATATATATATATATATATATATATATATATATATATATATATATATAAACACATCACAACATACAATTACAATGAGAAAGGATTGCATGAGTTTCAGAAAAGTATCTCCATTTTTAATGGCAAGAAGTGTATTATTAAAGAATAAAGAAAAGATATATATACTATGCGAGTCCAGATTATAATGATGAATAGCAGTGAAACATATACAATAAAGGTGATGTCCATATAATGATATCCACTATTTGGAAAAAATTGTAAAAAATGTAAATTATGTTAGTGGGTAATTCCACGGTTACTTACGGAGCATTTTGAATTTAGTAAAGTCACATTTTTATATATATATTTTTTGTTTTAACAGATAACATGTTTACATATTGATTAGATATTTATATATGAATCATGTAAAAATCATTTATTTGTTTTCCTGTATATTGAAATTTTAATTAATTATTATAAGTTTACGAGTTATAGTTGATTATATGGTGTGTTACTTACGGGAAGCAAATAAACATTGCATTAAACCTGATGTTTTCAGTTGAATATTTCTAGCCAAATATTTAACATACATAAACTGGCTACTTAAAATAAGTTAAGTAGTTATTTTTCTGTATAGAATTATTCAAAAGATTGTTTTAGCTTGTTGTGGACTCGACGGATAAATGACAATAAGTGAAATATTAATTTTTAACTTTTTATTAACTAAAATAATAAGAAGAATTATTAATATAACGACAATAATAATGTTCAATTTCATCACATTCTCCCCGACATCTTTAAGTTTTAAGTAGTCAATTGTTCAAAGATCTAACCAATTTGAAGCCGTACACTTTTAAGTTGATCGTCTTGATAAAATACCATTTTCAACCTTATTGGACATGACAGGTCAAGACTCACTGGATGTTGTAGGAAGATCCAATGACACAGTCTTGTCTGGTTTTTGTAACTGGTGTGCAGTCTCATGTGGTTTTTGTAACAGGTGTACAGTAGATTGTTCCGATTCGCTCCGATTCGCTGTTTCCAAGTTAACTGTAGGTGAATATTAGATTTGAAACTGGTGTGCAGTCTCATCTGGTTCTTGTAACAGGTGTGTAATAGATTCGACAGTTGCTAATAACAGATTTCACAACATTTACTGAGAATGGTAGGTTGCAAGAAACAATCATTCTAGTAAAACCAGGGTGGCATAACGAGTTGTGTAAAGACAATAGAGTAGACATTGCTGAGGAGTACATACAAATAAAAGTATCAGGTACAATATTGTCTATTCCTTTTTGGTAAACAATGTCAAAGCTGTAACAAAAAAGCTTAAGACGCCGTTGATATGTTTTATCATTCATTGATTTTACTCGTATTATTCTTATTAAACATAAACAATACAGATTGTTGATCAGTTAAAAGCTTGAAACGCTTCCCAATGAGTAGATGGCATTAATGCGAACAGATTCTTTAACAGCACATGTCTCTTTATCAATAAGGGGATGTTTTAGCTCGGATCGATATAACAATTGCAAAAAAAAGCAACTGGTCTGCCATTTTGATTAAGAAGTCCTGCGATAGCTGTATCAGATGCATGGGTTTCTAATGGCTAGTTCTCATTAATAGAATACAACAAGCTGGACATTTATATCCAGGATGCACAGCATTTCCACAAAAGAAGCAAAATTTTTTTTTGGACGAGTTGTTACTGTTAGGAATGGCAGCAGATGTGGTGAGAATTTCTGTACTCTCATTAGAAGCAAAGGCTGTAAAAGTAGGTTTTTGGTAAACTGAGGATAGATAATCTTAAGAATACTTTTGAGCAGATTCGTAAGTTCTAGCGTTGTCAAACATAACCTCTAGTGTCGTGTCGTTGTTTGATTTCATTAGTAGCTATACCACTGATAAAGGAGTCACGAAGTGCTTCTTCTTGTTATTGTAATTGAGTAACCGCTTTAAAGTTACAATCTTTGGCAAGTATTTTAAGTGCTTGGACGAACTCAAAAATCTAATGAGAAAGAAAAATAGTTATAATTCTAGGTTTGTCAATACTTTTTTGAGATAACTAAAAAATATTCAAAAGTTCTAAACCAATGATTAAATTCTTGTTTACTTGATGGTGTGTTTGGAGGTGATTTAAATTGTGCTGGTTGTAGAGCTTTGTCCATTAGTTTTTCGTTATACAATGATTAACAAGTTAATAAAATTGTTGTGGACACAAAGGATAAATCAAAATAACTGAATTATTGCTTTTTAACGTTTTATTGACTAAAACAATAAGAAGAAATATTAATATAACAACAATAATTAATAATGCTCAATTTCATCACATAGCTATTTATTTATAATCAAATTAGTTATCATTACTTAGGAGGACAATTCTACGCTTCTATCGAAATTCTGTTCTGCACTTTTATCAAAATCTAGTTTAGCTACTATTTATATAAAAAGTATGAGGCACGACTTTAATTTAAAATTTAAAACAAAAAAAACAAAAAAAAAAATTAAAATTTTTTCATATATGGCAACCAAATGATTAATTGGTTTTTGTTTGAATTTATTTATTTATTTTATCAAAATAACTCACTTGAGCGTGGAGTGCTCGATATTCTTAAAGAACAGAGCAATAAAAATTAGTAGAAACACTTATCTAGTTAAGACTGTCGAAGAAAATTAGATAAGTGTTTATATTTATACATATATATATATATATATATATATATATATATATATATATATATATATATATATATATATATATATATATATATATATATATATATATATATATATATATATATATATATATATATATATATATATATATATATATATATATATATATATATATATATAGGGTATATTACGTCCAAGGCAAAGAAAACTCAACCAATACCCCCCCCCCCCCCCATATATTACTACTCCGCAAATTTTTGTAAATGTAGTTTAGAAAAAAAAAATTTTATTTGAAAATGCGAAAACATAAATATCAATTTAATTTAAAATGGCATAAACATTATAAAATGGTGGACATATTTACGTATTTAATATTTATTTATGACGATTTAAGGTTTCACCACAATATTTGAGACGGAAAAAAACGTGATTTTATGTAATTGAAAGAATATAGGTAACAATTAATAGAATTAATGAAAATTATTTTTAATATTTAATCGCACCAAAATAATAATAATTAACCTAGGTTATTACAAAAAATAATAATAAATAATAATCTGGAATTAAGAGTAAAAATTAAAAACTTGGAATATGATTTAATTACAATGAATAAAAAAATTTGATTCTAATTTGACGGTTAAATTATTAGTGGATTCGTATTTCAGAAACAAGTTCATTTGTATTTCCGAAACAAGTTCATTTGTATTTTGAAAATATGTAATAATAAATATAAAAGCACATTTAAATAAATAATAAAAAAGGACGCAAAAAATAATTAAATTTTAATTTTTCTGGTCTTTTTTGTTGCAAATGCTTTTAATATTTCTTTCAAATTTAATATTGACGATTCTTCGTGTTCTATCAAAATTATTGATAATCCCACCAGTCTTTCTTGTAACATTGTCGACCTGAAATAGTTTTTAATTATTTTTAATTTCGAAAAACTTCGCTCGCTACTTGCAACGGACACTGGAAGTGTTTATAGTATTCTTAAAGAAATATATTATTTATTTAAGAATACTAGTATATATATTTAATTGACTGTCTACCAAATATATGTATATATAAGAAATATACATATATTTGGTAGACAGTCAATTAAACGTTGTTTAACGATAAAAGTTAGTACGTCATTTGTTGCGGAGTCTTTCAGAAAGTACTTTAATTTCATTACAACGATCCGCTGCACTAGTATCTTTTTGAGAACGATGAGTTAAAATTTCATCTAGATTTCTACAATTTTTCAATATATCTGCTCAAGATTTTGAACTTATAGAATAAATATCATGAAGGAAACCAAATATATTGTTATATTGTTGCAGTCGTTCAAACTTTTCCTTATCAGACTGTATAGCAATTTAACTTTAAATTAATCTTTTGGATCTTGCAATGCTTCATCTTGTGTTTCATAATCGAACTGTCGCTTTTTTCTCCTTCTTCTGATTTGTTCTTCTTCAAAATTTGTTACTGTTTCCAATACTTTTACAATTTCAGCAGCATTAACAATAATTCTTTGAAAGACTTCATCATTTCTCATTTTTAAAAGTTTGCTTTTAGTAATATTTAATTGTTGCGTAGCTACATTAAAATCAACGTTTTTATTTTGTAATATTTTATTAGAAATTTTATTAAATGAAACCATGAAACAAGGGCTACCACGAACTTGAATTTGCAAATAGAATCTGCGAGCCCTTTAGCCTCAATTCGGGAAGAATTTCCTACTGATGTAGTTTGTAATCTTGGATCATCAAATATTTGCATTAAAGCATTGTAATTTTTTCCGAGATCGTACGGTTTTAAAGCATTAATGTGGCTTTCCCATCTTGTATCACTTAATGACTTGACAGTAAAATATGGGAAATAGCTACGAAAAACTTGCCAACGAGAAGGTGATCCCGAAAAATAATTATAAATCTGTTGCATCACACCGAAAAACTTCCTGCATCTAAGCTTCACTTGTATGCATCATTCACAACTAAATTTAGTGAATGTGCACTGCATGGAATGAAAAACGCCCAAGAATTTATATCCAAAATTTTTCTTTTTACCCCATTCTCCTTACCTTTCATGTTGCTCTCGTTCTCGCATCCTTGTCCACGGAGATTTTTGATTGGTAAATTAAATTTTTTTCTTCAAAAAAGCACCTGCAGATTTTTCGACAAGTATGAATCCTAAGAAATGTTCTTTAATTTTAACTAAATCACTATCATGTGGTGTTGGTGGTTCTAAATCAACAAATCAAATTATTATTTTCATTTGTAATGAATGGCTATTATCTGGGGTGCAGTCTAAAACTATAGAATAATATTTAGCAAATTTTACTCTAGTCAAGATATTATCTTTTATAGCATTTGCTGATATTTGTATTAATTCGTTTTGAATTTCTTTTCCAAGATAATGAGCAGTTTTAAGTACTTGATTTTTAATTTTTTGTACATGTTTATTCATAAACGGGTCAAATAAAGCGAGATACTCAACAAATTTAAAAAAATTACCATTGGCGTAATTGTAAAGCTTTTCATTTGTTCCACGAAATGCCAATTTTTGCGTAGTCCGTACTCTCACTAAGGCAATTAATCTTTCTAAAATTTGTCACCAATATTGTTCTTTTTCTTTAATTTTTTGTTGGTTAATATGATCGATGGTTTTTTCTGTAGATAAACGTATATCAAGTTCTTTCCACTTTTGAAAATTAACGAGATGTTAACGAGAAAATTAATGAGATGAAATTAACGAGATTTTTCATGAGAAGAAAGAAGTGCTCCAATATTCTTCCAATTGTTTAAATCTAAACCTTCTAAAGCCGGCAAACTACTTTTGCTTTTAGCAAATAATTTACAACATGAACAAAAAACTACATTTTTTGAAACTGAATATATAATCCAAGAACCAGAGACTTCTTCTCCGCGTTCGCTGAAGTGATGAAAATTTTCTTTTTGTTTATCTCTTTCTCGTAGAAAGTTATATTTTTCAATATGTTGCGATCTATTTTGTATTACAAATTGCCAAAAATTGTTTATTTTGTATAAGAAATTGCCGAAAATTGTCACTAAAATGAGTAGGCCAATTTGGAGGGTCACTGTAGTCTGCAGATGATAATAAGCTAATTTTGGTTTCAGTTTCAATTTGTCTTGAAACATTAACAGCCGAAGTTGAGCGAGGGTTTAAATAATACACAATAACCATTAAAAGGATGTCATCCTTGTAATCCTAAAATAAACAAACAAAAAAAAACATGATTTTTTATCCTTATTATTGATATAGGAAAGTTTTATAATTGATATAGGAAAGTCCAACTAAACAAGTTTAACTTTTTTCTAAGCTGGAAAAAAATTATTATAATACTCTATGACATACTTGTAGAGTCTTCAGCGCCACAAGTATGTCATTATACACACACACATATATATGTATATATGTATATAGTAAAAAACACTTATCTAACTTTTATCTTCGACTTGAAGTTTCACCATTGCTGGATCATCAGGAAGAGTCCTTCCTGATTGACACTTGAAAGGAATTCATCATTCCACCATTCAATCCACCATTGCTGGATCATCATGAAGAACTCTTCCTGATGATCCAGCAATGGTGAAACTTCAAGTCGAAGATAAAAGTTAGATAAGTGTTTTTTACTAATTAATTATTGCTCTGTTCTTTAAGAACATTGAGCACTCTATTTGTAAAATACACTAACATAATTTACATATATATGTATATATATATATATATGTATATATATATATATATATATATATATATATATATATATATATATATATATATATATATATATATATATATATATATATATATATGTAATTATTTTTAAAAATGACTCGATGCTTTTTATTCTTGACATGTTTCGTAAAATTTATTTACATTTTCAAAAGATTATTTTACAATAATAAAAAACTCTGAAATATATATTAAAAAATTTCTCTTTACAGAGAAATATTAACGGACAAAAAATTATACATAATAAACCAATATATTTATTACAAAATAACTCGGTAAATAACCCATTAAAATAACCAACTGTCAAAAAAATATATATACATATATATATATATATATATATACATCTTTAATTTGTGTTTGCTTGGGGCATTATCCAAAATCTCAAAAGAATCACAGTTAGCCAAATTTTTGCAATTAAGAGATAAATTTAAGTGTTTAAATATATGAGATTGTTTATCACTTTTAAGGTGCTCATTTATTCTAGTTGCGAAGTGTCTGGAGGTTTCTCCAATATAACTGGCATTACAGCCAGCGCAAGAAAATTTATAGACAACATGAGATTTAAGCAGTGTAGGAAGTGACTCTTTTAAGCAAAAACAATCTTGTATTTTATTAGTAGTGAAAATTAATTTTATTAGAACATCCTTGCAATATTTATGAACAATTTTTGAAATTTTCCTTTTAGTGTAATTAGAGTACATTCCAATGTATGAAAGCCTAAAGTATCTTATATTTAAGCTATTAACAATGTTAGACACAGATGGGTTCATTTTCTTATCAATAAACGATTTAATTTCATAGTCAATAACTTTTTGTGGAAATTTATTATTTTCTAAAACTAATGATAGATTCTTAATATCTTTATCAAAACCAAGCCAAGAATTATTAATTTTAAATGTACGATCAATCAAACACCGAACAAGTCCAAATTTGTAGCAAGAGGGAATAAAACTAAAAATTTTTTGTAAAAGACCTGTATACGTTTTTTTGTGATAAACTGAAGTCGAAAACGAATTGGATTTTTTAATAAGTACATCTAAAAAAGCAATCTGGTTATCTTGTTCTTTTTTCATAGTAAATTTCAGATTTTTATGTTGTTTATTGAGGTGTTTGAAAAATTCTTGAGCTTCGTTTTTTTGTGACAAACTGAAGTCAAAAACGAATTGGATTTTTATTTTTTAAAAATCTTATCTATTTTTAATTTTTTATGACTTCAAGATTTCATCATTATTAGCAAGAAAACAGAAACGTGTTTAACCAGAAAAATTCCAATCCTTAATGGTTATTTCTAAAAATGATTCATTATTAGAAAGGCCTTCCCCCCTCCTTCTTTCTCAGCCAGGTAATCAAAATACACTGTTGATTATTATTAATTGTTTAAGCATACATAAAAAAAATCAGAGTTCAATCTTCATCAGAAGAACCATTGTTAAAAAAACCTGGATTTCATTGATTGATTGGTTGCAACCGGTAAAAAGTGTCAACATTTGTTACAGGTCTGCGCAAAGTATTCAGAATTAAAAATAGCAATTATGTCATCCACATACCGTTTATAAAAAAATGGTGCTGTAAAAGAGCAGTTATTGACCTATGTTTGTTCATGATATCCGACGAAAATGTTAGCTAAGATGGGCGCTAAAGGAGAACCCATAGCAACACCATCTGTTTGATCGTAATAACAACATAAAAATCTGAAATTTACTATGAAAAAAGAACAAGATAACCAGATTGCTTTTTTAGATGTACTTATTAAAAAATCCAATTCGTTTTTGACTTCAGTTTGTCACAAAAAACGTATCCTAAAAGTATATGAGTATCCTCACATCCTAAAAGAAGCCCTCCACATTAAATGGGAAAGTCCCTCACTTAATGAACAAGCTTTACATTATACAATAAACTTATCTATTTAATTTTACTGTCAGTTTATTTATATATATATATATATATATATAAATATATATATATATATATATATATATATATATATATATATATATATATATATATATATATATATATATATGTATATATATTTTTTTGACAGTTGGTTATTTTAATGGGTTATTTACCGAGTTATTTTGTAATGAATATATTGGTTTATTATGTATAATTTTTTGTCCGTTAATATTTCTCTGTAAAGACTTCTATTTTTTAATATGTATTTCAGAGTTTTTTATTATTGTAAAATAATCTTTTAAAAATGTAAATAAATTTTACGAAACATGTCAAGAATAAAAAGCATTGTGTTATTTTTAAAAATAATTACATATATATATATATATATATATATATATATATATATATATATATATATATATATATTATATCATGTATATATATATATTATATCATATATATATATATATATATATATATATATATATATATATATATATATATATATATATATATATATATATATATATATACATTATATAAATACACACACACAAACACACATTTACATGTTTAAGGTAAACGATTGATAAAATGGCCATAACTATATAATGGTTACATTTATTAATTTCATAAAATAAACTCCAGACAAAACTTAAAATTGAAAAGTTAATTTATTCTCATCTTTCTCATTTCTATAACTTTATTTAACATAACCACATTTATAAATGGACAAAAGAATATAATTTTTAAGGTCGCATATTTTTTTCAATTTCCTAATTTGATTGGGGAAATTTTTTTTCTTTTAACAATAATTGACCACTTACCACAACTATTGTATAAATTTTAAAGCTCTGATTTCATAGCACTAAAGCATTAAGTCACTTGACATATTATTCAGGCTTACTTATGGATTTATATTTTTGAGTTATTTAAACTATTGTGGTGGACAAAAACACTTTGATTGTATGTAATAGAGTCTGTCTCTCCCACGCATTTGCAGTATTATTTGCATTTTGTAATCGTCTATTTGAGAAGATATTGTGTTTAAAATACATGATCTACAAATTACATTGTTGTTAGAAATGTAAAGACTGTAATTTAAAAAATAAATTTGATTCATTTTTAACGAATATATATATTTTTCGAAGCCAAAAAATCCATTTTTAAACCCCAAAAAAATTTGAAATGTTTTATTGAACTTTTGCCCTAAAGTTTGTAAAAACAAATATAAAATTATACTGAGTATATTTTTATAGTTCATCAACAACAAAAAAGTGAAATCATTTTATTGTAGTTAAAATGTTTTCACTACGATGAAAAGTAGTTAAAATGTTTTGGAAACTTTTCTGGTTAATAAAGCGACTTAATAGATTTTTTACTAAAAGCATTTAATAGATGGCTTACACTTTATATATATATATATATATATATATATATATATATATATATATATATATATATATATATATATATATATATATATATATATATATATATATATATATATATATATATATATATATATATATATATATACATACAGGGCCTTTCAGAGGTTTGGAGAGGCCCCGGCCAGTTAAAAATTGGAAGCCCCAAAGGAAAAATTTGCGCAAAACGCGACGCAAGATAATGCAAAGCCATATAAGTCTTCAGATAGATCAGGACCAGATAAATGTCTAACTTTAAGACTAAATGTAATAAATTAGACAGACCGTCACACACAGATGAGGCGCTTTTTGTACGTTTTATCAAGCCAACTAGGCAAGAGACGCGCTTGTCTTCTAAAAAAGCATTTTTGGGGAGGCCTGGGAATCAAGAAGGTACGACGTATGAGTGGAATGTTACACTGTTACTTTATTGCGAATGTTACAATTCAGATTTCACAAATGAATGATTCATGCATGAATAATTATTCATTGGTTTTTATTATTTTGTTTTTTTCGATATGTAATTATTTGCAAATCACTATAAATGAATAGTTAAATTAATGTCACATTTTGAAAATGAAATCTAAAGAAATTCACTAAAAGTAACTAAAACAGAATGAATTAGTTTTAATTAATTTTTACAAACGCTTTTCTTGGTTTTTGTTCTGAAAATGCAGCAATTTTATTTGAAAAATCTAGTTTTCGTGCAATATCGCAATTTATATTCAACTTAGCAAGTCCATTCAACCTTTCCTGCCCCATAGTTGAACGATGATAATTTTTTATCTGCTTTAAAACATTAAATGTGCGTTCGCCCGAAGCCGTCGATGCACGCAAGCTGATAAAAATTCGTAATGAAATTGTAATGTTTGTAAAGACACCAGAAAGACCAAGTCCAAGTATTTCTTCCAGCAATTTTTTTGGTGTGCCGACTAGTTTAAAATTAGCACCATAGATTCTTTTAAGAAATAAAACCTCATTTTCAAGTTCTTGTGAGATTTCTTTGTCATATTTGTGCTGAAAATGTTGAGCAGCCAATACAAGATCTTCGTCATTCAAATTTTTAAACTGCCAGAGAAATCCAAAAAGTTTACAAATTTCTTGTAACGACTGAAATCGTCGCGTGAGGCCAGGTTGAATTAAGTCAATGATGACAAAATAAACATTGATTTTGAAATACAACTCAGCATCATCTTGACTTGGAAAATGACGATTAGCTAAAAACTTACATGAAACACCAATATTTCTTGCAACAAATTTTGACTCATTTAAAATCTTATCAAACTGTTCACGGAAACCTTTGAATGTCGTTACATAGATTTTCAATGTTATCCTTTTCAATATCAAGAGTGGCTTGGCGTGCCTCGATGATTAGATTTGTCTGATGAATCATTATGAGTAGCTTCATCCAGATAGACGACATCAAAATGCAATCAAATTTGGAAATATACTTTTGAATAGCATTGAGTTCCATTTTAGCCTGGGCTGTTAAATGTAGCACCCCAAGTTCATTTAAAGCACTTCTTACTGAGTTCAAATGTTGTGCAACTGGTTTAACATCATCAATCCGTGCTGACCATCTTGTTTTGGACATTCCATGCAACAAAACAGGAAGATGTTGTTTTAAAATTTCGCACCTTTGAGGACTGCTACTGAATAAATTGTTTATTTGCTGAATTGTTCCAAAATACGTTACTGCTTCTTTGCATGATTCAGTGCAATCGACACCAACTAAATTTAATGAGTGATTTCCGGAGCTAGAAAACATACAGTTTGGATTTTGTTGTATCAAAACCGCTTGCACCCCGTTATACTTTCCAGCCATACTAGCACCGTTGTCGTAAGCTTGACCAATGCAGGCTTCGAAATCCAGCTTCAATCCAGTTTTTTTTGATAAATTGTCAAATAAAATAAATCTTTCTTCAACTGAAAAGTTTGAATTATCTAAAATTTTAACATAACGAATAACCAGAGTTGTTTGCTCCTTGTACGAGCAATCTGGAGTAGCATCAACTATTATTGAAAAATATTTTGCTTCCACAATTTCGTGGAGGATTGCTGTTTGAATTTGTGAACCACAAATATCAATAAATTCTTTCTGAATTCGTGTTGAAAGATTATGAGCTTGCATTCGCTGCTTACACTGTTGTGATTCTCGAACATGTTTAACATGCTCAGCTAAAAGTGGGTCATATTTGCGAAGAAGCTCAATAATTCCTAAAAAGTTTCCATTTGCTCGATCACCTATTTGTTGGTTAGAACCAAAAAGTGCTAATCCACGTTCAGAAAGAAAAATAATAACATCTAGAATATGATGGAATAATTTTTTCCAATTTTCAGTCTTGAGTTCTGATAAAAGTAAATTATCCACTAAAGTTTCACATAATGCTGCTCTACTAGCAGATTTCCATACAACATAGTTTTCTTTATTGTGAATTGAACTTTCGTGCGACGGAATACGATCTTTCAATCTTCTCCAACCTCTACTGATGCCCCATCCGGCAGAACTAGATAAAAGTGATACATTTGCAGCATTTTTGTTCAAAAGGAAACATGGTGCACAATACAAAGATTGTTTTTCAACACTCCAGCACAACCAGTCTCTTTTGCATGTTTCTCCATTTGTAAGAGTTTTGTTTAAGAAACGATAAGGAAATGCATGATGATTAGAGCCTTTAACGATATTATTTGGAATTTCAAAGCAAGTAATCTTAAGAAAAGAGTTCACTTGACAAGAATTGTTCTTATTGATAATCCCAATGTCAATAAAATTGAACGGATTACCTTGATGAATCGGATCAGTTATCTCTGTTTCCATATCTCGAATTTTATTTTCACCTGCATTTTCCTGTAATGAGATTTCGTTTTCACCCCTTCCTGCTTTATAATATTTAAATTTCCTGCTGGTTGTTGGTCTAAAATTGGGTCTTCTGCAATTGGAACAACTATATTTTCAATGTTACTATTGTCACTCACACTTTGAGTTTGGTTTGGTTGTTCAATTTGAACTGTGTTTTGTGATTTTTTTAAAAACGAATATATTTTCTTTGAGTTTGTGCATGCTTCTTCGGCATTTTCTTTTCTCCGCCGCCTTTTACTTGCACCACTATCAAATTTTCTCTTCCCAGTAAACACAGATTGGTTCAGAATTGGTCAATATTTAGTCGAAATTGGTCGAAAAATTGATAAAACGTTTAGCTACCTATTATTGACTAAAAATCGACGCTTAATTTGAAATGTATAATTCAAACTTTTTGTATATACGTTTACTAAACGTCGATCTAACGTTTAGAATATCGACTTACATTATTCAATATTATAAACTTTTAATCGACCTTAATTAAACGTAAACATTCATAGATTTAAAATCTACTCTATTTAGCCTAATTTAGTTACATTTGCTAAAGAAAGTTGGTAGAACAGAGCTGGTAAAATCCACTGCATATAATATGGCGCAACGTTACGAAATTTTTAATGTCAAAAATAAACATGGATGGTACAGATTATTTCCAAAACTTCCATTCAGAAAATCCTCTATATGTAAAGTTGTTTAGTGTAATTCCAATTTTGATTTATGAATGTACATTTAAAATGCTAACTATTTTACCCAAGTTTTTTGCGGTTAAAAATCAGGTTACAAAATCAGACGATCAGGATTCGATTGCAGAAGATGATGTTGCACAAACAGGTGCAAGATAAACAAAGGTAGACGGTATTCTAGGAAGATTTTTGATAATGCATAAACCAGTGATCCAAAATATTTATACTTAATCTTAATGTAAACTTTTATTTTCTGCTAATGAGATTAAATTTAAAAAATATTTGATAGAAAATTATTAATATAATATTTCCACTACCAAAAGCATGGTCATTTTATTTTTTTAAATTATCTAAACATAAACAAGTATAGTGCACAAACATTTTTTCTCTAAATCCCCACTATATGAAAATGTTTTATATATGTTTATAACTTTATAATTAGTTTTATAAAATAAAAGTATAGTATACGTAGTATAGTATAAAAGTTTATAAACATATTATAATAGTTATAAAAAATATAAAAAATAAGACCAGGTCTTTTATAACTATATCTTATTTATAAATTTCATTACTTTTATAACTATATCCTATTTATAAATTTCACGACCTTATATAGCTCTTATTACTTATATAAAGTTAAAAATTTATAACGTAATTTTAACTTATATTAGTTTTAAAACTTAAATAAATTAAATTTACGTCAACAAAATTAAAGAAACTAATAGACAAGTTTAATGTACGTTTACTTAGACTAAATCTAAACGCTTTATATACGTTAACTAGACTAGATTTAAACGCAAACTAAACAAAATCTATACGCTTTATATACGTATAATAATCCTATAACAGACGTCTAAAATACGTTTGAATATAGACGTTTTATGGACGTTTGTTCTAAACGTTAATCTGGATTTCATTCTAGACGGATAATTGACCAAATCTGAACGTTTTGTTGAAACGTTGTTTTGACGTTTAGTAGACGTTTGTGTGTATACTGGGAAGGATTAAGTTCAGTGATTAAGAAACCCAGTATAGATTTAGATGAATCTTTCAAGTGTGATTATCCTTTTTAGTATTATAAATATAGTTATTTGTTATTATGTTAAATAGTTTTAAAGTTGTAGATATTTGTAAAGTATGTAAGATGTATAAAAATATGTATTTTTTGTTTTAATGTATAAACTTTTTACATTTCATGTGTGACCAATTGTTTTTAATACAATTTAATGACCCGAAACTTCTTTTTACTACATATCTCATCGATAATAAACATAAAATAATTTTGTTCAACTTTTCAAGTGAAATACCCCACTGTGCAACGTTGTATTCTATGTCGAGATACATAGAATACAACGTTGATTTAATGTTGTATTTTACCTTGGCAAAACGTTGTATATAGTAGAAATAATACATATAGTACAAATGTACTTAAAATTATATATTTCAACCATTATGATGAATTATTATTATTTTTATTACAAAATAATAAATATTTTTAATACACGGATTTATAGTTTCAGTTCCGTTTCGTAAATTATCTCAAAATCGTTTAGAAAATTAAATATTTTGAGCAAATAATTGTTAAGCTATTATTTAAATAAACTATTTTATGGCTTACACTCATGGTGTTATTGGATGCAAAAATACAAGCTGCAAGCTAAACAAATGGGATAAGAAAGTGCATTAAGAACACTTTCGTTTGTAAAAACAAAAAAAAAAAGTTTGTAAAAACAAATATAAAATTATACTGAGTATATTTTTATAGTTCATCAACAACAAAAAAGTGAAATCATTTTATTGTAGTTAAAATGTTTTCACTACGATGAAAAGTAGTTAAAATGTTTTGGAAACTTTTCTGGTTAATAAAGCGACTTAATAGATTTTTTACTAAAAGCATTTAATAGATGGCTTACACTACTATATATATATATATATATATATATACATACAGGGCCTTTCAGAGGTTTGGAGAGGCCCCGGCCAGTTAAAAATTGGAAGCCCCAAAGGAAAAATTTGCGCAAAACGCGACGCAAGATAATGCAAAGCCATATAAGTCTTCAGATAGATCAGGACCAGATAAATTTTTAATACAATTTAATGACCCGAAACTTCTTTTTACTACATATCTCATCGATAATAAACATAAAATAATTTTGTTCAACTTTTCAAGTGAAATACCCCACTGTGCACGTTATGCACGCTCTGAAAGTCTATGCGCTTGTCTAAAGCCTTTTTTGTAAGTAAAATAGTTATTCAATAATTTCATAGTATAATAAAATCTATTTTTTTAAAATTTAAAACCTAATTATCTAATTTAAAATCTAATTATAACAAAATCTATTTTTTTAAATTTCAAAACCTAATTATCATTAAAATGTTCAATTTTTTATTTTACATCAGCAAACTTACTGACAGATTTTTTCCTCAAATATAAAAACAACTTCAAGGCGATAGAACATTTTAAAGTCGTCAAGCGTAAGCATCCATTAATCTTCTGCTTGGTTGTTTTGAACATTTGTTATTTGAGAAGCAATATATGACATATTGAAATTACTTTGATATAAAAGTATTCTATCGCTACATATCTTTCCTTGCCAATTTTATCACTAACTATAGCTTGAAATATATATATTACTAAATGATTTTGTGATAATTTACGGAACGGAACTGAGACTATAAATCCGTGTATTTTTATAAATTATTTCTGTATTGAAAAAACGACAACATATAACGTATACAATAAGTTTAAAATTCTCTCCGTTGGTAATATATTTCCGTTATAATATTGTTATAAAATACGTTTATAATATTAAATATAGCTTCACATAATTTTATCATTTTTTTTTGGTTTACATTTGTTAATCGTTGTGCAGTTTAAAATAACTAATAATAAAAATAATAATATAAACTTGCAATGATAGAAAATATAACAAATATAAACTAGGTATCTGAAAGAAGATCCAAAGATCTTGTCGTCAGAACCTTAAATAAGTATTTAACAAAGACAAGATAAAAAAAAATAAACTTTTAGAAAACTGCAAGATAAATAATCTGTGTCTGAAGAATGATCAAGAGAATCTTCTCATCAGAATTTTATACTAGAGTAAACCAACAAATAAATTAAAAAGTAAAAAGTATAAGAACAATAAAAAAAATTATATTTTCAACTTTTACTACTAATAATAACTCAATATATTATCTAATAAAAGAATGAGGTTTCAATAAAATTTCAATAAAATAATGCTTTGAATGGGAGAAGCGATTTGCAAAATTGATTATACGGAACGCGCGTTTCTGACGGAGATAAAGACGTTTTTTCTGTACTTCCCCAAGTGATAATAACTATGTATAAATAAGTAATAAAGTTGGATTAAGACTTTCTTATTGAGATAGATTCGTGATTTATATAGGATCCCCATGTTTTTAGAAATTTTTGTACTTATATATTCAATATGGTGATTCCAAGTAATGTTTTCATCAAGATAAACGCCTAAAAATTTTGTTACAAAATCTCTTTTTATTTCCTTTTGATCGATAAATATTTGAGGTAATTTTGATGAAAGAAATCGCTTTTTTGTAATCGAATGAAATAAAACCCATTTTGTTTTATTAGTATTCAAGGTTAACTTGTTACACTTGAACCAATTAGATTTATGCCTGAGTTCTTCGTTTACTGCTTTAAAAAGTTCAGCGATATCATAGTTTGAAAGGAATAAGTTTGTATTATCTGCATACATAATACTTGTTAGTTTTGTAGCTTTATTTAAGTCATTTATATAAATTGAAAAAAGGAGAGGTCAAAGAGTTGAACCTTGTGGGACTTCACAAGTTATATTAAGAAAAGTGGGTTGATAATCATTGTTAAATGATACAAATTGTTTTTGGTTAGATAGATAACTTTTAAAGCATTTTAAATTTCATTTTTTATTCCGTAGTATTTGAGTTTATAAATCAAAATATGGTGATCGACCGTATCAAAAACATTTGTTAGGTCATTAAAAATTCCTAGTGTATATTGTGATTTTTCGTATGATTTTGAGATTTCAAGAACAAATTGGATAATTGCATGTTCAGTTGAGTTATCTTTCTTGAAACCAAATTTATTGATGTAAAGTAGATTATTATCATGAAAATATTTGTATATTCTGTTGAACATAATTTTCTCTAGAATTTTCAAAAATGTGGAGAGAACAGAGATGGGGCGATAATTTATGATTTCAGATTTGCCTTCTTTAAAATAGGAATAATTTTTGCAATTTTTAATTGTTCTGGGAATACTCCTTGATGGATAGAAGCCCTAAAGATTTTAAAAAGAACAACTTTAAGTTGTTCAAAGCTCCAATTGTTTTATTTTTTTAAACAGATTTGAAGGCTCTTTCAAACTCATCAAACATTAAATCGGAAGATAACTCGTCTGAACAAATGCAATTATGCAGGGGTTCTAGATAATCAGTAAACAAAGACTTGGTCTTAGGGAATTTTTCAGATAGTGTTTGTCCTATATTAGTGAAACATTTGTTAAATTCTTGAGCTATAGTTTTTGATTCATATAAACTTTTGTTATCGACTCTATCCATTTGTGGCATATAGAGCATAATTTTTTTTTTGCCAATAATTTCTTTCATTATTTGCCACGTGCGCTTTGTGTCGTTTTTAAATATATTGAATAATTGGGAGTAATAATTTTTCTTCAGGTTTTTGCGAATTTTTTCAAATAGGTTTTTGTAGTTCTTATAATTTTTTTCTCTTAAAGCTGTTTTTGTTTTTAAAAAATTTATATATAAATTTTGTTTTATTCTGGATAATTTTTAAAAATCTTTAGTAATTGAAGGTGTATTGGTATTCTTAGTTTTTATTGTTTTTTCCTACTATTGCGGAATTAACTTCATAAACAGAAAAAAAGTCTCATTATAAATGCGTTTTTGTATTACTTTTTTGGTATTAATGTTTTTTTTTGGATTTGTTTTATTAAGTTTTAGGAATATAGGAAAATGATATCTGATATGTCAGTTTTTATAATACCTATTTGTATATTGTTATTGAAAATATCAGTAGTTATAATATTATCTATAAGAGTTGCGGTGTTTATTGTTACTCTAGTGGGTCGATTTATAAAAGTAACTGACCCTGTTTCAAAAATTGCATCATAAAAATTCTTAATTTTATGGTCGTCATTATAGAGAAAACAGTTCATGTTTATGTCTCCGACTATATAGTTTTCTTTTAAATCATTGGTTCCTTTTTTAATGATTTGTTGTATGAACATGCTCAGGTTTTCGCTCACGCCGTCAGGTGGCCGACAACAACAGCTTAGTAAAATGTTTTTAGTTTGATTGTTTGTAATTTCAATAGTTACAATTTCTTTATCGCAGTCAGAAACTCTCAAATCATTCCTGAACATAAATTAATACTTCACCGCCGCGCTAATTTGTTTTTCTCTCCATAGAAATTATATTAAAATGAGGAAATTACAACTTATTTCATCTACTGTGATCCAAGTTTCAGTTAAACAAATTATATTAAAAATGTGTTTAGTTTCTTTTAATAGATATACAAGTTTTTCAAAATTCTTTTCGCCTTTCAAACTACTTTTATTGAAGTGAAGAATTATAATTTGATTATTATGCAATAAAAATTATTTTCAGGCTTTAGGTTTTCTTCTGAAGAAAAAAGATTTGTTTCATATAAATTCAAAAAGGGATTCAAAAATTATTCATGGCCATGGCCATGAATAATTTTTGAATCATTTTTTATATTGGTTTTATATATATAATTTATATATATAATTTATTTTTTATTTTAAAATACTGCAATAAAAATTATTTTCTGGCTTTAGGTTTTCTTCTGAAGAAAAAAGATTTGTTTCATATAAATTCAAAAACCTAAAGCCTGAAAATAATTTTTATTGCAGTATTTTAAAATAATAAATAAATTATATATATAAATTATAAATTTTTATATTGGTTTTATATATATAATTTATATATATAATTTATATTTATAATATTTATATATAATTATAATATAATATATATAATTATAATTATATTGTAATATATATAATTATTAATATATATAATATATATAATTATAATTATATTATAATATATATAATTATAATATAATATATAAATATAATATTTATATACAATTATAATATAAATTTATATATATAATTTATATTATATATAATTTATATTATATATTTTTTTCCATTTATTCTCATGCATGAGAATAAATGGAAAAAAAAATATAAAAGGATTTCGGAGTGCTAGTTATTTGTTAAGATTGACTTTAGAATTATTATTAAGATAAATAATTTTGTCATATCTTACCGTTACATTTTCACTATTTAAACGTCTTTGTTTAACTTCCGCAAATAACTTTTTCCGAATAGCAACGGTCTCATGAGAAAAATCTTCGTTAATGAAGGAATTTGTGCCTTTTATTCGATGAGATTCTTTCAAGATTTTTATTTTGTCTTTGTATTTATGCAGGTTAAGTACTATTATCCTCGGTCGTTCATCTTTCTACAATCCAGTGGGGTAGGCGCGTTCAGTTTCGGTATTTTTCAGTCCATGTTTTTGCCAAAAATATGTGTGAACTTTTTCTTCAGAGTCCCCCCATGATTTTTGCCCATTTCCATCAATTCCATCGATTCGTAGGTTATTTCTTCTTGATCTATCTTCCAGGTTTCGTTGCATTTCCTTTATAAATTTTTCTATATTAGTATGTTCGAATTTTTTATCTAGTTGTTTATTGTTGTTATGAATTTTTTTTTGTCAACTAGTTCTACGTTGTAGTTTAGACTTTATATCTTCCAATTCCATTGTAAGTTCTTTAATTTTGTTTGCATTCACGTTGATGTTTAACTCTGCTTTGTCCAATCTGTTGTTAGTTATTTTTATATTAGCGCCAATAATATCAATAACAGTTTTCTCTTGCTTGCGAAACATTTCTTCAGTTTCTTTTTTGAATTCTTTAAACATTTCTGTTAACATTTTTTTTATTTCTGTGTTACTTATTATAATTTGTGTTACTTATTATAATTTTTATTATTTATTTATATAATTTAATATAAAGTGTTACTTATTATAATTTTTTGACTTTATTTTTTTTTATATTTTTTATTTTTTTGTATTTTTTAATTTTATATTTTTTTATATTTTTAGTTTTATATATATACTTTTTATGTTTTTATTTTTATTTTTGAGCCGTTGTGCGGAAAGAAATCGAGAATTTAGATAAAGCTTTTGAATGTTTAAGATTAGTTAAGAGATTTTGATAGAGAAGTATGTATGAATGTATTTCGCCATAAAGAATTATTTTACAAAATTAGACTTTTACAAAATGTATATACACTGCTGGGGCAAGAAGAAGACAAATTCAGTCTTATCGCCAAGCCCCATCAAAACAAGAATATAAATAACAAAAAAAAGGTATTACCGTTATTACAATGTAATATATGTATAAAATACATATATAAATGCAATAATAAAAAATACTTTTTAAACATACATAATTTTATTTCTATTCAAACTTTTATTTATTAAAATTTCGAATTTAAAAATAGATAAAAATAAGACTTTTTATCTTTATAATTCACCTCCCCAAGGCCGAGAAGGCCACTACAGATGAGAAGGCTACTTGTGGTTATAATCCTCTCTCAACTCTCTAACTCCGAAACACAAACCTTGACGTACAAGGTCGCTGCGCAGAGAAACAAGTTGAGCGCGGTACTATTGAATTCAGAACCTCTCGGTTATGAAGCGAGCGCACTACCACTACACCACTACTGCTTGATAAAACATGAACATCAAAGAAAGGTAAAGATTCAGATTAAAATCAAACTACCGCTTGAGATAAAACATGAACATCAAAGAAAGGTAAAGATTCAGATTAAAATCAAAAATAAATATGATCAAAAATAAGAAAAAAAAAAGAAAGGTAAAGATTCAGATTAAAATCAAAAATAAATATGATCAAAAATGAGAAAAAAAAAGAAAGCTAAAGATTCAGATTAAAATCAAAAATAAATATAATCAAAAATAAAGTAAATAACAAGTAAATAAAACGAGTGATTACTCCTATTTAAAAGTTTCAGAAGAAGTCAAGCTTGTTGTCAATTATCAAAAGTTTATTTTTTATTTTATTTTTAAATTGATCAAAGGAAGGAATTTTTTTTAACTCATTATTCAATAATGTGTTCCATAATTTAGGTCCTCTGATTGCGATCGAGAACTTAGAGTAAATAAAAAAAAACAACATGACTTTTACACAAACACCAAGTTAGGAACGCTACAGAAATTCAAATGATAAAAATTATATATCATAAAGTAAAGGCTGGCAGTGATGGTCTAATCATAAATAACAATATTTTTGTTGTAAAAAAGAAAATAATATTTGAAGGGGAACAGGAACACTTTACTAAACATTTAGTTCTTACTATGAGCCAGTGTATTAGTTTAGCTCATATGTTTGGTTTCAGATTCCCCTTCTCTACTTGACAAAAAACATAATAAATACAAAAAAGTTTACAGAATATGTCCGCAGTGTTTCTACGGACATGATAATTATATTTTAAAGTAATAATATTTCTGATGTTCCTGATTATTACCCTGATCACTGCCATCAGGTCAACTTTAGAATTAATAAACATAATGTGGCATCTGTTGTTCCGTATTTCAGTCATATTGTTGTTTTTAACTATCTGTTGCCTTGTGCTTTTTGCAAGCAAGGCAGCAGAAGGTAAGCTGTTTGAAGAAATCAGAAGAGGATATTTTGTGTCGGTCTGGATGCGTGGGAGGTAAAGTTTTTTTTCCAAATCTGGGTCCACCGCATTTTTTTTGTTGAACTGTTCCAGAAAAGTACTGCTGGCACGACTGTCTTTTTGTTTTTGCCACTTCTAAGTAAATTTTTTTTGTTGATTTAGGGGGATGTTAAACAGGGACTCGTATTTGCCTAAGATTTCAATTGTAGTTTTGTAATACTGAGATATTTTGTTGTCCCAGTGTTTTGGAAAAGTGTCTTGAAAAATTCCTGCTTTGGTTTTTTTAGTAAATTTTACAAGTGAACTTGCCACCCAATACTTTGAAAAGTAGTAAGAATCGTGAGTTTTGTCCTCTTCGCATTCTTTCATTTAAAAGCGTTTTAAGGCGGAGCGCATGATGAATTAACGGAGGCGGAGGCAATGATTAAGGTATGATGAAGTAACGGTGATGATGGCTGATGAAATAACGGTCGAGACATGATGAAATAACGGAGGCGGAAGAAGCGATTTTAAGGCTGAGCTTATGAACGTTTACTCTGGAATCATGATCCAATGCATGTAACCTAACGTTAATCCATAAATATTGGATTAACGTTGAGTTATATACATTGGACCAACGCTTATCCATATACATTGGATCAATGTGGGGTTATACACAATTGTCCAACATTGATCCATATACATTGAACCAGCGTTGATCCCTATATATTGAATAAACGTTGGGCTTCGATCGGAAAAACGACCAATTTTCGCAATGTTTTTACTTACGTTGGTTAATGTAATTTTGCAAATTATTTTTAATCACGTTTTTATAAAGGTTTTTGATAATATTATTACAATAAAACTAACATTGGATCAACATTGATTGGATACAATACATTAATTGGATACAATAAAACTAACATTGGATCCATTGCATTGGAGAACATCCGACGTTCGCGATGTATTTACATACGTTGGTTCAACGTTTACTAGCTGGGTGAGCCCAAATCATGTGGACTAAAAACTATAAATTGTTGGAAGTTCTTTAACAAGATTTTGCACTTTAATTAGAACTTTTCTGAACTTTAGTAGTAGTTAATACCTTTCTGGTGGTAGTTTTTAGCCAAGGAAATGGTAATATTTTTGCGCTATGTATAACTCAATCCAATCTTTAAAAAGAAAATCAATATTTTAACCTATAAAATGAAAATGGTACATGTACCAAAAAAAAATTATAATAAAAACTATGAGTATTACATAGTAGAACATTTTTGTAATCATTAATTTGACAATAGTGACCGATTATCACAGTAGCCGGTAACATATTCAGATTTTTAAGGTACAACAAAAACTAACGGGTGATGCGTAATTTATCGGACAAATCCTAATTTCATTATTTGAGCATAATAATTTGTTTTTGTGGCTTATCTTTGATTTTATCAGAAAAACTGATTATTACTTGAGCATAATAATCAGTTTTTGTGGTAAAATGAGGTTAAATGCAGCTGAACGATAATCTTTTCGAAAGCGACTAAAAATGTTTTTTGTAAATAAACCTAATATAAAAATAAAAAAAATCGTAAATCATTTTGAAAAGGAAGGATTTGCTCGAAGTATTATATATGATAACTTAAAAAGACTTGAAACTGTTCCATCGTTTTCTGATAGAAAGCACCCTGGTAGTGCGACATCCTGGACTAGAGAAAAGAAACCGAATTAACGAGACTTGTCAACAATCGAAAAGGGGTCAGTCAGAGAAAAATAGGTATTAAATTCGGTGTAAATCAATCGACAATTGATCGTCAGTTAAAAAAAATGAATATTAAATATAGAAAACGTGAAAAGACTCCAAAATACACTATAGAACAACAAATAAAGGCAAAGAAAAGAAGCAGAAAACTAGTTAACCAACTCTATAACACAAAATCGCTTCTAGTCATAGATGACGAAAAATACTTTTGTTTTGCAGGGGACAACATGCCTTGAAATTTTGGATACTACACAAACAACAAAAAGACATGTCCAGAAAGTGTTCGTTTTATAGGGAAAGAGAAATTTCCAAAAAAGTTAATAATGTGGATAGCCATATCTGACCGTGGTATGTCCGAGCCATTGTTTCGCACTTCCAAGACTGTAGCGATCAATTCATCAATCTATATTAATGAATGTTTAGAAAAACGACTTCTTCCATTTATTCACAAGTATCATGAAGACTTTAACTATTTATTTTGGCCAGATTTAGCAAGTTTTCATTATTCTAAAGATTCTCTAAATTGGATGGACCAATATGTCTATTACGTTGATAAAGAATCCAATCCCCAAATGTGCCTCAAGCACAACTAATTGAAAATTTTTGGGGACATTTGGCACAGAAGGTTTACGAGGGAGATTGGCAAGCTTCAACAGAGCAAGTTTTGATTGATCGCATTAAACTAAAACTACAAGAAATTGATTTGAACTTTTTACAGTCGCATATGAAAGGCGTCAGAGCAAAATTGAGATCAATTGCAGATGGTGGTGTTTTTTCATATAAAAAGTAATATATTTTTATTAAAAGATAAATGCTTTATTTAAAAAATATATAATAGTAGTTTGTTTTTTTAATTATAAATAAGTTATTGACGTTTTTATTTTGTCCGATAACTTCCGCATCACCCGTTATCCTTATTTCTTAACCAGTTAACCAATCAGACTAAAACTTTATGCAAAGTTTGGTGTGATCATAAGCTACATTTGCGCCTTTTTTTATCATTCTTATTGAAAATACTTCTTCAGTATTAGAAAAATGAAAGGTCCTCAGTGGGACCCTTTTAACTCAACTGTTTAGAATAATGTCACTAAAGTCATAAATAAAAATGTAGCTAAAATAACAAAAAAAATCTTTAAAGATTTTATTTTTTAAATCGTTCATCCCAAAACTTAAAAATGTGAAGAGCAAGATTTAATCTCGCAAAACTTTGCTACTTTATTTGTTAATATTTTACTACTATTTTACTTTACATATATATATATATATATATATATATATATATATATATATATATATATATATAATATATATATATATATATATATATATATATATATATATAATATAATGATAATAATAATATTTATAGTTCTATGCATTTCTCTGGTTTAAAAAAAATTCTATGAGTATCAAAGATACTAAAGTAGAATCTTTCAAGTGTTAATGTTAATTTTTGATGTGGTTTTCATTAGTTACTGTTTCCTCTTGCATTTCTTTAGATAATAGTTCTTCTTGCATTTCATCAGGTACTATTTTTTCTTGCATATAATTGCAATGTAACCAACGTTTATCTAAAAAAAAAAGTTTTTTTTAATTTATTATTTATACTATGTTAACCTCCTCAAGTCCCAATAAACTACTAGCTAAGTCCTAAAGACTTCTTCATATAACATCTCATATAAGCATTTTCATATAACATCTCATATAAGCATCTTCATATAACATCTCATATAAGTATCTTCATATAACATCTCATATAAGCATCTTCATCTCAAAATCTCAAGCTCTAATGAACAACTAGCTGCAAAGATTGCTCAATTTTTTGTTTAATCGTAAACTTAGTTTTTATGTTCTTCCATTATTCTTATTTTCTTCCATTTTAAACGAAGAAAAAAAACGGCACTTTAAAAGCATTTCAAACTTTGTTCCTTTCGAATATTATCTGTTAGAAAACGCTTTTCGCATTGTTATTGGTTTAATGTATCAAAATAGATTTATTCCTTTTTATTAAGCAAGTTGTTTGTTTGTAACATTGTACTACAAATACATGTAACTTAAATACAATTTTGACCTCATAAACTTTTTTAATGCTATTTTTTCAAATACATGTTGTCTTGTTATTTGGCTTGCAGCGTTTGTCATTTTTATATTTTGTAACAGTTATCCTCAGATAGATTTTTTTGCAGCTCCAGAAATAAATCACTTTGTATCGTACTATTCATTGTTTTTCTACTAGTATCAAAGATGTCTTTTAGTTGTAAATGTTTACAGTTTTGGTGACGGGTAAGTCCCCCTTTTGATTCACAAATTTTCCCACAGTCGCTGCACTTAAAACTGCCTGGCGTTGACTCCTATGAGAAAATAAATCTAGTCATGTATTAGTTACAAGCCTATTTTCTTAATTAAATATATTTCTTGCATAAATATTCTTACCTCTGCAACATCTACAATATTTTCAATAATAGTTCTTCATCTAAAAGACCTTCATCCTGAATATCTATCAACAAATCTGCAGAATCCTGTGTTAAAAACTCGTTACTTGACGCCATGATATAAATGTTATGCATACTCTTTGGTCACGTGATTAAAAAACTATTTATTTCAACGTGCGCAGCGTAACAATAAGAAATAACAACGGACTTTCAGACCATAGTTATATTCTATTGACTATGGTTTAATGAAAATCACCACCTAAATGAACTGAAGGTCTCCTTTTTTAAAAATAAATTTAGCGTTGCGTAATTTATTGACAATCCCTTAGCGTTTTATAGTTTTTAATGGTCTAAGATCTTCTTAGTTCTGCTATTTGTACAAAAGTCTTTGCGTTGCGTACAAACGTCTGTAAAAGTAAACGTCTTAAGCATATGTTGAGTTTGCAGGCAGTATAAGGAACAATCGCGTATAATAAATCTATAAAAATGAGAAAACTTCTGAATTTTTTTTAACAATTAGAAATTTTTTTTGCAATACAATTGTTTTTTTGCTATAAATATTCCTATAATTATTATAGATATAATAAAATATACTGTAATAAAAATTTTGCTATAAATATATTCTATAAGCACAGTAAGATTGAAAAATATTCAAAAAATATTAGGGAAGGTCTTTAATCCCCCAAAACAACACTGATGACAGTGCATTAAACTACTGAGCTATGAATGATATGCGTTTAGGAGAAAAACAAACCTAATTATAAGTCTCTTATAAGCTCTAGGTGTGCAGAATGGGTACGTATGCTAATTTTTTTGCTCTTAAAGCAATTTTTTAAAAATGAATTATTTTAGGTAAAAATGTTGAAGTAAACAATATAATGGTAAAGACCCGTATTCTATGAGTCCGGAAAGCTAAGATATCTATATATATATATATATATATATATATATATATATATATATATATATATATATATATATATATATATATATATATATATATATATATATATATATATATATATATATATATATATACATATATATATATATATATATATATATATATGTATAGATAAATAGATATATATATAGATATTTATATATATCTATCTGTCTATCTATATATATACATATATATATATATACATATATACATATATCTATATATATATATATATATACATATATATATATATATATATATATAGATAAATAGATATATATATAGATATTTATATATATCTATATCTATATCTATATCTATATCTATAACTATATATATATATATATATATATATATATATATATATATATATATATATATATATATATATATATATATATATATATATATATATATATATATATATATATATATATATATATATATATATATATATATATATATATATATATATATATATTATTAGAGATTTCTGAGAATATATATATGTATATATATATATATATATATATATATATATATATATATATATATATATATATATATATATATATATATATATATATATATATATATATATATATATTATTAGAGATTTCTGTCCAGACCAAAGAAAGGAAAACTTGTTACAAACATCTTTGATTACTTTAAATCTTGATCTAACTTGACAAGTTAAATTGTCAAGCGCAACATTGAACACATTAAATTCAAAGCTTTTTGAAGCTTTTTTATGGTTGTAACCATCAGCTTCATAGAGGAAAGTCTTCCGTTTTCGCATTCTTTTCGTAGCAAACATGGTCTTATCGAATGTAAAATTCTTTGCAGCTTCTGTTACCTCTACCAAAATTTTATCCTAAGATAAACAAATTCTATCCAGATCCATCAAAAGACCATTTAAAATCTTCAATTCATCATAAAGAGTAAGTTGAGTGGTTTGAAGCAGAAGACTCACGTTGTTAACTGCCATCAAACATTTAAGCCAAAAAGTGATGAAAGCAATAAATTCAAAATAATTCATTCATTTAATTAGGTAATGAACTTCGTTACTACTTTCGCCTGAAAGGTCTAAGTCTTTAAGACGATGTAATGATTTTAAGATCAGTCAAACTAATAGCGAAAAAGCTCTCTCGGCTTTTTCGCTATTGGTTTGACTGCTTCTATCCTTGAGCTCCATCGCGTAGCAGAAAGTTTATGTAATGATATCCCTGTCTACTCCAGAAGAATTTTTTCAACAAACTGGGCTGCAGCTAAAGAGATTGTATAGCTTTTGAATATTTCTAAAACAGGCTTTCACAAAAGCTGATGATTCAACAGCGTGTACACCACATAACTTCAAACTGTGAGCAGAGCAAGGAATGAAAATTGCTCGTTGATTATTCTGTCTAATCAAAGCTTGAACTCCATTGTTGACACCTGCCATATTAGCGTCGTTGTTGTAACCTTGACGCCGACAATTTTTTATGTCAAGCTCATTTTCTTTCAACACATTTAGCATCAAATTTGCTATATCAACTCCCTTTTTCTATTCAAGGTCTTCTAGCTTAAGAACCTTTCTTTGACCTCCTACTGCTGGTTATTACTGAAATGCAAAAATCTAAAAACGAAAGTAATTTGCTCGCTATTGGAAAAATTGGGAGTGCTATCAGTAACGATGGTGAAATATATTGATTTCTTGATTTCTTGAACAACTTCTCGAACCACTAATTTGCCGCACTCTTCGATAAATTCATTATGTAATCTCCAGGATAAGTAATGAGTTTGGATGAGTTTTTCTTCTTCTTGGTGTGTAGCAGTAAGATGCAAATGAAAGTTTCCATTCCTATTTTTGTATAACTTTTGATTGGATCCTTAGAGCAAACTGAAAAAAATAAAATTAGTAATCTATATTTATATCCCAATACAACTTTTGATTTTTAATCCCATTACAAGTTTTGATTTTTAAATACAAATAAATATAAGTAGTATAAAAACCGGATCCTAGCTCACAAAAAAAGTGCATTTCCAAAAAAAGTGTGTCGGCTAGAAAGTCTGATACATCTTCACCATTTTTCAACTTGTATATTATGAGATCTCTTCAACCAGAATGACATTTAATTATTATTTCAACAAAGAAATAATAATTATAAGGTGAAATCTACGCACATACGAATCTAGCTTAAGCGTAAAATAAAGCATATCATATTACAGTAAAACTTCCAGATTGTCCAACTTGAGCATCCCTAGAGTTTAATGTAACTACTAATCTTCTTCCAGTAGAAACACAAGGCATGAAATCAGTAAAATTTCTGTAAAAAGAGTAGTTGTAGAACTAATTATTGAACTTGTTTGATACGATAGTCTAAATGATTCATTATTAAATGAATTAATATTAGCACCGTTCCACGAAGAAAGATAAAAGTCTTCTAAACCAGATGAGGCGTATATATATACACTATTCGAATCAAACCCTTGAAATACTGTATAATTAGTATTGTTATATGGTGTCCAATGTTGTATAACAGAGTTAGTATTTACTGGAGAATTGTATACATCATACATGCGTACTCTAGATTCCCACCAATTTCCAGATACTCCGATAACATGCATTCTAACATATTTAAGATAAACACCTTGACCAGCATTGTCTTTAGTGTCTAATAATATATTTTCTTTACCATAAGTTGTGTTAATAAATCTAAATGTTTCTGAGTATAATTTAATAGATGATAATGATTGAGGTATTGATGTAGTTCTTGTAATATGAGGTTGTATCCAATATGTAACGTTTTGACAAGTTTTATTGTATAATTGAATTACTAGACTAGTAGTAAATGGTAAATCTAGTGTAAAGTATCCTCCTAGTGCATTAGCTCTATGCACATTACAACCTTGTAGAGTTTTCATAAAATGAGTTGCCAAGTGGGTTAAGTGGTGTAAATAAAAAATCACAGGCTAAAGGAATATTATTATCTCCAACACTATCTGTAGAAGTAGTTTAATCTCCTATGCAAATTGAATGATCTGCGTATATTCTAAGAAATACATTACCTGGCACATTATGATTAGGATCTGATCCTTCTAATGCTAATCATAGTTTTCCGAGAATACCAGGACCAGAAGATTGTACAAAAACTGTTGTTGCATCAACACCTGTATTTGGTGGAATAGTCTGTTGTTTTAATCCAAGGCGTGTTAAACTTGAATTTGGTGTTATTTCTAATTCATTAAGATTAAGTGTTTTATTATCAACATAAGTTTTTGTAGCAGCATCATGTGACCTAGTAGGTTCTGCTACATTTATTAATTTATTAGAATTTATATTAATATCACTAAATCCATTATTATATCCATCTCTCCTAATAAACAAGTTAGTAGCTTGAGATAATGTTAAACCATCTACAGCTACAGATAAAGTAGTATGGCGTCCGAATTTATCAACAGGCATTTTATATAAAGAAAAATTAATAACTATTTTTTTTTTTTTTTAATTTAACAAAGATCATTAATAACATTCTGAAAATCACATCCTTTATCTAGTTTTTTTAAAACATATAAACACAAGTGTCCACAGAATGAGGTATTTCCAAATTGAACTCTTTCACTATTATAATAAACAGGACTTTTTAAATAATTAACAACTTCACCTGGTGGTGATAGTCCATAAGAGTCAAAACTTAGTTTTTTATCTCCGTCTTTGTACCAGCAAATCCAGTGAAATCCCTAAGTACTTGAATCTCCTGTATTTAATATTCCACAATCTTTTCTTCGTGTATTTTTGGGTAATTCATCTCTTACAAATCCACCTCTAAAATGTTTTATTTTTAGTTTTTTTGCTGCTTTGATCAATTGAAAATTTGTTAGTGGTTCATTTGGTAAAACTATTCCTTCAACATTGATAAGTTTATAATTATAACATTGATAATTGTTATTATTTTCTATTTTTACTTATAAAGTGTTTTTTTTCTTAAAAAAAAAATTTGGCCCCTTGGGGTATCCTACTCTCACCCCATGGGCTATCCTACCCCCACTTCTTGGGCTCTGGGCTTCCTGACCTATTTAACCTATAAATTATTTTCTTTTAGTTTGTAATGTCCGTACGCTAATGTGTGTATACCAATTTCTAAAATAACTCTTGTATAACCTTCTGCGGTTAATGCTACTTTATTGATCTCTTCTGTGTAAATTTAATCTTTATAGGATCTTATGACATTCATTCTCCTAGTACGATCTCTTTTATTTAATAAGCAATCTTTATAATCTTCGTGTGTTAAATAATTTTTAATTTAATTTTCTTCTCTTCTCCGTGTACTTTGTAAGAATACAACTTTGATCTGAGTCCTACAAATTCTTCAATTTGTGCTCCTCCAGATTCATTTTTAAACATTCCTATTACTTTCTTATTAGCTCCAACTTTAAAGCCTACTTTATTAATTGCAGGATGTTTCTTATCAAATTCACTTGTATCAAATTTGCTTTCAATACCATTAGCAATATATGCATAAATGTCTTCTGTTTTAATTTCATATGCGAAAGAATTTGTATCTGTGAATAATAGTTTTGCTCTATCATCATATTTATTCTTTTTGTAATTATAATGAAATTTGTACATAGGTGTTTTGCTTAAATCTAATATACACATATCCAAGTAAATTGGTTTAGCATATTTTAATTTTGTTCTTTTCATATGTATTGCTATTAAGTTTTCATAAAATATTGTTCAACTTTCAAAGTTAGGTTTTGATGCTAATTTAATAGCTTCATTTCTGTCTGTTACTAATTTAATATCTACTCTATTTTCAATATTCTTCATTATTTTTCCAAATACTGAATTGTTCATGAGTTTAAAAAAGTCTTTTTCAAAAATTATTAGTTGCTTTTGCTCTAAGTTTTGTATTTTTTTTAAATGTATTTACTTAACCATGCTGATTCTTCAAATTTTATTCCTCTATTAATTTTAGTAATCTTTAATCCCAATCTTTCATATAGTTTTAGATTTTCTTAATAAATGACATAATTTTTCTTATTATTTAAACTAGGGGCTAATTTTTCACTTCTATATTTTTCAGCAATATGGCAATGGTCACATACTCTATCATTTTCAAGATCTTTTCCAAAAATGTGACATGATAATGCTGAATTAAAATCATGCTTATTTTTAACAGTAACTATTATCCTTTTTGGAAATTTAATCTTGTTATAAATTTTTTTAATAACTTTTTCTAAGCTATCAACAAAAATTTGTGCAACATCATCTGTTTCATTAATTGAAGTAAATGTGACTGGACTACTTTGATAAACACTTTCGTCAAAACATTTAATATAATAACAGAATGAACTTGGAATATGTTTTTGATACTGTTTAGTATAAGATTCATTCGGATTTGGTTCACAAGTGTCAATTTTTTTGATAAAACTTTCAAAGTCAGCATATCCTGCAAAGGAAACTCTCATTGATTTATTGCGACTAGTAAATTGTATTGTCGATTTTGGTGATGGAAGTTCAATGCGTACTGAATCATGTGTTTCACAATACGGTTTATGATTAGATAAAAATTCTTTAGAAACAAACCCAAGTAAACAATTCCTACAATAGTGTACACACCTATCCAAAAATGGTCCCAACCTCAATTTTAAGGACAAAAAAAACGACCGATGGAGCATTAATCTACAAGGTCTTAGGTATCACCAGATGTAAAAATTAAAATCTAATCTCTATAGCCAAAGGAGAAAAATACATTAAAACTTTTATAGCACTTTGCGCTATTGATCGCACTTTGAGCCCCGTCGTAAATCTATTTATTCATTTTTTTCACTTTTGGGTTATGGAGTTTTTAAAAAATATCAAAAACTCTTTACATGTATGTTTTGGCTATAACCTGACAAAAGATTAGCTCTTTAACACTTGTGGTTTGTGTACAGGAACCTAAAGTATAAAGTATGGCACTAAAAGCCTTTTTAAAAAGAGACAACGGATGCTTTACGTTTTTATTTTAACCTTATTATCGGCTATGGAAGTTTCAAAATTTAATAGAATGAAGCCTTGGTATGTATCTTTCAGGAAAAAAAATAGAAGCAAGATATCTTTTATCTGTGCAAAGATATAGCTCCTAAAGTAGGAATCTCGCCTTTGAAAAAACGGCCAAAATATAGCTTTTTGTGCTTTTTATGCTTTTTAAAGATTCAAAGTTACATCAAATAATTAATTTAGTAAGAATATCATGTGACTAGTGGATATGGCTGTTAGACTTCACATTTGTGTGTACTTTGTCTGCAAAAAGAGCGCTTTTTTTGTCCAAGTTTGTATAAAATATGGGGCAGAAAACACATAGTTAGACATTTTTTCTAATTGTTCTGAATTTAAAACACATAAAAACCTCTTTATATTTTAGTTGTTGAACCCACAGGTTTGCTTTGTGGTTTTTGTCTAAAATGAATGATCAAATATTGGAAATACACACAATAATAACAACATTTTTAAATTTAAATAAGAAATATATCTTTACTGAAATGGAATTTAACAAGATAACAAACAAAAGAAAATCCCATTTAACCTCCCATTGAACTTAATCTCCCATTGAAAAAACACATACATACAGAAATAAAATCAATCAATCAATCAAATTTATTAACAGGCTCAAGGCCCAATATAATAAATATACAATGGGTAAAATAAAGTGGATTAGAATAAAGCAAAGACTAACGCACTTGAATATAAATAAAACCGAAGAAAAAATAATGATAAAAAAGAATAATAATAATAAATAAAGATAAGAAATTAAACTGTTATAAATATAGCTCTCCATTTAAACATCAAAGGAGACTGCAAGAACCTGTCTGAGTTAACAAAAGCTTTTATGACGAGGTTCTCACTATTCTGCAGCAGTAACAGTGAGGAGTATTGCTACTTGCGAATAACAACATTAAGTGAATGGGCACCATGTTTCACAAATAATTCACTAGCACTGTTCCATGGAGGCTTGTTTAATATCAAGCGAAGTGCATTATTATATGCAACCCATAGACGATGGAATGAGTCCTTTCTCCAAAGACACCACAACTGACATCCATAGATTGGGCTGCAAAAGGCATTAAATAATATGATCTTTGTTTGTATTTGTGAAGAGCTGAACTTTCTACGGATGAGATTAGCTTTAGCATACACAGAGCACACGTGTTTTAAAATATCTTTGTCATCCTGCATATCGTTTTGAGATCAAATGATCCAGGTATTTATATTGACTAATGTATGTGAGAACCATGCCAGATAATGTAAAACAAGAGCTATTTGTAAGGGGGTTATAAATTTTAAAAAACATTATTTGAGACTTAATATTGTTATAAACTATATCATAGTTTGGAACATAAGTCAAGTAAGATCTGGAGACCTTTGGCTGATGATTGATTTCCTTTAAAAACTTTATGGTAGTGTTATGGTGTTTATTACTTTTTCTTCAAACTGCTGTTGAGATTTTTTTATTTAGTACTTGCAAAATAAGATATATACTTCTGATTAATTTTTTGTAAACTTATGATATTTTATGAAACTATAAATAAATTTAGTAAACAAAAATTTCAGACAAGAATATTTCTTATCAACATAGTTATAAGTATTTCTAGAATGAAATTCTAGAAATCACTGTTTAACTATTTAAAAAAAAAATGAATTATTTTAAAAATCGAATTCAAGAATGCTTGCTGTTATTGTCAACTACACATTTCAGTAACTGGCCTCCATAACTAGGGTTTTTTTTGTACCTAGCCCATTGAGCACTGAAAATTGAATGAAAGGCTTCTGTTGATTGCTCACTAAAAATGCCCAATATGTACCCTTTAGAGCAATAAATTCAGAAACATAGTGGAACACTGTATGGGCTTTTGGGGTGACTGAAACTGGGAGTTGAAGATATGAGTTCTTAAAGTCTTTGATATGTTGAGCATTCGCAGTATTTAATGTCCTTCCAAAACAGGAGCTAACAACACTCTTAAAATGTTGGAATGTTTTCACAAAATCAAGCATTTGGTCTGTCCTTTCTCTTTCAATAATTCTTTGTAAAACATCCATATTCTTCATATGCTTATGACAATCATTCCCAACAAACTCTCCACCATGATAAGGTTGTAATTTCAATTTGAGAAGTAATGGCCAATCTTTGCCTTTAGGTCATATCTTTAGCATTGATATGTAAAGATGATTTACAATTTCAAGGAGAAAATAAAGTTCCATCGGATGAATAAACTCAATAACTTGTTTGACATCTCTTGGTCAAACAATGGGTTATGAATAACATTATGAAAATCCTTTGCGCATATTTTTCCATTCTCTTTCTCAATGAATGCTTTGTATTGCATCCTATTGGATCTGAAGTTGCTTGGAGTTTCCTGTTCTTTGAGGTCACTAGATTTAACATCACACCAATGGCAAAGGTGTTTGCTTCAGTGAAACTGAATGCCACAGATGATATTGGCTAACTTCATGTCATATGCAATAAAGAAAGGCATATCAATTTTCCTAAATTAGTTTAAAATTTTTTTCACATTTTTATAAGTTTCTGAAACATTTTCAGCAACAGCAACAAGTAGCCGACGCTTGGCATTTGTTTCTTTTTCATGTTCTATAGTCAGTAAGCTTTTGTCATTTGAGGCTGAACTTGTTTTGACATTATGACATCCACCATTGGAGATAACACTCAAGCTGAATTTGAGGAAAGATCCTCCACCATCAATACCTAGTTTGATGAAAGGCGGTGAAGTGATTGCTTTAACAGATAATTAAGTTATAAAAATCCCCTAAACTCTTGCAGTGAACAACCTTCGCCAAATAATCAGTTTTTGTTGATAGCCTTGTGAGATTTTGGAAACTTCGAATAAACTTTCAACCTTTTGACCAGCCATTCTAAAATTTTCCCTAAATTTTGTTTCAACAATTTTTGAATTTGCGGTCTTGTTTAATGTTACAGCCAGTTCTTGCATCTTTTTATTTGAAAGACCAGTATTGATTTGAACTTGAACCATGTCCAAAGTAGTTAGAGAAGTTTTTGATACGTACTGAGCTCTGGAGGGACCTGGAGTAATAGTTAAAGCTTTACCACTTTCTCTGCTCAACCTAATTGTGCCCTGTGGAGAGGATACCTTTTGAGTTATTATAGAGGACGCAATTTTTTTAGCAGTTCTGGAATCAGTTGCTATCATTTTCTTTAAGCTTTTAAACTTGGTGGCTTGTGAATAATCATGTGTTATTCCTCTTTTGACTATACTGAGACAGTTTGAGCATAGTATATCAAAGCTACTTGATGGTTCTTTCAAATCTTGATAGGTTGAAAAAGTGAGCTTTCTAGAACGTCCTTTTAGTTGGCCAACCCGGCAAATTAAACAATTATAAGAGTCAAATCCTCTTGTCTGTGGACTAATGATCACTTTGTTAAAGTCATGTAGCTTGGGAAGAGGCAAGTTTCTATCTCCTTTGCCATGATTTTGAACCACTGCTCTGCAGGAATTGCATATGCCCAATGCAACTCGATCATCCTTAAAATCAATGGAATTTCCATAAAAAGTTCTTTCCTTGATGAAAACAGAAATATGTCTGTCACACTTTGAAAAACAAAAGAAGCATACAGATTGCCGAAAATCTTGATGAGTTTTTCTTTTATATGGCATTTCAGTGGTTAAGCAACTGATCTTTAAAAAATAACTTCAGTACAAGCTTGTGTTGGTAAAAAATCTTTTTAGTTGTTTAGACTGTTAACTGCTTAAATTAATTACTTTGATGTTGTGGCTTTTCCCGGAAAATAAGTAACATTTGTTTTCACATTTTTAAATAGTAGAAAAACTTGATCAAAGCAATAAAAGATTTTAGGAGATACTTCAATACAAGAAAAAAAGCACAACAAGGTTATACATATTTGATTTATATAAAAAAAACTTGATTCTAACATTAATTTTGAAATTATTTTATAAATTACTAATTAATTTTGAATTTACAATTTTAAATTAATTTTCACAATATCGAAAAAGTTTTTGTTATATAGCCTGTTAATAAATTTGATTGATTGATTGATTTCATTTCTGTATGTATGTGTTTTTTCAATGGGAGATTAAGTTCAATGGGAGGTTAAATGGGATTTTCTTTTGTTTGTTATCTTGTTAAATTCCATTTCAGTAAAGATATATTTCTTATTTAAATTTAAAAATGTTGTTATTATTGTGTGTATTTCCAATATTTGATCATTCATTTTAGACAAAAACCACAAAGCAAACCTGTGGGTTCAACAACTAAAATATAAAGAGGTTTTTATGTGTTTTAAATTCAGAACAATTAGAAAAAATGTCTAACTATGTGTTTTCTGCCCCATATTTCATACAAACTTGGACAAAAAAAGCGCTCTTTTTGCAGACAAAGTACACACAAATGTGAAGTCTAACAGCCATATCCACTAGTCACATGATATTCTTACTAAATTAATTATTTGATGTAACTTTGAATCTTTAAAAAGCATAAAAAGCACAAAAAGCTATATTTTGGCCGTTTTTTCAAAGGCGAGATTCCTACTTTAGGAGCTATATCTTTGCACAGATAAAAGATATCTTGCTTCTATTTTTTTTCCTGAAAGATACATACCAAGGCTTCATTCTATTAAATTTTGAAACTTCCATAGTCGATAATAAGGTTAAAATAAAAACGTAAAGCATCCGTTGTCTCTTTTTAAAAAGGCTTTTAGTGCCATACTTTATACTTTAGGTTCCTGTACACAAACCACAAGTGTTAAAGAGCTAATCTTTTGTCAGGTTATAGCCAAAACATACATGTAAAGAGTTTTTGATATTTTTTAAAAACTCCATAACCCAAAAGTGAAAAAAATAAATAAATAGATTTACAACGGGGCTCAAAGTGCGATCAATAGCGCAAAGTGCTATAAAAGTTTTAATGTATTTTTCTCCTTTGGCTATAGAGATTAGATTTTAATTTTTACATCTGGTGATACCTAAGACCTTGTAGATTAATGCTCCATCGGTCGTTTTTTTGGTCCTTAAAATTGAGGTTGGGACCGTTTTTGGATAGGTGTGTGTATAGTAGATTTATTCTTAGATGTTTGTGAAGATAGCAGTATGCTTAAACTTTTTATTAAACAATAGTGATAAGTTTCACTATGTGAGATTAATAATAAATCTGTTAGATGTTTACGTTCATTATTCTTTGACACAGGCAAAGTATGAACTTCTGAGTTTTCATAACCAAATATATTAACACTGATATCTTGATTATTATTCTCAATTTGTGTGATTTGATTTAATGATGCTGGAAATTCTATTTTATCCCAGGTTATTTTTTCTGCTTGATTTTTAAGCTCCTTACCTACTCTTTCAGAATTTTTATCTTTAGGATTTAATCCTCTTGCAATACACCACTTAAATTATTGATTATCTTCATTTTTAATATTAATCATTAAATTTTTATTTGCTAATTTTTTATCAAGTGGAGTCCATGATTTAGCTGTATTAGGATTATACTAGATAACATTTATTTCCATTCTTTCAACAGAAACAAAGCTCCAACCTAATCCTAACTGTTGAAAAGATGATAATGATTCTTAAATTTTCTGCCTTAATATTTCATAAAAATCATCTAAATCTGTTGATTCTAATACAACTTGATTATTCGTTCTCAATGGAGCAGTAGTGAATATAGTTCCTCCTGTTAGAATAGAAGTACGCTCCATTATAACGGGTGATGCGGAAGTTATCGGACAAAATAAAAACGTCAATAACTTATTTATAAATAAAAAAACAAACTACTATTATACTTTTTTTAAATAAAGCATTTATCTTTTAAAAAAAATATATTATTTTTTATATAAAAAAACACCACCATCTGCAATTGATCTCAATTTTGCTCTGACGCATTTCATATGCGACTGTAAAAAGTTTAAATCAATTTCTTGTAGTTTTAGTTTAATGCGATCAATCAAAACTTGCTCTGTTGAAGCTTGCCAATCTCACTCGTAAACCTTCTGTGCCAAATGTCCCCAAAAATTTTCAATTGGTCGTGCTTGAGGCACATTTGGGGGAATGGATTCTTTATCAACGTAATAGACATATTGGTGCATCCAATTTAGAGAATCTTTAGAATAATGAAAACTTGCTAAATCTGGCCAAAATAAATAGTTAAAGTCTCCATGATACTTGTGAATAAATGGAAGAAGTCGTTTTTCTAAACATTCATTAATATAGAATGATGAATTGATCGCTACAGCCTTGGAAGTGCCAACAATGGCTCGGACATACCACGGTCAGATAAGCCTATCCACATTAATAATTTTTTTGGAAATTTCTCTTTCCCTATAAAACGAACACTTTCTGGACATGTCTTTTTGTTGTTTGTGTAGTATCCAGAATTTCCAGGCTTGTTGTCCCCTGCAAAACAAAAGTATTTTTCGTCATCTATGACTAGAAGCGATTTTGTGTTATAGAGTTGGTTAACTAGTTTCCTGCTTCTTTTCTTTGCCTTTATTTGTTGTTCTATAGTGTATTTTGGAGTTTTTTCACGTTTTCTATATTTAATATTCATTTTTTTTAACTGACGACCAATTGTCGATTGATTTACACAGAATTTAATACCTATTTTTCTCTGACTGACCCCTTTTCGATTGTTGATAAGTCTCGTTAATTCGGCTTTCTTTTCTCTAGTCCAGGATGTCGTACTACCAGGGTGCTTTCTATCAGAAAACGATTGAACAGTTTCAAGTCTTTTTAGGTTATCATTTATTGTACTTCAAGCAAATCCTTCCTTTTCAAAATGATTTAGGATTTTTTTTTTTAATATTAGGTTTATTTACAAAAAATATTTTTAGTCGCTTTCGAAAAGATTCTCGTTCAGCTGCATTTAACCTCATTTTAAATAATTGTGTTTCAAATAATAAAGTTTATATTTTATAGAACGTTTATGCCTACGCATAAAACCACAAAAACTAATTATTATGCTCAAATAATGAAATTAGGATTTGTCCGATAACTTCCGCATCACTCGTTACAAGTTAGAGCTATATAAACCTTTGAATTTCTATTTTCATTTACTATTTTAATCGCACTTTTTTTTAGCAGCATTTATGAATGATAAAGCATCGTAACCTTCTACTCTTTTAGCTTTAAATTGTTTTGTCACGTTTTTAATAGATGATTGATTTAATTTAATATTTATTGTATTTAACTCTTTAACTTTATTTGCAGGTTCAACTTTATTTTGAGGTTCAACTTTATTTCTAACTTCCAATTTATTGTATAAATTTTTTAATGAGTTGACTAGTTGATTGACTTTATTCTTGATTGTATCAGGTACGTATGACACAATCCAATCTGCAATAGAACTAAATTTACTTTTTTCAGTTGATTCTTTTTTTGCTCTCAATTTATTCACTGTATTTTTAATTGTATTAGGCACATATGACATAGCCCAATTTGTAAATGTATTCACTGTATTTTTAATTGTGTCAGGCACATATGACATAAGCCAACCTGTTGTAGGTTGCAATGGTCTTTGTTCAATCGGTGTGTTACTAACTGATGTAGATTGAGTTTGTGTATGCTCAACAGGTGTGTGCGCTAACGCTTCTAATAATTCACTTTTTCTCATTCTATAATAATGTTTAATTTTTCGCTCTTGTGCGATTTGTTTTCAGTTCTCTTACATTTTTATTTTCCATTTTTATATAACAAGATATTTTTTTTAATTTTCGTTTTATTTAAATAATTTAAAAAAAATATATGTCTTGTAATTTTTTTTATTGTTATATCTGTACCATAATTTTTAAATATAACCAAATCGTCCTTATAAACATTATATACGTCTCCACCCTCTAATTCTATAAGAAGGTTCTTTAACTCTTTCTATTTTAAACTCACCATCTTTTTTAATTTTAACTGTTCTATTTGTATTTCAAATACTGTTGTATTTGAAGTATACAATTGTTAGATAGTTCTATAGTTATTATAATTCAAGATATCTCCATCCATGCTTAGTATCTTGCATAGCACTATATAATGATTTATATATTTTAACATCTCCAGTTTCAATGTTTGTAGATTTGACAGTGATTGATTTTTTCTTAATAGTTCTTAGTCTTTGATATTTTGGATTTATTGTTTGGTTTTTTTGTTTTTCACGATGTATTCTAGCCTTGAAAATTGTTATTTTTTTTATTTGTTTCTTTCACTGGATGTATTCTAGGTCTGCCAAATAGTCTTTTATCAATCAACTCTTTTACTTCATTCATAATTGATTCTTTATCTATTAACCCATTATCTATAGCAATCATTAGCAATTAAGCGATATTGTCAGATGTTTTTGAAATGCTATTATCCCCTAATAGATTTTTTAAACTCTTCTTTGTGTATTTCATTCTTTTTAATATATAAAGAAAATTTTTTTTTAATTAATTATCAAAAAAAATTTAATAAACAACATTCAATTTAGTTCCCGTCTGATTGAAGTTCTATCATTCTATTAGATATTACAACTGCAACAGCTTCAGTATCTGTTGGAACAGCCGTATTAAATGTTGCTTTAATTTTTACATCTATTGTTGATGATTATAATCTTTCTGATTGTTTACTAACATCAAAAAAAAAGAGTGGGTATAAATCTTTATAGTCTGAAGGAGATATAATGCTGTGTGTGATCAATTCATTCATTCCATAAAATTTTTCATTAAACAAAGCTCCATCTCTATAAGCTCTTGAAAATTGCTGATTTGGGAGTGACAAATTAAAATCAACAGGATATCTTTCTTGATTAAGCATAATGTACATAATTTTCATGTCGCAATTATCATATATTGAAGCATTAGCATTTCGATCTCCATCTTTACTTGTTTAAAATGCAACAATAATGTATCTTGGTTTTTCAGGAGATGTCTTTACGCTCAATCTCCAAGAAAATGTATTAGTTTGTGCAACAGATATAGTATCACACTGGCGCCCACGAAAACTTACTGGAAGTGTCACTTTTGATTCAACAGATTTATAAAACTAATCCTTTCTACATCTGATGGGATCACATGTGGTATAAACAGTGATATTTTATTAAGATTAACTTTTTCTAAAGCTGCAGCAGCAAGCTTAAATAGCGTTATCATCACTTTTTATTACAAGAGTTATTGTATGTTTAAACCCATAAATAACTTTGTCGTAATCATCACAAAATCCAAAAATGTGTCTTAAAGGTATGCAAAATGAAAATGTTCCTTTTGTAGTTCGTTTCTGAATTATGTATGCTTGTCTTAATGCAAACCCCGAGTTATCAGCAAGTACTGCTGTTGTTGCAGTGTCTTTGTACCACAATTGATTTTATCCTTGCGCTAATTGAAAGTCATTTGGGTATTTAAGCATTCCTAACATTGTAGTTGCCTGACCTGGGTGATAAATAGTTTCTATATCTTGGTTTGATAATTGGTATGATATTTGACTGAATAAATGCATAATACCATTATTTGTAAGCGACACTGCATCTGTAATAGCATAAGCTGTTCCATCTGCAAGTTCAACAAGTTGTCCTTCAAATAAGAGATAAACTTCAGATGGAAGTGTAAGCAAATCTTGTTGCTCAATGTTGATTCTCATCTCTCCAGCACTATTTAGATTTGTACGAGCTACTGGCTCATATTCATGGAATTCAAATCTCTCAATTCCATTATCTACAATTGGCATTTCTGTAAAATTTAATACTTCGGAAGTTGTCATTTTGTTTTTTTATATACAATATAAGAATTTTTTTTTTTGATTGACAATTCTTAAAAAACTATATAAAAAATTTCGCATGTCTACGCGTAACAAGTGAAATCTAAGCGTAGCTCTGAGATATTTAGCGTACCTCTGAGGTTTTAAGCGTAGCTCTGAGGTCTTAAGCAAGTCGAAAGCCGCGTCCTTTTTAAACTAGATCTTCTATTCTTATAGCATTTTCATTTGATACTTTTTTTGATGATCTTATTGCAGAACCCATCATTAATTTAATTATATTTGTTGTTATATCATCTCATTATTTTGTTTAGATCTTTCAGATCCATTATTATATCCATTATTAATCAGATCATTAGATCTAACCAAATTTGAAATTATTTCATCAATATTTTTATTAATAACAGGTTGTGAAACTATTTTTGAAGATGCCTTATCAATTATTTGTCTTCCTTTTTCAACTGCAGCATTTCTAGCAGCTTCTATCGCTGATGTTGAAAGTTCTTTTTTTGCTGATTTAGCAGCAGTTATTGCAGTTTTTCCTTAATCAGGAGCAGCCATCTTCTTCAACACAGCTGATGATACTCTTGTTACATTTGACGCTTTTATTCGTTTATATAAATCTCTTATACTTTCGAATATACCACTTTCTCCAATAGCATGTTTCTTTATATATATCTCTTATTATGAACAATTGGCATTTTTTATGTACTATATATATATTTTTTATATGCACTGATATATTATAAATTATTTTGTATTGCTTTATACTGTGAACTATTTATTATACCTTATCGAAATACTTTATTACAAATTGCAACAGCTTCATTTCTTGCTTCAGTGTTACCTGCTTTCCATGCAGCTATACGTAATTCAAGCATTTCAATTAACGCATCAGGGTCGCTAGGAAGAACTATAGTTTGTGTTTTTGTCCCTACTCCTGTTCCTACTCCTGTTCCTCTTGATTCACGCTTGCTATTTCTTTTATATCTTTCCATATGGTTGCTATTATTTCTCTGTATTTTACACTACGAGATGCCTTTGGTTTGTAGGGATTTACATCAGAAAGAATTGCATCTGTTTGTATTAATATATCTCTATATTTTTTAAGATCATCTTCAGTATATAAATTCTTTTCAGGATTAAACTTTACTATCAATTTCCAAAGACCAGGAGTACCATAATATGTTTTATAATCAATAATTATATCATCATCAATAATATGTATTGGCTTTTCTCCAATATAAAATATATTATCTTTATTATATATTCCAAATGTAGTATCTGTAGGTTTTTTGCCAGTAGCATACATTCTCAGATAATATGCTGCAATTTTACCTAGCCTCATAACTTTATATTCTTCATGAGAAGGCAATAGTTCTTCAGAATCAGTTATCATTTTTTCTCTACTTGCTTCAGGATAAGAATTTGAAAAAGTGAGTGCAATTTTATTAGCATGATCTTGCAATTTATTTATATTTTCCTTTATTCCATCTTGACTATCAATTAATGGTTTGAACAATTTTAAATTTGTTTTAAGTCTAACTATAAATTAGTTTCACCCATCTTTTCATATAAACTATTATTTTGTATTCTTTTTTTAGTATCTAAGAAATCTTTAACAATTTTGTCTCTTTTTTAGGACCTTCAATTTTTAGAAATGACATTTTGCTTTTTTATAAATAAAGATAAAATTAAACAACATAAATTGTTATGCTGTATTTTACGTTTTATTTTTTATGTTTTAATAAATTATTTTAATCAATTATTTTGTGATTTTACATCTACATTTTTACTAAATCTGCTTTTGAGTATATTAGTTGCATTATCTCTCTATTGTTTAGGTAATGATTCTTTAGTTTGTTCATCAATTAGTTCTTTTGAATTTGTTCTAATTTGCTCAAGCATGGCTTTAAAATTTTTAAGTTCACCAAGTATTAGTTTAAATTTATTGTCATCTATACTTCCATCTACTAAAGTTTTAGAAATATAGTCACTTATTGTATTTAGTTTTGAATCAACAAATACTTTAATATTTTCATGCTTTTCTGCTTTTAAATGTAATTTTTTATTAACTTGCCCTCCTATTAATGATAAAACACCTGCTCCTAATGCTGCACCTTCACATGCGATAGCTACTGGTGCTGCAATTATTGTTGCTAAAAAGCCAATTCCAATAGTTCCAAGTGCCATAGTGCTTGATAGTAATGAATTATCAATTGCTGAAATTATTTTTACAGCCCTATGATACTTTTTACTTAGCATGTTTCTCTTTTCTCTCTAGCGCTCTATCTCTTTTTTAATGTCACTAATTGTGTTTAGGCGATATATATATGAGCACTAATAACTTTATTATTTTCATTAGGTGCACTTGGAAGATTTGGATATATTTTATTGAAAGTTTTATCATCATTTTCACTATGTGCTTGGATATTTGAATATATATTATACATCTTAATAAGTAAAAATAATTAAAAAAAAAATTTTTTTAAAATTATTTACAATAAATTCACTAAACATAAATCTCCTTTTTTAATCAATAGATCAGAAACAGAATTATCAAAAACATTTATTATAATATCATTTTGTAAACTTAACATTTTTAATTTAAGTTCTTTTAATGAAACTAACGCAACACCTTCATTAAGTACTACACCAAACTTTAAAACAATATATTGATGTGATTTAGATTTTATCGGAAAATCGAGTTGTGCAAATATTTCATATTTTTTCTCAGTTATTAATACTGAAGAGTGCTCCAAATCTTTGTGTGGCTTAGAATGAAGAAGTATTTTTAGAGTTTCATCTGGTATATATTTGTTTATAAATTTATGTATTGGCGGATTATTTCTTGGCATTTCTTTTTATATGCAAAAAAAAAATATATATATATAAATAAAAATAATTTTATTTTTAATTTTATCACATTCAAATTATTTTATTTTATCACAGAATCATATTCAAAAATGGAATATTGGCAAATGATGAGTTTGGTCCTAATAATAAGCCTGATCCTGCTGATGTATACCCATTGCCATTACATAAGTGCAATCCGTCACCTACAGAACTTCCTTTACTTCATGGTCTCAAATATAAACCATTTCCTGCAGCTGTCATTTTAACTCCATTTCTATTCTTTTTTAAGTATACAACACCCCTTCCAGCAATTTTATCAACCGTAGCTGATCTAGTTGCTGAATCTACTCCTGTTAATAAGCTTGTTGCAAGTGCAGGAGCAACGCTTGATAATAAAAATTTTCCAGCTGTACCAAGGAAAGGTAAAAGTGCTCCATTAAGGAAAGGAAAAAGTGCTCCATGAAATGTGATAGTTACTTCTTCTCCTCGTAAATTCAAAAGATTTCCATTTTGATCAAGCAATTCATTTTGCATTTTTAATATTGTTTTTAGTGTTATTGGTAAATATATTAAGTTATACCGCTCTAGAGCAATTTTATAACCAGGACCTACAGTTGGAAAAAATGAATATATAACGTTATTAGTTCCTCCATTTATATACGATAATTCTATTATATCACTTGTTACTCGTATACTATTAACATCTAATATGTTTACTATATTAGTTGATATATTGTAGCCTGCTGAATATATTCCACAATCAAAACCAAAAACAGTTCTTATTGAATTTGAAATTGTAAAATCAACTTTATAACCAGCTGCAATAATTAAAGCTGATCTTGATGTATTATTATTACCTTCAATTGTAATATTTGCAACTCCTGAACTTGCATCACCGTTTCCTGTCATAATCAATTGGATATATTTATTTATATCATCAATTTCATAACATCCATCTGGAATGTTTATATCCTTCCAACTTGATCCATTATTTGCGTTATATCTAAAATTGTTTTTTGAAGAATTAATATTACGAACACTGTAATATGTCTCTAAACTAACTAGAGCCATCTCATTTCTCTGTTTTCTCTAAGTGTAATAATAGGGGCAAACTTAGTTTTTAAGATATTGCTATTTCCGCTCACTGATAAACAATATGCCATTTTTGTTTTTTCATATAGAAGAAAATATTTTTTTTACACTACTAGTTTCAACAAGTTGGTATATGAAAACAATTTAATCCACTCCTATATTTTCGATAATCTTTTTTAGAAGATAGATCTATAATAACAAATCCATGAGGCTCTGACCAAGCTTTCTTACAAAAACTTTTAAACTCATCTTTTGACATATCACTTGAAACATGATCATTATAAATGTGATTTAAATTCTTTGTATCATTGGGAAAGAAACAAATAAAATTTTTATTTTCTCGTATAGTTTGCCTTGGTAACATAAAATAATTTCGTACAAGATAGAAACAATCTACATTTCTATGTCTTCCTCTTATATAATTTTTCACACTTATTTTGCTTTGTTAATTGTAAATCATCAAATATCATCCAATTATTCTTATGAATAATTTGATGATATTTGATAATCTTCAGGATCTGGTAAATCTTCTGCTGTTTCAAAAAACTTGCACTCTTTATCTGTTTTCTCATTTAAACTTTTTGAAATGTCTTCAATTATAAGCTCAGGGTTTGCATTTAATTTTTCTATTTTGTCTTGTAACTTAAATAGATCAAGAATAATTTATTTTGGTAATTTTATTTCAAAAGATTGCTTTAATATTTTGTATTCTGGTTGAAAAAGAGATTTTCCAAAAACATGTAAATTATTAGTCTAACTAACTAGGTCTCAAAAGCAAATTCAATAATAAAGTAGTTTTTCCGCAACCCGACTTTCCAACGATAATTCCTCTTATACTCTTAGGAAACAACTTATTATTTCTCTTATTGTTATTCGCATTCCATGACAAATCTATAATATCCATTTTTAAATAATTTAGGATTTTCATTTTTATACATAAAACTAGCTGGAGTTACCCGGCGTACAAACAAACAAACAAACAAACAAACAAACAAACAAACAAACAAACAAACAAACAAACAAACAAACAAACAAACACACACACAAACACACATTTCCCTTTATATATATTAAGATAAGATTAAGATAAGATAAGAAGATAGGATAGCTGGAGTTACCCGGCGTTGCCCGGGCCAATATTTAAACTGGCCTACCTGATATCTGTACACAAAAATGGGCCCAAAAAATGGTAACCCCTGACCCTGGGGTCAGGGGGGCCATTTTTGGGCCCCCTGACCCCGGGGGTTGGGGTACGGGGTCAAAACCCAGCTAAGAACCTTCTCTTCCTCAAGGACTACCCCCATGCCGAATTTCATCGAGATCGGTCCGGCGGTTTGGATTTCTATAGAGAACAAACAAACAAACACACGCACACAAACACACATTGCCCTTTATATATATTAAGAAAATGCTGTATATCATTTTTTTCTATATATATAAAAATGTACTGCGTTAAATCTAGAAACAAAACAAACACAAAATGTTGTGAGTAAAAACAATAGAAATATGCTACGCGGGACTTGTGCTATTTGTGGAAAAACAAAAATTCAATTTGTATCATTAAAAACAGGTGGAGATTTAGCGAGTTCAATTAATTCATTAACTAAAAAAATAAAATTACCATGGGCACAGTTCCCAGGTGAAATGCATTTACCTGGAATGATCTCTGCAGGACCACGTACTAATTTAGATGAAAGATTAACTTCTACTGACGCATATAAAGAATGGAGCAAAGCTGTAGATAGAGTTGATAATGCAGCTTACCATCACGATCTTGCTAATAAATACTTTGATGATACCGCAAAAAGAAATTTAGCTGATAAAATTATGATTGAAGAAATGGATGCTATAAAATATCCTTCAATACTTGAAAGAATTGAACGAGGTATTATAAAGCCCATTATATCATCTAAAGCAAAGTTTGGTTTAGGTTCTTTGAACCCACATGAATTGGGTGTTGAAAAAAACTACCAACGATCAGTAAAAAAGACAAAGATAAAGAAGTAATTCTTACGGATCCAAAGGATCTAATTCTTTTGGGTCTGAAAGACCTAAAATGGACTGACAAACTTGCAAACGAACTTCATAGACCAGTTGTAAATCATTTCAGAAAAAGAAAATTTATTGTAAATGGAATCGATGAAATATGGGCTGCTGATTTAGTTAACATAAAATCTTTTTCCAATTTCAATGATGATATAAAATACTTATTAATGGTGATAGATGTTTTTTCGAAGTATGGATGGATTGTTCCATTGAAGAGTAAAACTGGAGTTAATTTGGCTAATACTTTAAATAAAATATTTAAAGAAAGAAGGTGTAAAAAAGTAGATAAAGACTTAGAATTTTATAATAAGCATGTTAAAGCGCTAGGTGTTAAATATCTAGGTGTTCAGTTATATTCAACTGAAAATGAAGAAAAAGTTGTATAGTTGAACGTTGGAATAGAACAATGAAAGATAAAATGTACTTTTCAGCTTATTCTACTAGAATATATATCGACGTTTTAAATGAAATGGTAAATAGATACATCAACACAAAGCATTCTTCATTTATAATGACACCAGTTGCAGCTAGCGATAAAAAGAATGAAAATATTGTTTGGTTAAATCTAAATGGAAATTCGCGATCAGAGTCTGTAAAACCAAAGTTTGCAATTGGTGATAGAGTTAGGATAACTAAATAGAAGGGAGCGTTGAAAAAAGGATACACACCGAGATGGAATGAGGAGGTTTTTACTGTGTCACAGATTCAGTTCACAGATCCACCTACGTATAAAATAACTGACGATAGGTACTTTTTATGAACAAGAAATGCAAAAAACTGATCAAAACATATTTAGGATAAAAAAAGTTATTCGTAAACTCAAAAATAAATAATTAATAAAGTGGTATGGATATCCTGATTCGTTCAACTCATGGGTTGACAATAAAGAATTGATAAGTCTGAAAAATTTATAATGGGATATGCTTTATTTTACGCTTAAGGCAGATTTCATTTATGCGTAGATTTCACCTTATAATTATTATTTCTTTGTTGAAATAATAATTTAATTAACACAATGTCATTCTGGTTGAAGAGATCTCATAATATACATGTTGAAAAATGGTGTAGATGTATCATAGTTTTTAGCTCACACACATTTTTGAAAATGATTGAAATAATACCATACTTTCTAGCTCACACACGTTTTTTGGAAATGTACTCTATTTATGAGGTAGAGTCCGGTTTTTATACTACTAATATAGTTTAAAATTCGATAACAATATTCTCACCCCTTAAAGCTAAATTTCTGGAAGCTAGAAAAATTTTCACGTCTAGAATGAACTGTAAAATTACTTTCCATTGCTTTGTTTCATCTCCTATTTTTTTTTCTAATTGGTGATCAATGGACTTTTGACTTTTCAAGTGAATGGTAGCTATTTTCCATTCGAGATAATAGCTACGGTGAATGTCGCTTTGTTGATTACTTTTAATACGATCTGAAAGCTTTCTCCAATTTCCATGTAAACCTCCATTCCAGGACAACAAACTGAATTAAACCTAGTTAAATTGGGCGATCCAAAAAGGGAGCAAGGGAAACAATAGAGCGATGCTACAGCCTTACACCAAACGAGCCAATCTCTTGTAACTTTTTCTCCATTTCTTTGTTTCTCTATAAAGATACAGGTAGGAAATTTGCGTTCCTTGTGATCTCTTGGAAAATTTATAGGATGGCAACTGGCAACTCATTGGAGTCATTGATATTGATATCTATTTGATCAAAAAAAAAAAAAAATATTTAACAGAATTATTATACTTTTCCTTATATAGAACTTCGTAAGATCCAAAAAAAAATTCAACTACCTGCTTGACTTTTTCTTCATTTTTGGTCGCAATCTAAAAGCGTTCGTTTATTTTTGCTTTCGTTTTCTTTCCGCGTCATCGCTCTTTTTCTCCCAGCAGCTCCAGACAACTGGTTCAATCTTGGAGGTCTACGATTACTCATTCTAAAACTAATGACAATATAAAGAACATAAAATATTTTTAACTTTAAATTGAAAAAAATTAAAAAATTTAGAACAACTTTAGTGTTATTAATCGCAGAGCAAAAAGTCAGTTCCTACAACTTAAAAAATCCACTGAAGATATACTTCTTGTCAAAATATAGTCGAAATGTATTTTATTTCTTTCCGTTGTAAAAATATAGGCGGAACAAAATGCAGGAAAACACAAAAATTAAAGGTGACAAGATGTTGCGCTTAAGCAAATCGTAAAATAAGAAACAAGATTTTAATGATCTTTACTTTTTTGCGCAAACTAAAGACCAAAACCCGAGCGTTCAAATCAACTAAATGAAAACCTTGTTTAGGTTTATTGTAAAGTAATAATTATATTATTTTAAATGTAAACAAAGTTAAAAAGAAAAAAAACTAATGCAACAGGACAAACGAGCTTAAAAAAGTTTCTAACTGGTTTAAAATTAATAATTTATTTCTAAACATTAATAAAACTAAACGGACATATTTTCATCCACACACAATAAAAACAATAATTGCAGTTTCTGATGCCTGAACTTTCATTGACAATATAATTATATATATAATTATTATATAAATATAAAAACAATATAATTATTATATAAATATAAAAAAAAAATAAAATGTTTGTTTGATTATAAAAAGCAATTATTATAACAATTATATTAATAATTTTTTTTAAATTGCATAATCAACTGCCCAGTTGGCACGCGTCGACCCGGAAACGTACAGCCCCAGTAGGCACACTACGTTTTATTCACGGTTTAATCACGTTTATTTTAGGTGATTAAAAACTATTTTACGTGAATAAAACGTGAAATTTACGTTTGCGAAATCATTTTTCCAAAAGTGCTTTTTGGAACGTTTTTTATTAGCAGTAAAAACGAATTACTTTTGAAGCGTTTGTGATAACAAACGAGGAAAAATATTTTTTGTTGTATTTTTTACTTTTTATGTAATAGTTTTTATATTTATTTCATTAATTTTTAATTATTTTAGTTTTATCATATTATAATAACTTTATATTGCAGTTTTAAAATAATTTAAAAATAAATCACTATTTAGTATACAAGTATCCCTTATTATGTCGCGATGCAGTTTAGATATATTTATCATATATATTTTAAAATTAAATATCTAAGTTTAAAAAAACAGTCTAGACGTCTAGGCGTACGTTCGTGACTGAATGTAAAAACGTACCAGACGTCAGTTAGACATCCAACGTACGTCCAAGGGACGTACGTTTATATAACAGTCTTACTATAACAGTCAAAAAAAATTTTTCTAGTTTTTATTCACCAATTTTACCAAATACACGCAAAAATTGTTTAACAATTAGACACTAAAAAAAAAAAAGAAGAAAATTATACCTTACTAAGTATAATTTTCTCCTTTAAGAAACCTTAGTAAGTATAATTTTCTCCTTTAAGAAAGCAATGTATGTAAGAAATTATACCTTACTTTGAGTAAGAGATAATTTCTCTTACTAAAAGTAAGGTATAATTTCTCACATATCCTACCCTAAGGTAAAAATTTTTACTTTTTTTTTAGTGTGTTGATGAATGAGAAAAGTTTCAGTTTGCTATGTCATCGAATACATAAGTGGAATTATTTAAAAACGCAACGCATAAATAACTGCACTATTATAAGATTTTATTCTTTACGATAAACAATACGTAAATAATACGTGGAAACCAAAAAGAGCACGAATTTGTTTCACTGCTTTTAAAATAATTATCAAAAGAATAAAATTTATTCTAAACAATAAAAAAAGATTATTACTTACTTGTCCAAAATCTTGAATTATAAACGAGATACGAGCATCTAAAAACAACCAGAGTAGCCCGTAATAATAAAATTACAAAAGTAGCATTTTCAAGATTTTCTCCAAATAAATGGTAAAAGCCGTTGTTTTATAAGAGGCTGAGCTTTCCTATTTTTATAGTACCCAACAATGAAAGTAAAAACAAAACAAATTAATCAAAATAATTTATTTTGTTTTTGAATGGAAATGTTGAAGTGAAAACTACCAAAAAAATGACTGAAAACAAAGTTAAAGCGGTGTACATCTCAAATAGGTTTGTTAAAAATGTGCCTGAGCCGATAATTATTATTCGTGCAAAAAAGTAAAATGATCCAAACCCTTGGTGAAATGTATTATTTTTAAACGCGCCACCAAATGCGTCAATATGAGAAGGTGGAAATATACAATTAATTCTCGAACGACGGATTAATATTAGTGGGCATCCAACCAACACGATTAAGAAAATTACTCCAAGAAGTAAATACCAAAAAAGGGTTTTTGTTTCGTAAATAACAGATGCATACATAAATGGGCTTTTATGATGGTTTCCTGAGAATTCTACTGGTTGCAAAATTAAAAAAGAGATTCTTATAAGGTTGGCGTAAGGTAATATCAAAATTTATGAAAGTACTTTTAAAAGATGTTCAGGATTGATTTTGTGAAAACTCGCTACAACAACAACAGTTTTTTTGTAAAAACAAAGATACAAACATTGAAACAGGGATTAAATATTCAAGTGCCAACTTATCAAGATTATTTCGCTTCTCTATAAGACATATTTTTAGAATATCTTTTTTAAACCTACTTAGACTTACTAACCCAACAAAAAATGTTAAAATTCCATGCGTGTTTACAGTTTCTCTGTCGACGTACTGCAAAACTTGATAGAAATAGATAGTTGAATTGAGCTAGCTTTCATAAATACAAATGTTTAAGAAAATAGCACAAATAAAAACTACAATAAAAGGGCCTATCATAAAAAACATAACTATCTAAGTATTGAATGTATCGCATTTCATTCATTTTTCACTACCAAATAATAGCGAGGTATTAGGCTTGCGTTCTGAACATAAATATCCTTTTCTATAGTCATAGCATTGATCGTCTCTGGACTTTTTTTAGGACTTGTATCTAATAGTCAAACAAAACTATCGCATGGCTTGCAAAACCCATGCGGACAAACCTGAGTAGTCTCTTCACCAGTATTAACCCAAAATGATTAATTAGTGTCAGTGTATAATCCACAAGATATTGATATACTTCCGTTAAAGTTGCAAAACATACCTTTGGGAAAGTTTTTTTCTTTGGCTGCAAAAATAGACTTCATTTTCTCTGGAGTATGCAAATGGGCAGTGTGAGAGTGACAAATTAAAATTGACACTAACATTTTTGATAACACTTCCCGATTGAATTGATACATTATAAAATTTTCTAATCTTTCCTTTAAGAGAAAAAACAACATTCAAGTTCAGCCCCCAATATACTACATGGTTATTAAAAATGATTTTAATAGATCTGGTTACACTATTGTTAAGCTCGTCAATAAGGATAACATTAGGCTCAAATAACTGTCCTGGATACACATTATTCCATTCTTTATCATTTATTTTTATTTCTTTTGGAATACTAACTATACTTTCTGAGTTAAAGTATCTCCTTAATGCCATATTATTATTCGTTTCATTGCAACCAATAGAGGTAGATGTAGAAATATCAGTTTTTCCTTCAAGTTGAGAAGAATTTTTACTAAAAGTCACAAATGAGTTTTGGTTGATATTCATAAAACATATAATTTTAAAATCATTTACTAATTTCAAAATAAACCGTTGCTCAGATTTTACAAAAACCGCTTCTCCTTATAAAGGCCTATTGTCTAAAAAAGTGATATTAGTGTCTTTTGCTCTACCTTCAAAGCCAGAGTTTTTTGAAATTTCCACTTTTCCCTCAACAATAGTTTTTGAACTGTCTAATATTATAGGTGTAATACTATTTGAGTTAAAAATATTTTCACCTTTATGTTTAGTTATACTATGGTATGAAAATAAAGCACTTAGCCCAGTAACAGGTGCATCATTCCACGGAATCAAGCTATAGGAAAGTAAAATAAGATAAAGCTGAAGAAAAACATTTTCAGCATAAATTCCAACCCTTACTTCTCCATAATTATTTGAAATAGTACAGTCATTGATAATGATTCTCATTTTTTTCTCCTGTTAAATACGTTAAATGTTAAATACGTTAAAGATTCTGCACGTTTATACTCGCTGTTTTGAGCTCCAATAACATTCTTTTCACTGTAAAGACTTAAAGCTCCTCCAAACGTTGCAGCATTTTCAAAAAAACTGAAACTATATATTTTAACAAAGTTTTTAAACACAGTCTGAAAGCATGTTAGTAGTCCTCCTCCTTGTAATTTTAACAAAGTTTTTAAACACAGTCTGAAAGTATGTTAGTAGTCCTCCTCCTTGTAATTTTAACAAAGTTTTTAAACACAGTCTGAAAGTATGTTAATAGTCCTCCTCCTTGTAATTTTAACAAAGTTTTTAAACACAGTCTGAAAGTATGTTAGTAGTCCTCCTCCTTGTAATTTTGCTTCGTTTTTAATAAAGATTGACTTTAAAATATAAACTTTGTTGCTTTTCGAGTTTTTTAAGGAGTATAACAACAAAACTTCTCTGTACAATCCTTTATTTTCTATAAATGCAGAGTTTTTTTTTTTAAAAGTATAAGATTTTCTGCACAGGTTCCAAAGAGTACAATTAGTACAGCCCCAGCACAGTGTAGCCAATTTTTTAAAAAAAAATCCGGAACTTTGACGCTAATTTTTGTTTAAATAAAAACGGCATTTTTCAATGTAAATAAACGCTTTCAAATTTGTCTCCGAAGATTTCTGGTAAATTAAAATGCCACCTTCAGAATGAAAATTAGTTTCTGAGTTAAGTATTTTAGTATTGTTTTGAATTGTGTGTCGATACAATAATACTTTTCCAGAATTTTTAGTACATTGTTTAGTACCATTGCAAAACCAATGCTGTTAGAAATCGTAACATTAACCATATTTATGTTTCGTATACTTAACAAAAATATTGTTGACGATACAGCTTTGTTAGTGCTTCTTTCCTTTTCTAACCATATGTTTGACGACACAGCTTTGTTAGTGCTTCTTTCCTTTTCTAACCATATGTTTATTACTTTTGAAATAAGTTAAGAAAAAAATATACACTAAATATAACCAATAAATAAGAAACAAAACACATAAAAATAAAAATTTAAAACAATAAATAACCAGACGCCACCGTCTGTAATTAAAAGTCATGTATTTTTAAATATGTCTTTATGTAAGATAATTTACGTGTGTAATACAGATTAATGTAAAAGTATAATCTGCAATAGCTATAACTCATCATTTTATTGATTTTTAGCGGGCTAGTTAAAGCTTCATTATGCTATAGATTTAACTTTGTTTTACTGCTTTAAAAAAAAAAAAAAAAAAAAGTAGCGGTTGATTTTATAGAAAATTATAAGTTTTTTTGGTAAATTTTAAGATAAAACCTAACTTTTTGAAATCAAATTCAATGTTTGAATTTGATTTCAAAATATACGATTTCAAACACCACTTTCCTAACAGGTGCCGCAAAATTTGCCCAGATGTGGGGTTTGAACCAGGAATCCTTTGTTTTTGAAGCAAGTGCGCTACCACTGCACCATGGCTGAACAGTTGATTTCCATTCCGGCTGAAATTAGAATAATTCAGCCGAAAATGTTTCAAAAATACAAATTTTAAAACTAAGTCAACATTGTATGGCTTGTGCTTTTCCATACTATATTGCCGCACTAATGCAACCATATATAGGATAGTAATCATAATTACTGCTTGGCACCGCCGATTTGGTTCGTAAAGTCCGCATAAAGTCAGACCGACTTATTTTGTGTATTAAAACATTCCGATCGTTAAATACTTTACAAACCATAACCCGAAATATAATATACGAACTAATAGCAAATTACTTTTTTCGGATTCTTTGCTGTTCGGATTATTAATCCGAAAAATTTTTTCAAACTGCTAGCGGATTTTTATTTTGTAGATTTTTTTTTATGTTCAGATTACTAGTCCAAAAAACTTTTACGAATCAATTTAACTTTAATTCACTTAGCGAATTATACAAATCGCGTTCCGTTCGCGTCATCATTAAATGGTGTGGTCGAAATAAATTACATTTTTATTGTGCGCGACCTCCCAGTAGGCACGCAACGTTTTATTCACGTTTCAATCACGTGTATTTTAAGTGACTTCGTCCAGGTTACTATTTTACGTGAAAGTTACGTGAAAGTTACGTGCCGAAATATCGCGTCTAACGGAACTTTTTTTATTCTTAATAAAAACCTGTGATAAGAGATATAAAATTGTTTTTTTAATTATATTATTTATTTTTTTATAGTATAGTTTTTGTATTCATTATATTAGTTATAATTATTTTACTTTTATGATGGTATAATTAATTTTTATTGTAGTTTAATTAAAATTAAAAAAAAAAAATTGGTCTATATAATATCTTATAACGCAATACATTTAAAACAAAACTAAATAGTCCAATATATTTTAAGTTGTAATATCTAATATCCAAATTACATCAAATTAAGTTAAATAAATTAGTACCAAGCGTCCCTATTTGCCACAAAAATAAGATTAAACTCAAATACAAGGTATGCTTTTTTTCTACTTTATGATATAATATTTTAGACTGGCGAATTTGTCCATTTTGCTTACTTAATTTAGTACAAAATAAGTTATGTTATTACGAATTTAATATCAAATTAAGTAAGCTACATGGACAAATTATAAGTTCTAGCAGAACTTATTCTTAATTCTTGAGCAATAATAATGTCTGTAGAACTTCTGCATCGTTATTGCTCAAGAGTCGATTAGATAAAAACCAAAAATAGATTTTCTTCTATTATTTGGTTTTTATCAACAAGGTTAAAGAATTTATCCAAGATAATATCAATAAACAAATGTGTTATGTTATTTATTATTGATATATGTATATATTATTATTATATGCTTTATCTTTTTGTAATATATGACATCTTGATCTTGTGCTTTCCTTGTTAAAAAAGGTTAATACTTATTTATTTCATTTTTTTATATTATTCAAATATTATATGAATAATATATATATTGGAATTGTATTTATGAAATTATCATTGTATATATTTTATATGACTTTTATTGCTATTGTAATTATGTACAATATAAAACAAGTTATTAACGCGGATTTGTTCAATGTTTTCCCCACAAAAAGATGATTATGATGCTATTGTATTTGAAACTGCATTATACTTATCTTTCAATGTTGACAACCTTCCAATATGTAAAGCAAGTTTCTCTCAAATATAGCATTGCTTTTTTAAAAAATTGTTTCATGATTTAGATCAAAAAATAGCAACACCAGAAAATCTTGTTGCCAAAACATTTGGCGACTCACCATGTAAGACTTTTGTTAAAAGTATGTGATTTAAGATAATTATTTAATAATCATATTATTATTTAAGTTTTTATTTGTTTCTTTTTAGCTAAATTTGGTGTCGCTAGCTATTATTGGGGAAAATATCGACTTATTCATTAGATAAAGTTTGATGCATGCTCTTACCCGGTTTCCTTCTTCACGTTTCAGTCATGAATATTTTAGGTGACCTCGTCCAGGTTACAATTTTACTTAATTGAAGCATGAAAGTTAAGTTGCCAAAATATTGTGTATTTTGGATCTTTTTTTATTCTCTATAAAAACCTATGATTAGAAACTTGGAAAGATATTCTTTATTTGATTTACTATTTTTTTATAATTGAGTTTCAGGGATTACTTTTTTTTGAGATATTCCCGGAATACCGGATATTTTTCTGAAATTTACCTTTTTCCAAATATCCGAAAAGTTTTCCATACATGCAAGTTAAAGTATATATTATTGTCATCAACTTGGCTGAATGCAAAATTAAGGCAAAAATTAGGTGGAAAATATTCTGAATTTTTTTAGGATATTTTCCGCAAACAATTTTCAAAATTTTTTAAATATAATGATTATATGAAATATGTAGTTTATATATTCATTATTGTAATTACTTTTTATTATACTTTTATAATAATATAATTATTTTGCATTGTAGTTTTATAATAATAAAAAAAGTATCAGGGTATAAGATATCTTATAACATCGCAATGCATTTTTGACAAAAATAAAATGTCACATATATAATATTTTATGTAAACATGTTATATTATTTTATATCTAAGTTTTATCAATTTAGGTTTAATAAATATATTACAAAGCTTAGTTCAAAATCGTGTAACGTTATGGCAGATAATTCTCATATTGCAACATGCAAAAGATCAAACCCTAATACAAGGTATACTTTTTTTTTCTACCCTATTATATAATATTTTAGACTGTCAAATTTGTTGATGTAATTAATTTAATAACAAATAAGTTATTATAACTTATTTAATATAAAATTTATTAAACTACATGACAAATGATAAGTTCTGTATAAAATATTATTGACTAGGAAGATCCAATGGTATTGTTATGTTATTGCCTAGGAATATCATTCTGTAGTAAGACACAATAACCTTTTAACTTTTAAAGTTTGAGAAAATTCACTTTTCCCTCTCTTCGTCTTTTTTTGTGATCGCACCCTGTAGCAAGAATTTAATTTAGTTCATATCTTGTTGGGGAATGCAACTTGATTCTGAGTTGAATTCTCAGCACTCGGTATTTATTGGTGACCTAATTTGACAATACTTTATTATACATACTTTTAGTTTTATACTTAACATATTATATATAATTAGGGGTAGATGAGGCTCCTTAGCCGTGGTGAATGTTTCCACGGCAAAAGGAGCCTCAAGATGAAAATCTCATCATGGGTAGGAAAATCATGATATAAAATCCCCACTATAATGATGTGTGGTTGTGTGGTAACTATTACATTTTTAAAAATTGTTATAATTTTTTCTGTGTGCACTCTAAAATTACATTTAATGTTCAAAAGTTTGTAGATTACTCATTTAAAGCAACTTTGTGGGCTGTCACCTTTGCATCTAGTGAGTTAATGTATATACAAGTTAATACAGAAACAAGTGCAAATATAAGAAGATGGAAAACAAAGAAAACAAATTATTTAATCAGATGTTATCACATAAGGTGAGTACCCAGCGGGCACACAACGTTGCAATAACGTTGAAATAACGTTGATCGACGTTGATCAACGTTATTTCAACGTTATTCCAACGTCGTGTGCCCGCTGGGTACAGGTCTTTTTCTAATCATGCGCATCAGTTATTAACTTTATATATAGATATATATTTATCTATAGACAGACATTAGGTATAGATATATAAAGATAAGCAATATTTTTTTAGACTTGTATTTATTATTTTGTACTTCGTTTTTTTATTTATCTGTCGACTTTTTTGTTATTTATTGTCTTTTTTTATTAAATCCTTATTTATTTTTTAGCAATAAGAGTATAAAATTAGAAGGCAAATGACTTTTTTTTATTTTTCTACATTGTATGTAGTATTGTTTTCTTAAAATTATTTAATGATTTAGATATTCACGTTTTTGTCACGTCGCTGTGCCTACTTGGCTATAAATAGTGGATTTCTTTTTTATTTTTAATCATTCCTATTTAGAAAACTTAACCTACAACAATTCCTTTAACAGATCAACATCACTTACATTTATTACGGTAAGCCCTTATTATATTATTTTGATTTAAAAGTTGAGAACATTTCAAACTCAGTTTTTGCGGGTTTTTTTTTTTTTATGTGGATCAAATTCTTTGGCGAATTAGCTTGCTTTGCGGATTCCTTCAATAAGTGGATTGGTCCGATAAATTTTATATTTTTATACTTCTTCTACTTAAATAGAAATAGAAAAAAAAAATAGAAATAGAGTTAAAAACTAGTTTGAAAAATTGTTACGATCATTTCAACAATTAAGGCAAATAATTAGTTCTTTTGTTGAAAACATTATGCATGCCTCTAAAATATCATTTATTGATAAGACAAATATTAAGGCAAATTTTCAAATAACTTTTAAATAATTAGTTCTTTTATGGAAACTGTTTGAATGCATCACGTTTTATTAAGGCAAATATTAAGGAAATAATATTTGCCTAATATTTTTATTGATACTCCCTTAACATTTCCGAAATATTGAGGCAGATATTTCAATAAAAAGTCCGTAAACCGAAAATGTAATTTGATCCGTGTTTTCGATATTTTAATCCGAAGAGTAATCCGTATTAATATTTAGGGTGCGTATTCACTTTCGTAACTTTTGCGCAGATTAACTAAGTTACGGAAATCGTAAGTTCATATTACAATTTGGTATTCACCAATGTTTCGCAGCATTTCCGTAAAGTTAGAGTTGCCGTAAAGTAACCGTAAACCCAGTAGAAACAGCGACGTGACAAAAACGTGAATTTCACGTTATTTTGGCACGTAAAATTTAGGTGACTTTTTGGTTCACATGAAATGACCAATTCACGTGATTTATGGACGTGTTTTTCACGTTACTTTTGGCACGTGATATTTAGGTGACTTTTTGGTCCCCATAAACTGTCTAAAAGACATGCTTTTTACGTTAATTTTGGCACGTAATATTTAAGCAATAACTATGCTTTATAAAAACGAAGTGTTTGGATTCGTGTAAAGAAAAAAAAACTCATCGTCGAGGAAATATTTAATACGTATTAAATTACATGGTTTTATTAGTCAGTATATTAGTTCTTGACATAAACATTTTGAATTTGTTATAAAAGCTGCACTTGTGTTGAAATATCCTCCTTATATCCAATAAGCAATAAGTACAAAGTCATAGATCTGCAACTTACGAAGAGCACGCTTCGATCCACAAAGAGCGCACTTCAAACTTAATCTAACGAACCAGTCGATATATTCTCCCATAAAAGCACACTTCAAATATAATCTAACGAATCAGTCGATATTTTCTCCTATAAGAGTACGCATCAAACTTTATCTAATGAATCAGATTTAGCTGAAAAGAAACGAATAAAATCTTAAATAATAATATGATTATTTAATAATTATCTCAAATCACAAACTTTTAAAACAAATCTTACTTGGTTGCCAATCATTTTGGCAACAAGATTTTCTAGTTGTTTTCTTTTATCTAAATCATTAAATAATTTTAAGAAAACAATACTACATACAATGTAGAAAAATAAAAAAAAGTCATTTGCCTTCTAATTTTATACTCTTATTGCTAAAAAATAAATAAGGATTTAATAAAAAAAGACAATAAATAACAAAAAAGTCGACAGATAAATAAAAAAACGAAGTACAAAATAATAAATACAAGTCTAAAAAAATATTGCTTATCTTTATATATCTATACCTAATGTCTGTCTATAGATAAATATATATCTATATATAAAGTTAATAACTGATGCGCATGATTAGAAAAAGACCTGTACCCAGCGGGCACACGACGTTGGAATAACGTTGAAATAACGTTGATCAACGTCGATCAACGTTATTTCAACGTTATTGCAACGTTGTGTGCCCGCTGGGTACTCACCTTATGTGATAACATCTGATTAAATAATTTGTTTTCTTTGTTTTCCATCTTCTTATATTTGCACTTGTTTCTGTATTAACTTGTATATACATTAACTCACTAGATGCAAAGGTGACAGCCCACAAAGTTGCTTTAAATGAGTAATCTACAAACTTTTGAACATTAAATGTAATTTTAGAGTGCACACAGAAAAAATTATAACAATTTTTAAAAATGTAATAGTTACCACACAACCACACATCATTATAGTGGGGATTTTATATCATGATTTTCCTACCCATGATGAGATTTTCATCTTGAGGCTCCTTTTGCCGTGGAAACATTCACCACGGCTAAGGAGCCTCATCTACCCCTAATTATATATAATATGTTAAGTATAAAACTAAAAGTATGTATAATAAAGTATTGTCAAATTAGGTCACCAATAAATACCGAGTGCTGAGAATTCAACTCAGAATCAAGTTGCATTCCCCAACAAGATATGAACTAAATTAAATTCTTGCTACAGGGTGCGATCACAAAAAAAGACGAAGAGAGGGAAAAGTGAATTTTCTCAAACTTTAAAAGTTAAAAGGTTATTGTGTCTTACTACAGAATGATATTCCTAGGCAATAACATAACAATACCATTGGATCTTCCTAGTCAATAATATTTTATACAGAACTTATCATTTGTCATGTAGTTTAATAAATTTTATATTAAATAAGTTATAATAACTTATTTGTTATTAAATTAATTACATCAACAAATTTGACAGTCTAAAATATTATATAATAGGGTAGAAAAAAAAAGTATACCTTGTATTAGGGTTTGATCTTTTGCATGTTGCAATATGAGAATTATCTGCCATAACGTTACACGATTTTGAACTAAGCTTTGTAATATATTTATTAAACCTAAATTGATAAAACTTAGATATAAAATAATATAACATGTTTACATAAAATATTATATATGTGACATTTTATTTTTGTCAAAAATGCATTGCGATGTTATAAGATATCTTATACCCTGATACTTTTTTTATTATTATAAAACTACAATGCAAAATAATTATATTATTATAAAAGTATAATAAAAAGTAATTACAATAATGAATATATAAACTACATATTTCATATAATCATTATATTTAAAAAATTTTGAAAATTGTTTGCGGAAAATATCCTAAAAAAATTCAGAATATTTTCCACCTAATTTTTGCCTTAATTTTGCATTCAGCCAAGTTGATGACAATAATATATACTTTAACTTGCATGTATGGAAAACTTTTCGGATATTTGGAAAAAGGTAAATTTCAGAAAAATATCCGGTATTCCGGGAATATCTCAAAAAAAAGTAATCCCTGAAACTCAATTATAAAAAAATAGTAAATCAAATAAAGAATATCTTTCCAAGTTTCTAATCATAGGTTTTTATAGAGAATAAAAAAAGATCCAAAATACACAATATTTTGGCAACTTAACTTTCATGCTTCAATTAAGTAAAATTGTAACCTGGACGAGGTCACCTAAAATATTCATGACTGAAACGTGAAGAAGGAAACCGGGTAAGAGCATGCATCAAACTTTATCTAATGAATAAGTCGATATTTTCCCCAATAATAGCTAGCGACACCAAATTTAGCTAAAAAGAAACAAATAAAAACTTAAATAATAATATGATTATTAAATAATTATCTTAAATCACATACTTTTAACAAAAGTCTTACATGGTGAGTCGCCAAATGTTTTGGCAACAAGATTTTCTGGTGTTGCTATTTTTTGATCTAAATCATGAAACAATTTTTTAAAAAAGCAATGCTATATTTGAGAGAAACTTGCTTTACATATTGGAAGGTTGTCAACATTGAAAGATAAGTATAATGCAGTTTCAAATACAATAGCATCATAATCATCTTTTTGTGGGGAAAACATTGAACAAATCCGCGTTAATAACTTGTTTTATATTGTACATAATTACAATAGCAATAAAAGTCATATAAAATATATACAATGATAATTTCATAAATACAATTCCAATATATATATTATTCATATAATATTTGAATAATATAAAAAAATGAAATAAATAAGTATTAACCTTTTTTAACAAGGAAAGCACAAGATCAAGATGTCATATATTACAAAAAGATAAAGCATATAATAATAATATATACATATATCAATAATAAATAACATAACACATTTGTTTATTGATATTATCTTGGATAAATTCTTTAACCTTGTTGATAAAAACCAAATAATAGAAGAAAATCTATTTTTGGTTTTTATCTAATCGACTCTTGAGCAATAACGATGCAGAAGTTCTACAGACATTATTATTGCTCAAGAATTAAGAATAAGTTCTGCTAGAACTTATAATTTGTCCATGTAGCTTACTTAATTTGATATTAAATTCGTAATAACATAACTTATTTTGTACTAAATTAAGTAAGCAAAATGGACAAATTCGCCAGTCTAAAATATTATATCATAAAGTAGAAAAAAAGCATACCTTGTATTTGAGTTTAATCTTATTTTTGTGGCAAATAGGGACGCTTGGTACTAATTTATTTAACTTAATTTGATGTAATTTGGATATTAGATATTACAACTTAAAATATATTGGACTATTTAGTTTTGTTTTAAATGTATTGCGTTATAAGATATTATATAGACCAATTTTTTTTTTTTAATTTTAATTAAACTACAATAAAAATTAATTATACCATCATAAAAGTAAAATAATTATAACTAATATAATGAATACAAAAACTATACTATAAAAAAATAAATAATATAATTAAAAAAACAATTTTATATCTCTTATCACAGGTTTTTATTAAGAATAAAAAAAGTTCCGTTAGACGCGATATTTCGGCACGTAACTTTCACGTAACTTTCACGTAAAATAGTAACCTGGACGAAGTCACTTAAAATACACGTGATTGAAACGTGAATAAAACGTTGCGTGCCTACTAGGAACTTTAGCATAACAAATCCATCTTTAATTGACATAGACTCTATAATATTCTTAGGCCATTAAAAACCAGTGACTTCTTCAATAATCGTAGAAACTAGAGGTTGATCCAGATCATCTAGTACGGGGAAAGATGGGGTGTGGGAGGCAAGTTTTAATATTTTTTTGATTCGATGGATCCAGAACATCCAGGAATAATGGGACTATTTTTTGATTTGGTCTTTCCAGACTCTAAATAAGTAGGGCGGGAAAGATTGGGGCGGATAGAGGGATAACTTTTTGGTTTAAATCATTAAAAATTTTTAGTTAGTTCGTTTTAAAACATTAGTCTTACACTATTTTAATTTATATAACTATGAAATTACGTAATATTGATAATAATTACGTAATATTGATAATCGATCCCCACCACGTCCCTGGTAATACCGCGCTCAATTTGTTTCTCCGCGCAGCGGGCTTGTTCGTCAAGGTTCGTGTTTCGGAGTTATAGAGTTGAAAGAGGGTTATACCACAATTAAGTAGCCTCCTCGTCTGTAATGGCCTTTTTGGCTTTGGGGAGCTGAATTAAAAAAAAAAAATCCAACTTTGATGAAGTAAAACAAGCTTTTCATCGCTTACTTCTATTCAATAATCTTTTACAAAATTACATTAACATAAATATAGTTTTTTTAAGATTACTATCGCGGAGCACAATCTTACATCTTACCCTTCTTCTTAAATGAAATGTTTTACTATTTAAGTTGGGGAATGTTTTAATATTTCCTCCATAATTCTATATAACGTCTTTCTCTGTTTAGATATATATTTCGGATTCGGTTCTTCATAATGGCTATGTTGCATCGGCATAGTAGTTGTTATTTCCTTTCCTGGTGAAACTGATTCTTTCTGAGAGTATTCCTCTTCTCCCTCTTATTTAATTGGTGTTGGATTAAATTGTATATCAATTGGTATTTTCCTCATGTGTGAAGCATTCCGAGTTTTTAGAAAGTTTTCAACGGGAGATTTGGCAGTAATCATTGAACCGTTCTTCGCCTAATTGTGTAGGGTTTAAACTCAAACGGTGCGGTAGTTTTGTTATATCTTTTTTGTTTTGTTAATACTGTATCTCCGGTATTTGAATTTGGATTTTTTGCGTGGTATTTTGAATTTTGGTATTTCTTTCTGTATAGCTTAGCATTTTCTTTTCTCTTCTTGGCTTGATCATTAATATTTGTATCAACCCTTGTCTGAAATGAGGGAATTGTGAAACCCGTGAGGCAGTTGAACATGAGTGTAGATGATGATATCCGAGTTGCGCAATGGGAAGTGGTACGGTAGGAGAACAGGAAGTTGTATTACTTCTTTTTCCAGTCTCTTCGTTCAATGTGTTCTGCTCGTATTGTTTTTATCAGTGGTTTCATAAATGATTCGGCTTGTGAGTTAGCTTGCGGCTATAGCGGCGTGATTCGTTTATGTTCAATCTACAGTCTGTTAAAAAACATCTTTATTTTGAATGGAGTAAAAGGTGGTCCATTATCGCTGATAATTTTTTTCGGTATTCCATAAACTGCGATCATTTTCTCTAGAAAATCAATAAGAAGGCCAGCGGATGTATTATTTATAATATCGACAATCAGAAATTTTGATTTTTGGTCTATAGAACTGCCAAATAAAATCCGTTAGGAAAAGGACCAAGGTAATCTACGTTAAGAGTGTCCTAAACTTCCGATGGTGTTGGTGTGAATAATAGTTCGGCTGGTGGATTTTTTTTACCAAGTGCTTGACAAATTGCACACTTTTTTATATATTGTTCTACTTTAGTGTCTAGGCCGGGATAGTAAACTTTCTGTCTAAGTAGTGCTTTGGTTTTCTCGAGTCCCATGTGACTATTATGCGCCAGTAGTATAACCGTAATCTCTGGTGATCTTGGAATTATAGTTCGATTTGCTTTTAGGATAATGTCTGATGTTTGATTTACTGTAAGTTCTTGGCTAATCTAACGGTAAGCAAGTAACTCTTTTTGAAACTTTCTTATTTCCGGAGGACAATTCGGATGTGTTAGTTTATACCAGGTATTAGTGGCGACTAGCTCTGTAAGTATTCGTAGAATAGGTTCAACTTTGGTTTCTCTTTGAATATCTAGTAGTGAAAGGGCTTTAGGACATGCGTATTCAGCAGAAAAGTTGACATATTTTTTTAGCTTTTCGTTATCACATGGGTCTACCGGGTGTCAACATGGTAATCAGATATATTATCTTTTCCTCGGACGTAGTGTAAATCAAAAGAATATCCCTGTAATCGTAAAGTCATACGGTCAATGCGAAGTGGTACTTTAGCATTTGGGTAGTTTAAAACCTTCACGATAACTTCATGATCGTTGTACATTTTAAAAGGGTGTCCAAACAGGTATGTCTTGTTGTATTCGCAGGCGTACAATATAGCTAAACATTCTCTTTCCAGCAAAGAGTAGCGATGTTGTACAGGTGCCAGCAATTTTGAATTATAAAATATGAGTTTAAAGTCTTGTTTATTTGGCGTGTTTTGTACAACGATTGCCGATATGCCTACAAGACTTACATTGGTGAAGACTGTTTCTTTCTTGGCATCGAAATACCCAACACACGAGTCTGAAGTCATAGCATTTTTCAGTTTATCAAACGCAACCTGGCACTCAAAGTTCCAGTTTCATGATGAATCTTTATAAAGACGGTTTCGTAAAGGATAAGTAATTGTACCTTAGTGTAGAATGAAACGCTTAAAATAGTTCATAAGCCCGATAAAGCTTTGGAGAGCATTGTTTTTTCTGGTATAGGCATGTTTTTGATATTATCAAGTTTTTCAGGATCTGGTTGCATTCCTTTTTTTGAAAACATAAATCCAAAAAACTTGACTTTTTTTTCTCCAAATAAGCCTTTTTCAAAGTTTAGAGTTAAACCTCTCTGTTTGAATCTTTCTAATACTTAGTGTAATATTGAATCGTGTGGTTTTGCATTTAAAGCGAATATTAAAACATCGATAGCAATATTAGGAGTTCCTTCTAGATAATTTAAAATTGCCAAAGTAACGGTAAAATTGCCTATGTAAACAAATTTTGATAATTGTTGCAAACAACTATCGAAATTATTAACATATATATATATATATATATAAATATATATAAATATAAATATATATATATATATATATATATATATATATATATATGTTAATAATTTCGATATAAATATATATATATATATATATATATATATATATATATATATATATATATATATATATATATATATATATGTATATATATATATATATATATGTATATATATATATATATATATATATATATATATATATATATATATATATATATATATATATATATATATATATATGTTAATAATTTTGATAGTTGTTTGCAACAACTATCAAAATTTGTTTACATAGGCAATTTTACCGTTACTTTGGCAATTTTGAATTATTCAGGGAAAACTCCTTGGCTAACGCAAGACGAAAAGATTTTAAATAGAATATTGTATGAATTTATATAAACATTTCCGTTGATACCGTCGAATCCTGTTGCTTTCTTTGGTTTAATCGTTTTGAAAGCAGCTTCAAATTCTTTATAGGATTATTCAATGCAATTAAGATTTGTTGTTTTTTGAGGTAAAAATTCTAAAGAATTACCAGTATATGGAATAGTTTTTGCTAAGTTAGGCCCTGCTAAAATAAAATGCTTATTTAATTCAACTGCAATATTGCTTGAAGCATATAAAATTATATCATTAACTTTAATACCGTTAGGCAAAGCGCCTGATTTAGTATTAGCCTTACAAGTGATTTCTTTTAAAACTTAGTATTTTTGTTTTGAGTTTTTTTTTTTTTTTCAAGTAAGTCCAGATTTTTTTGAAATTTTTTCTTTGTCTTTCGAACTCTCTGGCATAATTTTTGTAAATGGTTTTATTTTCAACTGATTCGGAGATTTCATGCACTTAATATATAATTTTTGTTTAATTGTGGAAGATTTTCTTAGTACATCGGTTATCCATCGGGATGTTATTTTTTTAAGCTTTTGGTTTATTTCAATTTTAGGAAAATTTGCGTCATAAATATCATAGAATGTTTTAAAAAAATTGCTATAAGCTAAGTTGGCGTCCTGAAAATGATCAATATGGTGTCAATGAAGCATTGATAATTGGTCATTAAATGATGCTAAATTTACTTTGCTACAAATGCGTTTAAATAAGCTATTTTTTTATCTAGTGTTAATTTAGTATCTGTGTTTATGAAGAAAAAAATTGGAAAATGATCTATGATATCGCATTTAATGATTCCTTTTTTAAGAGAAACGCTCCGTTTTTAAATAAGCCATTGTAAAACTCTTTAATGTTGTATTTGACGTGATACTGTAAACAATCAAAATTAAAATCACCAATTCAATAGTTTAATTTCTTTTCGTGGTTACTTTTTTTAAAAATAACTTTTTTTTGGTTTTGCTTACGGTTTCAATTATGGTTCTACTAAACCGAAATTAACTTGCTAATTGTAATAAAAACGTTTTTAAAAACTCTCTGGGAAAAAGCTTTTGAATACTCTTTAAATTACTTAGATATACATTATAAGGCTCTTAAAATAAATTTTTTTTAATAAGGAAAGATGTTAAAATTTTAGTTTGAATTTATTTTAAAATTGTAATTGAACAACATTTTGAAGAATTCCAAGCCCAAGGACCGATATTTGGAATCACTTTAATAAAGAGGTCAGTACTACACCTGATGAAGAGCGACTTGTTACTGCAAAATTCAAGTATTTTTTTTCAATTTGCAAGTTGACGGACAGAAACACATCTGGCATGAGATCACATTTAACAAGGAAGCATCCTGTTCAGTTTGCAGCCCTGGAGAAAAAGCGCCATGTTCCTTTTGATGAGTTAGAACAGGTGCAATAAAGTTCAGAAACGTTTTTACTTTTTTAATTTAAATATTAACTTTTATTTTCATATGTGTTTATTACTATTACAATACCAAGATTTAACAAGATGTAATAATAAATATCAATAACTTTCAATAAGTGCTAATGAATGTTTCAATATTAGATATTTTAACAGGTTTCATATTAATGTTTAGACCTACAATGAAGACGAGGCTTATGAGTAAGTCCGAGATGATAAGACGCCATTAGTGTTGGGCAGTAAAGTTAAACAAGGAAGACTTTCTAGACCATCAGCACAAAAGGTCCAAAATCTAAAGCATTGGGTCAAATACTAGCCACAAGACCGTGAACAGCTTAGAGGAGACATTGAAATTGTCAAGTTTTTGGTCCGTTTAAATTTGCCATTCTCTTTGGTTGAACATTAAGCTTTTAAAGATTTTGTTCACTACTGGAACCCAAAAATGAGTGTGAAGGCTGCAACAAAATACTCCCGGTTCAAGTATACAAAATTTTAATTGTTTTAAATAAATTTTATTTTGGGGTGAAAGTTTATTTAAAACAACTAAAATTTTATTTGGGAGTCAATCGAATGGGAGTTCCAAGAGAACTAAATTTTTTAAAAAGCTACTTTTTTAAGACCAATCCACACCAATTTTTTTTTGGTTTTCTTAGAAGGTAATTAAATTGATATGTAACGAGAAATACCAATAATAACTAATTTTTTATTTTAACTTTAGGTTGCCATTGTTGTACAAAAATGTGAAAATCTGTGTGGATGACATTCTAAAGGAGAAATTGCCAAAGACCACTGGATTCGCAATCTCAACTGACCTCTGGCAAAGCAGAAACAATGATGCATACCAAGCCAGTACATTGCACTATGTGAGTGAAGACTTTCCGTTAAAGATGTTTGAGATTGGAGTTTTTCCGTTTTCCGGACAACATACAGCTAAAGGCATTGCTCTTCGTCTGGATAAGTATGTTTTAGTATTTTATTTTTATTAGGTTAAAATTTCTCTAAATTAAGTTAACCGTTTGAATTATTAGGATAACTTTTTGTTACAAAAAAGCAAAACCCGCCATTCAGTTTAAAATTAATGGCACAATTTAATACTTTTATTTATATCTAAATTAACAACAAAAGTATTAGTTTGTATTTTAAAATATCAAAAAGCAAACAACTAATTTTACTTTGCTTTTCAGGAATGTCTCAGAGTTGGCCGGAAATAATGTAGTTTCGTCCGTTGTGTGTGTCCATGATTCAGCTGCTAATATAAAGGCGGCAATTAACAAATGCAATTTCGTAGATGCATCTTTTTTGTGTGCTGATCATCTTTTGAATTTGGCAGTTGAAGCAACTGTCATCTGTCATCTTTGTCTGTCATCTTTGTCTGAGCTGTCATCTGTCAACTGTCATCTTTGTCTGAGCAAAGAATTAAAAAAGAGGTAACTAGTTTTAAGTTTAACATCTTTTTTAGCTTTTATAGCTATTTAGTTTATAGTTTAATTTAGTCTATTGTATTACAATACAAGCGCAACTTAAACTTCTCAGTACACTTTGTGCGACAAAATTTTTCTAATGATAGCTATCAACTATAACTGATAAAATGTTAACACTAAAAAAGTAAAAACATGTAACATAGTTAATATCAGTTTTTAATATTAGAAAATAGTACTAATCACCTTTTATGTTATGTTTCTTATAATTCTATTTTAATTTTTAGCTAAAGCTGTTGCTTGATGACAGTGATGTTGTTGGCAAGGGTAAGTTGAAATTTGTGAAAATTATCACTCCCGTGAAAACACGCTGGAATTCAACTTTTATGATGTTGGAAAGCAATGTAAAAATGATTCGTATCCTCAGCTTCATAAGTGATATTCCTGGAAAAGATGTCACCAAACTAGCTCCAGTCATCTCCTATTCTGAGGAGAGTTGCTGAGATTTCAGAATGTTTCTCTGCTGACAAAGATGTAAGCATTCACCTCGTTATCTCAAACATTTACACGCTGAAGCACAGATGCCTAGATTTCATCAAGGCTTGTGAAGCATCTCCAACAGCACAAATGTTTCACCTAAAATTGGTGGAAAACTTGGATGTTCGTTTTCCGGACACTGGTTGTCAAAACATTTTTTACTCTGTTGCCAACTTGCTTAACCCTTGTACGAGGGAAGAGCTCTGGAAAAACTGGGTGGTTTTGGCGAAGCCTATGAGGCACTGATTACTCAATCCAATGCTTATCAGGAATGGATTGCTGCAACAAGATTATTTAATGAACGGTTACATGCTGAAATCCAAGGTCATGTTTCAGAAGATGATCCTTTCTATAACTTTGGAATGGAAGAAGCTCCTGCACTTATGACTTTCTATTCTGGTCCGGCCCCACCTGCAAAGTCGGAAATTGTCACTGAATAAGAAATATTTCAAAAACTCCCAGGGGTTGTTGGTGTGGATGTGCTAGAATTTTGGAGAGCAAATATGTACAAATTTACTCTCCTTGCTCAAGCTGCTAAAAATGGCTATGTGTACCTGCTTCCTCAGCATCTTCAGAAAGAACCTTTTTTTTTTTTTGTTATTTTTGACTCAAAATAACAAAAAAATGGTAATAAACCCCTCACAACTTTTCTCTAAATTAAGTGCCCTTTTTTAAATAATGTTAAATTGCAATAATTTTTTATTTCAAAAGTCTAAATAATTTTTTAATAAAACTTTTATTTTGTATTTTATAGTAAATAGAAGTGAAAAAATTTGTTATTATTTTCAAAAAAAATCTGAAAAATGTGAGATTTTAATTTAACTAAAAAAGAGTAGTTTTAATTTAAATAAAAGTTTATATTTATTTTGAAGATAATCTTTTGACTCTATATATTTCAAATTTACTAAAAAGAAATAAAAAGGTCTGATTTTTTTGTTTAAGTTGAAAGACTTTTTGAAAAAAAAGGCAGCAAGTATTTATATTTTTTTGGTTTATATATCAGCTAAAAAAATGTTCCACAGAGTTACAAAAATATATACATTTTTTCTAGTTAAATAACATTTCTACTTTTAAAATATAAAGGGATTACTGCGGTCTCCTACGGTATTGGAAGTTATAAAAGAAGTACAAATGTTGTTAAACACTTAAAAACCTTGTTTTCCGCCATTTTTGAAAGTATTTTGTTATAATCAAAACAAATGAAAATGGCGGAAAACTTAAATTTTAATTTTTTACTTGTATTACTTGCTCTAATATAGTTTTTAAATCATAAATATTAAATATAGTTTTAAAAAACTATATTTAATATTTATGATTATATACTATTTAAAAGTTTGTTAAAATATTTATTGACAATTTTAAAGAACGATTTATTATTCGATAAGTACAACATGTTTGAAAAAGCTTAACTGAACAACTTTATTATTTCCTGTAATATAAAGTTAACTTAGTAATATAGTGTTTTTACGGGATGTAAAAATATTGATGGTTCTTAAAAACAATAGCAATGAAAAGATAAGATCTTATCCCAAATATATGTGAATTAGGAGTGAATAAATTAAGATTATGGAAGGATTTACTTAATAAAATAAAAAATACTGAAAAAATTCGCAAAGAAAACTTAAATAAAGTAAAGATTGCTTTAGTTATATTTATTTCAAAGGTGAAGAAAAAACTAAAACAATGTGGGCGAAGTTATGATATATTTACACAAAAAATAATCGTTGGCTTCAAAAAAATCTCATGCAGTATAAAAGTCGCCATTTTGGCTCTGGAAGGCCCAATAAACAGTGGAGTGTTCTTGGAGAGCGAAGCAAAAGAAAAAAAAAGAAAAGAACTAGTCACCGAACATTTTTAAGCTCTACTTTTAGTTTCTGCAAAAAGTGCAAATGCTGCTGGAGAAAAAAAAAAGCCTCCATTATAAAAAACAATATTTCTAATGTTTTAGAGAAAAAGTTGATGAAGCTTTGGATAAAACCTTTCCCATTAATATGAGTGTAGAGGAAGCTCTTGCGTTAAAAATGAACACTGATCTCAGCGATAAACAATATCAAATGATCAAAAACTCAGCTCTTGTACACAATGTGCATCTTTATCCTACATTGCACGATATTTTTGAGGAAAAATTGAAATGCTATCCTGAGAATATACACTTTTCTAAAATTTCTGCAAAGTGTACTCTTCAAAGCATGCTAGATCACTCTGTGAGTAGAATAACTGAAATGATTGATATGCCTAATTGTGGTCAAGGTAACGAAATATTTGGAGTTTTATATAGAAAGATTGGTTTTGATGGAGCATTAAGTCAAAGTATTTATAAACAGAAATACGAGACAAGCAACACAAGTGTAGAACTTAAAAGTGAAGAAAATCTTTTTAGTACAGCTTTTGTGCCTCTATTGCTCAAAGTAGAAGATGTCGAAATTTGGAAAAATGGAAACCCTTCAAGTTGTCACTTTTGTTGACCTCTTCTCTACAATATAAAAAATAGAGTCCAATTTTATCAAGAGAAGAAGAATCAGATCTAAAAAACCAAATAAATACCTTAAAGACGTTTCGCAAAGTTTTTGATATTGCAGGAAGAAAGGTGACCTTTAATATCAGCTATAGAGTTGATCTTACAATGTTTGATAATAAAGTAGTTAACGCACTTACAGAGACAAATTTCCACTCAATCCTGCAATGTGTGCGATGCTAAACCCAACGAAATGAACAATGTTGATTTATTAAAAGCAAAAACTGAGAATGAGTCAGCCTCGGGGCTCAGAATTTCAGCTTTGAATTGCTGAATAATTTGCTTTGAATTTATTCTCCATTTGAGTTATAAAATTGACATTAAAAAATATAAGCCAAAAACAATTGAGGAAAAATTAACTGTAGGCAAAAAAAAAAAGAGATTCAGGTACTCTTCGGAGAACGGTTAAGCCTATATGTTGACATGCCTTAAACTGGGTCTGGATATACCAAAGACGGCAATACTGCCAGAAGAGCATTTAAAAATAGTGAAGTTTTTTCTGGGTGCATTTTTTACAAGCTGTGCATCGGTACATTTTTTCATTAAGACAATCAATAGTTTGAAATGTACTAAGTCTTTTCTTCAAATTCATTTAAAAAAAGCATATATGTTAAGTAAAAAGTTGCTTCTACCAATCATATTGCTTCTACCAATAAAATTTAAAAAAATTACCAAAAAAATTTAATCCTTTATATGACAGGGACGAATATAATTGCACATTTACTAAAAGAAGTGGTCAAATTCGGAGCGTTTATTTACTGACAATTTTTGACAGATGTCCGAACAATAAACCAAATATATAACAACAAGATGGTAGAGCCGAATTTTTACATTAATTTTCTAACAATAGGTCAACACTTGAGTGATTTCTTCACCTGCGGTGTCCTTAAAATCATACACAGAAAAAGAGTTTCTTGTACAGTTCGTGTTGATGCTCACAGCAATGATTTAACATGTCTCGTGAATTTTACTTTTCAAACTCGCAAAGTTTCTCGCGGATATTTTTTTAAAAATTGATGGTGGCATGGTTTTTTCAAGTCTTTTGCAAGCATTTTGAATACCGTAAAACTTTGATAATTTTACCTGTTAGTTACAAAAGTATTGAGTTGGAGATGTAATTACAAAATTAGAATTTTTTTTTTCTAGTACATTATTACATTCTGCTTATATTTTTAAAATTTTAAGGATTGTGAAGCGATTCTTACTTGTGCAAATGTATTGGGATTAACAAAACTTAAAAAACAAAATAACGATTTTTACATGTACCAAAAAAATGTCAAAAATTATATGGTTTTAATTTTTTGGAATAAATTTTTTTCTAAAAATATACTTTGATGTTCAAGTGGTATATTCCAGTTATAATACCACTGTAATTACTCACTTTTAGTTACTCCCAACTACATTTGCAGAAAATTCAAAACAATTTTGTGTTTTAATTTTTCAAATAATATTTAATATTTGATATTTCAATCTTATTGTGATTATCTAATATTTCAAACGATTATTTCTAGTTAAAAAAGATTTAAGACAAATATCACAAGAAAAGTTGCAGAAGAATTCATGAGAACTTATAAACGTAAACCAGGTAATCTATCCTATGGATTGTATCCAGTAGAAGCCATGCCAAATGCCTTGTTAGATATCTCAACTAACAGAATATCGATTTTTAAGGCATCCAAGTTATATGGTATACTATATGGTACTCTGCACAACAAGAGTAAACTAAGACATATGAAAAACTTCGGAGGGTAGATCAGATAACAGCCCTATACTAAAAAAAATATTCTACAAATTATTAGCATCCTGACAGCTTGGAAGTTACCTTTGGATAAGTTGGATATACGTCTGCTAGTAAATGACTATCGAGACAGAATGGGTGTTACTGATTTAAAATTTATAATAACTTGCCTGGCCCTGATTGGATAAAATCCTTCATTGTTCGCAATAATCTGATTGCTCGAATTGCTGACAATGTAAAACTAGCAAGAGCTGAAATTGATCGAAGTTCAGTATGTTTATATTTAGATGAGTTATCCATTACACTTCAAGACATTCCTAATATCAATATATTCAACTATGGTGAGACAAATGTGAGCAATAATCCAGACTCTAAAACAATAGTTTGTAAACGTGGCCTTAAACGCGTAGAAAGAAAAATGCAGCATTTTAAAGGAGCTATGGTTATTATGTACTGTGGAAGTGCAACTGGTCAGTTTCTTTCTCCCATGGTTGTTTATAAAGCTGAAACTGCTATATAGAGCGGAAAAATAGTGGCCCACCTGGAACTATATTCGACCGTTCAAAATCTGGTTGGTTCGATTCTAGAACATTTGAACATTGGTTCAGGGAAATTTTTATTCCTGAAACAGCATCTCTTACAGGAACTAAAGTCGTTATTGGGGATAATTTAACTTCACATTTCTTATCTGATATCATCAAAGCATGCTTGGAAAATAATATCCGGTGTACATGTTTAATCCCAAATGCCACACATCTGCTACAACCGCTTGATATTGCTGTTTTCAGATCCTTGAAAGTTGAATGGAAGAAGATTTTACAAACATGGAGAAGAGAATCACAAATCAAGGGTTCAATTCCAAAAAAAAATTTCTCAACGCTCTTGACAAAGTTGCAAAATATTCTGAAAGCAGACAACTTAAAAGCGGGATTCGAAACTTCAGGCATATATCTATTGAATAGAGAAAAAGAATTAAAACGGCTTCCAGATGTCAACAAAGACTATGGTGAAACCATAAAAGAAATATTAAATAAGGGTGTAATAGATATTCTCACGAAGTACTGTGACAATGATGCAGCAGGAAAAACCAATAGAAAAAGAGGGGAAAAAATTGACACCAAAACATCAAAACAGAAAAAATCCAAAAACCAACAAATTAAAGGCAAAAAATCAAAAGTAGCTTTAAAGAATGTTGAATCTTTGTCTTAATTAAAAGACATTGAAATTGGTAGTAATGGTTATCCCAAAGAAAGTAATGACAAGAAAGATATTGATTTAAGTGAGTCTAATCAGGAAGAACCTGATGTCAACAATTTTCTAACTACAGGGAGTTGGTATGTTGTATTCTACCCAGATAAAACTAAAAACTGTGTGAAATTGAATCACATTCGACAGATTGTTGAGGTTTTACCAACAATCTGTCCAATATCTTTTATATGAGGTTCCTAGGGAAAGTAGAAGGATCCAAAAATCTGTTCAATTATCCTGTTGCAGAAGACATCGTTTTTGTTGTACATTTCTCAAGTATATTGCAACATCTTCAACCACCGAAGACAAATAATAGTTATCAACTAGAGTTTGCAAATGTAAAAATACTGATAAAATCTGTTAAGAGAATTGGATACACTATCAGAAGATTTCAGAAATATTCACTAAATGATTGAACTCAGAACATTTTATTTAAGAAAGTTAACACTTTATCTTTCAAAATATTAATTTACTAATTAGTACCCTGAAGCAGTTTAGAGGTACTACACAGAACAACTAATTCCTAGTCCGGTTGTAATTAGCAACCAGACAATCTCTAATGGACTTATTATAAAAGGACAAAAATAGACTTCGACAAAGCACTAATTGCAACAATTTTAATAACAACTATCAAAAATGAATTGTCTATAAAAAATGTTTGTCTTTCTTGACAATCATTTTAAAAACGGACACTAAATGAACAATCTCGATTTTTTAATGAGGTATAGAAGATCTATTTAATATATAATTTGGACTTATAACGAGTAATTAAATTTTCACTGCAGCATCGTTTCAAAAACTGAAAACGAGCACAAAATTAAAAATACAATTTTTCTAACAAAAGTTCATTTTTTAATTTTTTGTCCAGCGTGTGCTGTTGATTAAAAAATTAATGTCTATTTAAAAACCTCAAAATGGACTATTTTGTGCTCAATTGAAGTTCATTAATTACTCAGTTCAGTTGTTTTTCAATTCTCAGTGAATGTGCGTGAAAATTTATTTTTAAAATGCCCTCTCCAGTTTGGGATTACTTCAAAAAAGTTGAAGGTAAGTTTATCATTTAAAAAATTTTCCTTAGTCACTAAAATCTTTATCACCTTTAATAAAATTATTTTAAAAATATGTGATCAAGGAGTTTTTTTGTTTCTAAGGGATTTTTTGGGTAATTTAGATTTTATTGGCAAAAATCAGTATTTCTGGTTTTATGAAATCAAGTAAATTTAGACAAAATCATAGACACCAAATAGACAAAAAATTATGCTTTGTAGACTTATGAAGTGAAAATTATTTTTTAACTGAGCAATCTTAGGACACCATCAAAAATTTGATAGACACAACAAGGACAAAAAATTAAACATTTGTTGTGTCCATTACAACATACAGAATTGTCTATGTCTGTGTTGTAAGTCTATCCATAGACTAGTCTGGTTACTAGTTGTAATATCAGTTGTTGTAAAACCTTCAGAAAATGTAATTTTTAGGTTATTTTGTTTGGTATCTTTTTTTGATTTTAAATGAGTTAAGTAAAGTACATTAGTACTTAATATTTATATACAATTAGTACTTTTTTTTGTTAGTATTGCTTTATAACTGCTAATTACAATTACTCTAATGATGCTATTGATATATTATATTGTAATGTTAAGCATACTAACACCAAATTGTTTTTTGTTTTTTTGTCCGTTTTGTGGATATATTTAATAACCAATCTTGTTGTCTAAATTTATAATTTTACCGGTAAAACCTTAAAAATATATTTGTAAATTGTGTTGTAATTTAGTAAAACTCCACAAAAAGTATTAATGGCACTTGAAGATGGCTTAATTAATAAGCTTTTAAGAAATAATAAACTATCAAAGTCACCCCCAACGAAGAATTGAGATAAAATTTTTGACTTATATTAATATATATTAGAACTAAAAAAAATTATATTTAATAGAATCCTAAAACGAAGAATTGAGATAAAATTTTTGACTTATATTAATATATATTAGAACTAAAAAAAAATTATATTTAATAGAATCCTATAAAGGAAAGGTATAATGTTATATCAATAAAATTTAAAAAAAAATTTATACCAAAGAGTTTATTTGCAAAAATGCTCAAAAACCTAACAAAGTCGACCCGTATATGTATATATATATATACATATATGATATATTTTTACTATGCTTAAACCAATTCAAACTTTAAATAGAAAATCAATATTTCGATCAATAAAATGGTACATGTACTAATATTGTACATTAAAAACTGTTGGAACTATATATTCAAACACACATATAACCATTATTTTGAAAACACTCATATAACCATTATTTTGAAAACACATATAACCATTATTTTGAAAACACTCATATAACCATTATTTTGAAAACACATATAACCATTATTTTGAAAGCACTCATATAACCATTATTTTGAAAACACTCATATAACCATTATTTTGAAAACACTCATATAACCATTATTATGAAAACACTCATATAACCATTATTTTGAAAACAGTGACCAAATATCATAGAAACCAATAACGTTTTGATGTACAAGTAACAAAAAAATAAGAAAATTGAAATAAAAACTGCATAAATCATTAATCCGTTAACTAATCAGACTGGAATTTTATCCAAAATATGGTGGGGCCATAGACCAGTTTTATCATTCTCATTTAAAATACTTTTTAATTATTAGAAAAAATTATGTCCTGGAAACCTCCGTGGGCCCCCTTCAACTCTGTGTCTTTCCGTCTTGTAGGGGTGTATATATGCTACTTTTCAGAATAATGTCACTGTATTGAAACCTAATTCATAAGTAAAAAGGTTGCTGGAAAACAAATGCAATTTTTTTTTATATTACCTTCTTTCAATTATTGTTTTTTGAGTTGAAGACTCAAATTTTGTAATTTGAGTCTTCACTCAAAAATGCGAAGAGCACTATAATACTAATCTCGCGAAATATTATGTAAACTAATCTCACAAAACCTTATGTAATCTGGAAATGCATTAAATATTTAATGCATTTCCAGATTAGTTTACATAAGGTTTATTTAAATGATTAAATAATTTATTTAAATGATTAAAGATTTTTCATATATATATATATATATATATATATATATATATATATATATATATATATATATATATAAAAATATATATATATTATTTTTATAGTTATATTTAGTTAGGGTTTAAAAAAATTTCTACTAGTATCAATAATAATGAGTCTTTCAAGTTTTAAATTTAATTTTTAATGTCGTTTTTATTAGTTACTATTTCTTCTTCCATTTCAATAGTTACTTTTTCATCTTGCTACTCATTAGTTACATATTCTTCTTGCATTTCATTAGACACAATTTCTTCTTCCATTTCATTAGTTACTATTTCTTTTTGCGTTTCACAAGGTACTATTTCTACTTACATTTCATTAGGTATTAATTGTTCATGTATTTCATTAGATGCTATATCTTCTTGAATATGATTGCAACGTGAACAACGCTTATCTAAAAAACAAAAGAAATGATTTGAATGAAAAGAATAATGAAAAGAAAAGATTCATTATTTTTACTATACAAACATCCCAAGTCCCAATAAACCACCGGCTAAGTTTTAATGAATCACAAGCTGAGAATATTGCTTAATTTTCTAAAACTTGCTTAGCAGAACAGAAAAAATTTAAATGATGCAACTGCAAAATACTAAGCAAAAGAAGAACAAAGTTATTGTTTAACAAAATTGCATCACTTATCATGGTAATATACGCAAATCTGATAATATATGCGCTGTATTTATTTTGTTAAATCTCTTTTTTATTTTTATTATTTTTTTGCTTACATTTTTCGTTAAATACATAATGCATTTTACAAACCAACAAGGTGTACAAAACAAGATCATAACGACCTTATTACGAGAAACTTTACCATTAAAAAAAGAAAAAAAGTACAAAACCAAAAAGTAGGCAAGCAGACATATTTACATGCTTTTCTGCGGTGCTCTTCCAGCACAAAAAGTTCTATGGAGCTACAATTAAATTATTTTCTATTTGTAAAAGTTGAATAGAAATATTTAAAATATAATATAAAATATTTAAGAAATATCTATAAAATTTTTATATATTATGCTTCTAAAAATCAATAGATAACTTTTAAAAGTGTAAAGTTTCTAAATGTCCTTATTGAATACTAAAATTTTTTCTTCTAGAGAATTCATTCTAAAATTAGAAGTCTATACAGATAGGTATGCGAAAATTGCGTTTTACGAAACCAATATATGAGCTAAAATTCTGTAAAAGTTTGCTTTTGGAGTTCGCAAAAAGTTGACGTTAACAATGTTAGGGTAGGGCGGGGCTAGTTGGGCAAATTTTACTAAATCTAACAGATCTCTTGAACGGTACATCGGATTAATGTATTTTTTTCAATATTAGAAAGATAACTTGATCTATTAAAAAATGATTGAGACAAAAAACTTTTTTCGATTTGTTTTAGAAAATATAGCCTCTAAAGTTTATCAGGCTGCTCAACCTACCCCAGCAGGGTAAGTTGAGCAATTGTGTGGGGTTGGTTGAGCAATAAAAAAATGAATTCATTTCTATGACAACCATTATAACTGTTATAAAACCAAAACTTAGCTTCCTTATAAATCAAATATATACTTTTAGTTTTAACAAATTATTTAAGATATGAATATAAAAACTAATAATTCTGAGACTAAAATAAAAACAAAACAAAACTTTTTAATCTTAAAAGTAAGCACAACTTTTTTATCACATTTTTAAACAAAACTTGTTTATATTATGATAAATCAATTTCCATTTTGCACTTATTATAAATATAGTTTTGACCAGAATGTGAATCACATTTTTAATGAGACAATTGATTGCAACCTTGACACCGCATCCAACTTTCTTCTGGTAGACTTTTAAAATAAGTTTCCCAACATACAAGACAAGCGTAATCGTCTTCTTTACCAGTCTTTAGTTTTTTTGTCTTCTTGGTTTTTTTGTTTGATTGTTTTTTAACTTTTTTTAATATGCTAAGCAGCAGAGTCTCCTTAATACCATGATCTGCAAAGGATTGATAGGCAGAACATTTTTTTGGTTTCTTTAAAATTTCTTTCTTCTCAGTTTTTTTGTTTGTTTCTTAACTTTTTTTAATATACTATGTAACTGAGTCTCTTTATTACCACGCTCTTTATTATTATTTGAAAGACATTGAGAGGTAGATAATTTTTTTCGTTTCTCTTCTTTTTTATGTTTCTTAGTTTCTGTTAGAATAAAAGCTTTCCTTTTTCGTCTTCTGTCAAATGTATCTTTCTTGGTGCTGCTTTTGGATAAGGTTGTAAAAATGCTTTAGGAGTTTCAGGAATAAGTAACGTTGTCTCTTTATTAATACGGTTTTTGACAGATTGATCTGAAGATGATTTTAAACGTACTTCAGAATGAGAATGTGATAGCTCAGATATAAGATTTGCCGGTTCTATACGGTCTGTGACAAATGATGGTAAAAAATCATCAGCAGCAAAAACGGGTAAACACCAGTTTTTTGAAAACCTTTTGCAATGTTAGCACACGTTATAGCTAATCGCAATGAATCAGATACAATTTTAGGCATATCATAAACTTTTATGGCTTTTCCAGGATTGTTTCTCAGCCATGCATCTTGTGCAACTGATAGGTAATTTTTAAAAGGTCCAAAAACTGATACATCTAGTGGCTGCAGTTTATGGCTGCAGTGTGGTAGGAAAGACAACCTGAATATTCCATTCTCTGAATATTCTTTTTTGCTAAATTTAGTGATTCAAAATGTAGGTAAGGAGAGTGATTGTCCAAAATCAACAGAATTTTATATTCATTTGAAAGCTTCACATGCCTAATGAAATGCTGCATAAAATTTTTGAATTCAATATCTGTTACCCAGCCACTTCCATTACCTACCCCAATACAGTCCGGTGGACCATTATTAACAAAATAATCTTCTTGCGAGGGAACACAAAGATTGGAGTCACTGTATTTCCTGAGGCAGATACAGCGGTTGGTATTGTGACATTAGTACTTCTTTACGCAGAGGTCAAAGCACCAACATTTCTCTTGCTATTTGCAGCCACAATCTTACTAGGTGATACAACTGTAGTTACACCAGTTTCGTCCACGTTCCATATTTTTGAAGCACTGAATTTGCATATATCTATAACTTCACCTAGCTTATCAAAAACAACTTTTACATTTGCAGCGTTACATGATGTTGCCCTACCAAGGCTAGTTGCTTCAGGTTTCCTTATAAATAATTAAGGATTTTATTTTTAAAAAACTAGTCATCCACTCTTTACTAGCCAACTTATTTATTGTCCAAGAATCTGGTATTTTGATTTTGTATTGAAGAGCACACTCATAGGCGAGAGAACTAACTTCTTTAGAAGTATAGCCAAAAAATATAGATGTCATTTGCAATAATTAATTTTTTAAGGCGCTTTCTTGCTCTTGGGAAAAAATTAATCTAGGTTTTGAATAACCCATGGATGGGTAACCACGAGAGTTTAGTTTTAAAATGTATCTTGATAATGTCATTCTCTTGATATCGAATTCTTTAACAGCTGCACTAACACTTTTTTTTCCTTTCAAAACAGAACTTGCTGCATCACTAAGCTGCTAGATTGTGAAAGAACTATTTGAAGTTTTTCTTTTATAATTACACATCCTATTATATATATATATATATATATATATATATATATATATATATATATATATATATATATATATATATATATATATATATATATATATATATGTATATATATATATATATATACACTGCGACCATTTTCTATAGACGCATGTGGATTATGTCTTAAAAACGAACTTAACTTTATTTTTATTGTGTATTTCATTAAATTATAAATAAAGTATCAAAAAATAACGAAAATTATCAAAAAATAATATCAAAATTGAAAAGAGGTCAATCATAAATGAATTAAGTTCAAAAGATAGCTGACTATTTTCTATAGACGCAGTTCACATTTTTTAACAAAACTATCCAAAAAAATGTTTTATCACATTTTTAGTACTCGATTGGACCTCCTTTTCGCTCAATTACTTGATAAATTCCTTTTGGCATACTTTCCACCAAGTTTTCTAGCACTTTTGGCTCCATATCCTCCCAGCATTCTGATACCACTACTTTTAGCTCTGCCACAGAGTTATATTGCTTCTGGTCAGCATAGATACGTCTTACAATGATTCCCCAGATGTTTTCAACAACATTCAAATCTGAACTGCGAGCAGGCCACCACATTCGCTCAATTTTTTTAGCTTCAAACCAAGCTTTAGTCTTGTTACTAGTGTGAATGCTGGCGTTGTCCTGTTGAAAAACAAACTTTTTGCGTCGATATTTGTTTTTAAATGGAATCAAACATAATTTTAGCACATCAATGTATTCAGAACATTTCATTTTGCAAGATGTAGATGTTAAATTTAAAGCCAAACCATCAAAGATCCACAACCGAAATTCCTTGTCGAAAAATATTTGGGTTCTTTCCTCAAATCACGCCAGTAGCCACTAAAACCATCAGGCCCATCAAGATTAATCTTATTCTCGTACGAAAAAATCACCTGGTATTGAAAACAAAAATATTCAGCTATTTAGACATCTTAAGTATTCATGAGATATAATCTAAAATTTCTTACTTGTTCCCAAACGCGTGTCATGTTTTCACGGGCGAATTCCATCCGTTTCTGTTTGTGAACGAGCTTTAAATTTGGTGCTTTATTCATTTTTGATCGTACTATGCGTGGGATGTCTTTAAGAACTTTTCTATTTGTCTCCTTGCAAACATTTAAACCCAAATCTGACTTAACTGTTTTCAAACTTCTTGATGAATTTGATGCGAGTCGAACAATTCTGCGTTTTTCACGGTCTGAAACCCTAGATTTCTTTGGCTTCCTCTTGATTGTTGCATAATCTGTTGGATTTTTCAAGAAATTATGGATAACGTGATCTGATCTCTTCAATCTTCTAGCAATTTCTCGATTTAAAACTTTTTCTCGATGATAAGCCAATATTTGACTTTTTTTATTATTGGTAAGGACCTTTCCCTCCGGTATTTGGTTAAGTTCAACTTAATTTCGACTCACAAGATAAAAAATACTACAGAATATAAGAAATTTGCGACAAAACTCGTAAAAACGTTAGTGCGTCTATAGAAAATTGCCACGTGAATATTAAAAATTTAATTATGTTAATACAATCAAGACAATTAATAATCAGATGCATAATGAATCATTGTTTTCTTACATACACTTATTCAAAAGTACCTTTAGAACAATTTTATTACCACTGCAACACTGTAAATTCGCCAAATTCTACGTGCGTCTATAGAAAATGGTCGCAGTGTATATATATTTATATATATATATATATATATATATATATATATATATATATATATATATATATATATATATATATATATATTATAGATCTATAGTTTGTTGTCTTTGGGAGGAGCGGAAGGAAAAAAGTGATTCTTAAGCCAACACATACGTCACTTTTAATTACTTTTGACTTTCGTCCAACATTTGCGTGTTGGACGACAGTAAAAACCATTAATTTAATTACAAATAAATCGTTTTTTAAAAAAACCACAAAAACGCAAATTTAATTGACCAGAATGTTTTAAAAATATTCTGAATGTTTTTAACAATATAAACAATGTTTTTATTTTTATTTTTTTTAATAAAATGTTTTTATTTTTAATTTTTTTAATAAAATGTTTTTATTTTTATTTTTTTTTACTGTAAATCATGCGCGGAGTGTTGCTACATCGACTATCTTATAGCCTGACTCGCAAGGGAGTGCTGCTACATCGACTGACAAATAGCCTGACTCGCAAGGGAGTGCTGCTACATCTTCTATCTTTTAGCCTGACCCGCAAGGGAGTGTTGCTACATCGACTGAGGGTTTGGTTGGGGCAGGCAGTCTATCAATTAATTAAAAATAATAATTCCGATCTTGCATTTTAATTTTTACTTTTTATCAACAAAATATGGAAAAAACTTTCGGACAACATCTACGGGTTGTATATATATATATATATATTTATATATATATATATATATATATATATATATATATATATATATATATATATATATATATATATATATATATATATATATATATATATATATATATATATATATATATATATATATATATATATATATATATATATATATATATATATATATATATATATATATACAGTGTCTCAAAAAATTATCCGACCAAACACTTTTTTAAATATTTTTCCTAAAAAAAGTGCTGTATTTTTGTAAATTTAAACTTTTTTGGTAAACTCAAGATTAATAAAAATAAAAGAACATGTTTTTAAATAGATTTTCTTTATTTCAATGTAAAATATGAATCACAAAGTTTTCAGTCTTTAAATAAATGAACTTAGGTCGTTTTTTATTGTCAAAAAAATTTTCGACCAAAACGCATTATTTGTTCCATAATAAATTATTATATAACAAAACAATTATTTTAATACTTTGTTGGGCCTCCCTTTGCTTGGATTACAGCTTCTAGACGTCTAGGCATTGATTCGGCTAAAGATTTTGTTTCTTCTGATTGAATATTTTCCCAGGCTTCTTCAATTGCCACTTTGAGGTTTTCTTTTTTGGAAAATGACCGATCTCCAATTTTTCGGTCTACAATTTCCCACAAATGTTCAATGGGATTAAGGTCCGGTGATTGTGCAGGCCATTCCAAGACCTCAACATTATTTTCAGCAAACCACTCCTTTGTTTTAGTGGCACAATGCTTGGGATCGTTATCTTGCTGAAATGTAAAATCAGATCCTAGCCGAAGTTTTCGAGCAGATGACTTCAAATTTTGCTTTAATATGTTTCTGTATTGCACCTGATCCATTATAGTATCAATAAATTGGAGTTTTCCAACACCCTTCCAAGCCATTGAACCCCATACCATCACGTTACCGCCACCATACTTGACAGTTCCTCTCACGCAGCTTAATTTGTAGGCTTCTCCGGCTTTTCTCCAAACTTTTTGGGCTCCATCAGATGACTTTAAGTTGAATTTCGATTCGTCGCTCCACAGGATCTTTTTCCAGAAACTTAACGGCATGTTTTTGAACTTCTTAGCAAACTCCAATCTTCTTTTCATGTGTTTCTTACTCAAATATGGTTTATTACGCACAAGTCGTCCTTGAAATCCCTGGTCTCGGATACGATTCCTGATTGTCTGATGGGATAATTTGATTCCATAATTCTCTTCAGCTTGCTCAGCCAGTTTTCGAGCAGAAATGAAGCGATTTTTCTTGACTTGTATAATTAAGTTTCTATCAAAACTCTTAGAATTCTTTTTTTTGCGACCCTGGCCTTCTTTGTGGCTGTTGTTCCGATCAAATTATACTTCTTCATTATGTCGGATACTGTATTATGAGGAATTCCAGTCTCTTGCTGCACCTGACGATAGGTTTTACCCTGATTGACTAGATCGACAGCTAAATTTCTCTAAGAAACAGTCCAGTGACGTTTACCTCCAACCATTTTACTTAAAAAAACATTAAACCTTTTTTTTTATACAAAACTTTTTTTTTACTACAAAAAAACAGTTTTTTGTTGTCAATTTCATTAATTGTATAAAAATTTGCTAAAATATTTCAACAAATTTCACATAAAATTAATTAAACTTACATAAATATGGCTTGGTCGGATAATTTTTTTACAAGCTTATTCAGTACTAAGTTTCTTTTAGGTCAAATAATAAACCAACTGAAGCATGAATCAAATATAATGAACGCTTAATAACATACTATTCCCAATAGAATTAAAATGACAGACATAATAAGTATCGCTATTCATTGTTTGTAGTATAATTTAGAGCGTAAACATTTTTTATTGGGAAAAACTTTTTTGGTCGGATAATTTTTATCACTGTACATATATATACATATATATGTAAATTATGTTAGTGTTTAAAAATAGAGTGCTCAATGTTCTTAAAGAACAGAGCAATAATAAATTAAATTAAATTATTTTGATAAGGAAACGTGGAAGAAAAAAACCACACACGAATGCTTTGATGTAACGATGGGAAGTTACGACGGAGCAGAAATTTGCGAATTTGTAGGTTTATATATTTTAAATACCCTAGCTTAAATAATCCAAATTAATCAATTAGGTCTTTATCGCGACGACGGTTTAATAATAATGCATAAAAAATCAGGGCCACAACTCGATAAAATTAGAAAAGATATTATTAAAGTTTTTAAAATTATTGGCTTCCAAATTGAAATAAATATAAATTTAAAAATAGTGAATTTTCTTGATGTCACATTTAACCTCTCAGAAAGTTCCTATAAGCCCTACAAAAACCTAATGACGAATTATTGTATATTAATGTGAATTCGAACCATCCCCCTCAAATTCTAAAACAAATTCCAATTTCAATTAACAATAGGCTAAACCAAAACTCCTCTAATGAAAATATTTTTAAATCCTCTAAACGCGTTAATGAAGATGCCCTTAAAAGAAGTGGCTTTCAAAATTTCAAGCTAAAATTTGAAAAGAAAATTGCAAAAAAGCGTAATAGAAATAGAAACATAATTTGGTTCAACCCCCCAAACAGCAAAAATGTTTCAACAAATATAGGTACAATTTTTCTAAAATTACTAGACAAACATTTTCCTCACTCTAATAAATTACAAAAGACTTTTAACAGAAATACCATTAAAGTAATTTATAGTTGTACAAAAAATTTAGAAAGAATTATAAAAGGCCACAACTACGCGTTAATTAATAAAAATGAACATATAAAAGAAAAAAACACTCATTATTGTAATTGTAAACAAAAAATAGATTGCCCTCTAAATGGAAAATGCCTTTCGAAAAATGTAATTTACAAGTGCATTGTTTCCTCACAAAATAACCCTGATAAACAATATATTGGCTTAACCGAGTGGGAATGGAAAAAACGTTATGCCAACCACAAACAATCGTTTAAACACAAAAAATATTCAAAAAAGACTATACTGTCAAAATATATTTGGGATTTATAAGAAAAAAATAAAAATTTTAATTTACAATGGTCTATTCTAAAACCTGCCCCTGCCTTTAATAACATTTCCAAAAAATGTAAGCTACGTTTGCAAGAAAAATTTGAAATAATTACTCATTTAAATCAAAAAAATTTATTAAATAAAAAATCTGAATTAATTTCTAGATGAAGGCACGAAAATAAATACCTCTTAAAAAATCATAAAAACAAATGACCAAATTAAACTATCCCCATTCCAAAGAAAATTATTTAATAATAATTACTTTCTGTAACTTCCCGTTAACAAAAAAATATAGAAATTAAAAATTTTTTTATAATAATTTATAACTTCCTGTAATATATTTTTTTCTATAAATTGAATTTTTTTTGAGATTTAGTAACTCTTCCTGATGATCCTGCAATGGTGAAACTTAAAGTTGAAGATAAAAGTTAGATAAGTGTTTTTTACTAATTTATATGTATATATATGTGTGTGTATATATATATATATATATATATATATATATATATATATATATATATATATATATATACATATATATATATATATATATATATATATATATATATATATATATGTATGTATATATATATGTATATATATATATATATATATATATACATATATATATGTATGTATATATATATATGTATATATGTATATATATATATATTATATATATATATATATATATATATATATGTATGTATATATATATGTATATATATATATATATATATATATATATATATATATATATATATATATATATATATGTATGTATATATATATGTATATATATATATATATATATATATATATATATATATATATATATATATATATACATATATATATATATACATACATACATATATATGTGTGTGTGAGTGCGTGCGTGTGTGTGTTAGTATTTGTGTATACACACTATCTAACTGTTATATACCAGTATTTAAGGTTTTCTATTTAAATATAGTATTATTAAATAATATATATAAACCATTTATTTATGTTTTGATTATATACACTTTAAATTGGTTATATAATTTTTTTAAATATACACACTCATTATATTATTATTATAATAACCACAGTAAACAAGATTAATTTAAAAAAATTATTCAAGAACTTTATAACTTAAAGATTTTATTGACCAAGTAATATTTAAGTAAAAATATTTTAAAAACATTAAAAATTAAATAATTTTAAACCATAACATATTTAAAAAATAAGTGTTTAAAATATTACTTTATAATTGTTAAGAGTATTTTATAATGATTAATTTAAAACTGTGAATGGACCTTAAAATGTTCACCAAACGAAATTTCTTTCTTCGCGTCAGATAGTGCCGTTTTATTAATCGTTGACAAATCTGCTCAACTTACCCCAACTAGACAAGGCGACACATCAGTTAGGTTATAAAAAAGAACTATAAGACTTTGGGGAAAAAAAAAATCATAATCAATAGCCAAATAATTGTGTAAAATATAAACACTTAAGTGATTCCAGATAAATATTTTTTTAAGCATCTAATAGAAAAATAGCAAAAATATTTTTTTTTACTTTTTTGGTCCAAAGTCGAAAAAGTGTCCGTGCGTGTTACTGAATTGCGGTCCAACAACCATTTGATGCGCATTTTAGTACCATTCGAAATACCTATGTTTTATCCATTAGATATTTTGCCTTGTGATGAGTAATTTTTGAGATACTTTAGTTGGCCAACTTGCCCCTATGCTCAACTAGTCCTGCTATACCCTACTTTTTTCTATGTATTTCAAAAAAATTTTTAATAAAATTAAAAAAAAAAAAAAATGCTCGTTTCGTTTTTGTTTAGGGGAAAGGAGATAAGTGAGAAAGGAGATAAGTGAGAAAGAAGGGAAAGTTTCATAAGTAGTCATAATCTATTCAATAGCTTTTTCATCCCTGATGAAAAAGCTATTGAATAGATTAAATCTATATTGAATAGATTAAATCAAATTAAATCTATATTGAATAAATCTAAATAAATAAATCTATATTGAATAGATTAAATCAAATTTATAGAATGATCTTAAAAATTAAATCAAATTTATAGAATGATCTTAAAAAGATCATTCTATAAATTTGATTAAATTACGTTTTATTTAGTTCTTTTTACTACTCAAAATAGCTGAGAAAAAACTTGGAATTTTGAGTATTCTATTTACAAATTTTTTCCTAATAATTTCATGGAGTTATGGTTTTAATTTCTTCATTTTTTTTGTTTAAATGAAAAAGTAAAAAAAAAAAGGTCAAAATCTTCTTTGAAAATAAATAAAATTTATTGACTAACATTACTTAGGTATGGTCGAATTAACCAAATTGAAGGTCCTGTTTATTTAAAGAAAACATTTTTGTACATTAGCCTTCAAGTCATTTCTATTTACTGTAGTGAAGGAATGTGATGAAGGCTGGTTCTTCAACTAGAAAAATTATGAGGCAAAGATCTTAAAATAAAAGGTGAGCAGAATTTAGGATCTATATAAATGTATATGCACTTTTAAACTTGATGAAATTGATGAGTTAAACAATCGAGCATGTGTCTTTTTGAAAGTTGTTCTGCTATTATTAAATCAGGAATCCTAATGTGTTTGTGTGTGTGGGATAAGCATTTTTAAATAACCTATTTAAAGTTGTTTTAAACCTTTTTAAAGTTGTTAAAGTTATTAGAAAAATTAAAGAATCTAATACTGTTTCTCTTTATGTTCGAAAAGGTTCAAAAAACATTTCGCTCCAACAGCATCACTATATGGAATAAGTTTAACTGCACATATTGCAAATCATGATTTACTTATAACAGTTCTGGAAACACAGATATATATTCTAAATAAAGTATTTTGAGGCAGAAAAATTTAAGTGGGAATAAAACTGTAATTTTGAAGACATCTTTAATTTAAAAAGGTAAAAATTTAAAGGTAAAAGACTTACCGCGCATTTTTACTCAAAAATTATAGTAGAAATAAAAGAACTTGGTAAAGAAAAAGTTGAAAGAGTAGCTGTGCTAATCAGTTTACCATATCTTTCAGAATCCAAACTTTTGGGTATTGTAAGATGGTACTGTGTAGTGGCAGTATAGGCATCTGTGCCTATGCTGCCACTACATGTCTCTTGGAAAAAAAATCAAAAAAACTTTATAAGACTGAGAGCTTTTTGACTTTGTTGGTTGTCTTTTTTATGACACCACAGTTGAAATAGCACACTTAAAAGTAAAGGGGTCGTATTTGGTAAACTGAAAATATTATCCCGTCTATTTAATGTTATATATATAAAGATTTATAAAAAGGTGGTGTAATAAATAAATAAATATGTATATATATATATATATATATATATATATATATATATATATATATATATATATATATATATATATATACAGTATTGGCCAATAATAACTATCCATCATGTTAATTTAGTATGAAGTTTGAAATTAAATATATTTTAAACTAAAAGTGATTAGTTCCTCAGTTTTTTTTTATTGAAATAGATTAAATAATCACAATATAAATTTGTTATAAAGTCATAAAAATTAAAAGAATTAAAAACTAAAATAATGAAATTAAAGTAGGTGTTCATTTTTATCAAAAAAAAAATGTGGCCATAATAAACTAACCATAAAAACAAAATTAACAAAGCTTAATAAAAAAATACTGACCAAACATAAAAAAAAAGAATTAACATTTTGTTGACGATCCTTTTGCTTAGAAGCATTCATTTGATTCGTATGATTCAGCATGGAGTTCACTAAATTCTGAATAATCACTTTCGGATCACTATTTAATAATTTTGTTACTAATTCTTTCAGCTGGTCCAGGTCGTATTTATATTATTTCAATTCTACCAAGATTGTGGTTTAACGCAGACCACAAGGTCTTTGTGTAATTGAGATCTGGACTATTGGCAGGCCAAGACATGGTTTTAATGTTGTTTTCCTCAAACAATTGCTTGCAAATTTTAGCAGCATGTAGCATTATCTTGTGGAAAGATTCTCATGCCTTTTGGGAAAATGTCAATAGCAGGCATCAAATAATTATCCAATGTCTAAATATCTTAGAGAATCAAGCTTCTCATTAAATATTTTGAAACAACCAACACCTTCATAGTTCATGCAGGCCACTACCATGTTTTGTTCTATTCGTAGAACAATTTAGGTCCATTTTGTAATGTGGCATTCTTCTCAGCATTAATTGGTTTTTTTCTTTAATCAATTTCAAAGTTTATTTCATCTCTGAAAAGATCATTGTGCCACATGCTCACAGACCAAACTTTGTGAGTAAACACAAGGTTTTTCTTGATTCTGATTTTTTTTTGTTTGTTTTAATAATATTGAAACAAAGATGATTTTTTCAAAATTTTAAAATTAAAATTTATTTAAAATTGATTTTAGAAAATGTTATGTAATAATTTATAACAAGAATTTTTCAAATTATTTTAAAAATAGTTTAAAACTTTATTCGAAAAAAACTACAAAAAAATCAAACTTAAACCTATATGTATTGATTTATTTTAAATTAAATTTATTTTATTTAAAATTACGAATGGGAAGTGCGATTAAGAAGGCTGAAGAATGGGAGGAAGTAACTGAAGTTGAAAGCAGTACAAAAGTTTCTAAATAAAAATTGTTATGATTTGCTTAGCATCAAGATAAACGAGAAAATAAACGAGTAAAGCCCTATTTAAAATATTGCTAAAAGAAAAATAAGTTTTTACACCAACATACAGAAGGTGATGATCTCAATCTGTCAAAATATTGTATAAAAATTGTGATAATGAATTTTCAAATAATGATTTTAGATATTAGTACACCTGCTCTCTTTGCCGGACCATCGTTACAAGTTGAAACAAGTACATTGGCATCTGTTAATCCAACAGGTTTACCAGCACTTTGTAAGAAGCAACGGTTGATGTCATCATGCACAATATCAACTAATATGGAACAGAAAGAATATATTGTAATAAAAATCGCAATATTTTTCTTCGGTTCAAGTAAATTATTCTAAACTTCTGAAAATCAAGAGTCTATAGACATGATCTATTCGTTAATACCAGAATATAATCAACCTAACCGTAAAATGCTTGGAAAAGATCTCTTAGAAAAAGTTTACAATTAAGTAAACAATAAATTGATGGACCAACTTACCCAAAAAGAAAAAAAAGAAATTATGCAAGATGGATAAAGTAGTGCTACTTATGATCTGATTATTACTTACAGTATACATGACGGACTTAATTTTAAATTCTATGCACAACTGATTTTGCATTAAATGAAAAAACAGCCCTGTATTGTTTCAAACTCCGTTGTAATGTCATTAAAAATTTTATAGGAACATATTATAAAGAAGTAATTAATGTGGTAACATATAATAAAAAAAAAGTAACACACTCACATGTCATCAAACACGCGACCACATTTTTGAAAAGTACTTTATAAACATTTTCCGAAAAATCATATTTATTTGGATTACTTCAAAAATATTTGTTTTCGGCATAATTTATTACAAATATACCTCAATTAAAAAAAACATTGCAGCACAAATATAAAATTAAAGTTTTTTGTTTAGCAAGAAAAAATTTCTTTATATGAAATAAATTTGTATTTAAATTCTTAAAAATGTTTTTTTAAGCATTAAATTAGTCACTTTTAAATATTTGAAATTAAATTTTTGTTCTTTTAAATTATTTTATTTTTATTATTTTTTTAATTACAACTTTAAAAATTTTTTGTTTTTAATACTATTGATTTTATATCATGCTCATTTTCACTTTTGTTTTTAACACCGTTGTAAAAAATTTAATATTGTAAAAACATGAATAATAGACAGCAGTTCTGATAAGACCCGGTCTTATACTTGTTTCTGCGAGTTTCCCGCGTTCTCTTAACTATAATGCTGTTATTTTATAAAGATTTGTAACATTAAACATTTATACGTTATATTTCCCTTGCTCATACACATATAATTTGTTTATTTTTGAATGTGTAAGAGTGTTTTATAATACGAACTTTATTTGTAAAAGATTAAAAAATTATTATCAAAAAATTAAAAAATAGTAATAATAATTGCACTATTTATAAAGTTTTATTACTTTCGATAAACATTAAGCAAATAAAACGTTAATAATATGTGGGAAAACAAAAAGAATACCAACTTGTTTTACTGCTTTGGAAACATTTATCTGAAAAGTAAAACTCATTCTAAATATCAATATTAAGTTACACTTACTTGTCCAAAATCCTGATTTGTAAACAAGATACGAGCATCTAAAAACAACCATAATTGCCGGTGATAATGAAAGTACAAAAGTAGCATTTTCAAGCTTTTCTCCAAATAAATGATAAAAGCTGCTGTTAAATGGGAAGCCGAGTTTTCCAACCTTTATAGTCCCCAACAATGCAAGTAAAAATAAGACAAATGAATCAAAATAATTTAATATATTTTTTTCGAATGGAAATGTAAATGTAAAAACAACCAGAAAAGTAACTAAAAACAAAGTAATTGCAGTAAACTTATCTAACTGGTTTGTTAAAAATGTGCCTAGGCCAATAATTATAATTCGGGAAAAAAAGTAAAATGATGCAAACCCTTGGTGAAATGGATTACCTTTAAACTCGCCAGTAAATGCGTTAATTAAATCAGGTGGAAATATACGATTTATTCCTAACTGAGGGATTAATATCAGTGGGCATACAGCCAACATTATTAAAAATATTGCTGCAATAAATAAATACCGAAAGTGGCTTTCTTCTCCGTAGAAAACAGATGCATACAAAAATGGACTTTTACGATGATTTACTGAGGAATCTACAGGTTGCAAAAGTAAAAAAGAGATTCTCAACAGGTCGGCGTAGGTTAATATTAAAATTAATGGTAGTACTTTTAAAAAATTTTCAGGTTTGTTCTTGTGAAAATAGCTACTACACTCCAGTATAGGTTTTTTACAACAGCTTCTTTGTATAAATAAAGATAAAAACATTGAAACTGGAAATAAATATTCAAGTGCCAACTTATCAAGATTATTCCAATTCTCTATAAGACATACTTCAAAAAGATCTTTTTTAATTTTACTTATACTTAATAATCCAACTAAAAATGTTAAGAAACTACTTTTGTCAACTATTTCACTGTCAATGTACTGCAAAACCTGATAGAAATAGATAGTTGAATTAAACCAGCTTTCATAAATACAAACATTCAGGAAAATAGCACAACATAGCACCACAAAAAACGGACCTAATATAAAAAATATTATCACCCATGTAACAAACTTTTCACATTTCTTACAATTTTCACTTCCAAATAATAGTGACGTCATTGCCTTGCATTTTGAGCATAAATAACCTGTTCTATTGTCATTACATTGATCGTCTATATTGCTAGGATTTGTGTCTAACAGTCGAACGTTTTGTTCAAAATTGCATGACTTGCAATACCCATACGGGCATTTCTGAGTAGTCTCTTTACCAGTCCCAACTGATCTATTAGTGTTAGTGTAAAATCCGCAAGATATTGATATACTTCCGTCGGAGTTGCAAAACAATCCTTTCGGAGCGTTTTGTTTTTGGCTACAAAAACAAACGTCATTTTCTCTGGAGTAAGCAAATGGACAGTGAATCAGCTTTACATTAGTATATATGGTAGCGTTTCCCGATTGTATTGAAACATTATATAGTTGGCTAATGTTTCCTTTAACAGAAAAAACAATATTAGAGTTAAGACCCCAATATACTATTTCGTTATTAAAGATGATTTTGATATAACCAGTTACACTATTGTTAAGCTCATCAAAAAGGTAAATATTAGGCTCAAGTAACTTTCCTGTATACACATTATTCCATTCTTCAATTTTTATTTCTATTCGTTTGGGTTTGCTTGCTAACCATTTTGTGTTAAAATAATGTGATAATACTTTTTCATTATGATTTTTATTGCATTCAGTGAAAGAAGATGTGGAAATATCATTTTTACCTTCCAATTGAGACGTATTGTTATTAAAATTCACTAATGTGCTTGGGCTGATTTTCATAAAACATGTATTTTTTAAATCATTTTCAAATTCAGAATTATACTGTGGTTCGGATTTTACATAAATAGCTCCTCCAAAAGATAATGCCCAATTGTTTAAGAAAGAGATAGTACTGTCTTTGCAAATATCTAGAGATGAATACTGGTATATAGCTATTGCCCCACCTTGAAAGCCAGAGTTATTCGAAATTTCCATGTTTCCTTCAACAATAGTTTTTGAAATATCCAATATTATAGCTGTAATATTATTTGAGGTAAAAATATTTTGATCTCTAAGTTCCACTTTGCTATGGTAAGAAAATAAAGCACCTTGGCCAGTAACAAGTGGGTTATTCCACGGAATGGAACTTTTGGAAAGAAATATAGAAGAGAGCTGAAGAAAAACATCTTCAGCATAAATACCTACCCCTATCTCTCCATAGTTTTCTGAAATAGTGCAGTTATTGATAATAATTCTCATTATTTTTGTCTCACTAAAAATGCTAAAAGATTCTGCAGGCTTGTTCTTGCTGTATTGAGTAAAGGAGTCAGCAACTTTCTTTTCACTGTAATGACTCAAAGCGCCCCCAAACGTAGCAGCATTTTCAAAAAAACTACAACCAGAAATTTTAACAAAGTTTGTAAACACAGTCTGAGAGTATGTTAGTAGACCTCCTCCTTGTAATTTTGCTTTGTTTTTAATAAAGGTTGACTTTAAAATACGCACTTTATTATTTTTTGAATTTTTTAAAAAGCATAACAGCAAACCTCCTCCATATAACCCTTCATTTTTTATAAACTCAGAGTTGCTTATTAAAAGTGTATTATTTTGTACAGATTCTCCAAAGAATACAATCAGTCCAGCTCCAACACTATATAACATATCTTCATTTAAAAACCCGTAACGTTGACGCTCATTTTTGTTTAAATTAAAACTGCATTTTTTTATATGAATGAACGCTTTCAATTGTGTCTCCGAAGATTTCTGGTAAACTAAAACGCCACCTCCTGAATAAAAACTTGTTTCTGAGTTAAATACTCTAGTATTGTTTTGAGCCGTAAATCGATAAAGAGATACCTTTCCAGAAATATTGATTAGTACCATTGCAAAACCAACACTGTTAAAAATCGTAACATTAACAATATTTATGTTACGTATACTTAACAAAAATATTGTTGACAACACAGTTTGGTTAGTGTTTTTTCCCCCTTCTAATAATAAGTTATGAGCACGGCACCCACATTTTTTTAAAATTAAATTTTGGAAAGAAATATTTTCAGACTTATAAAAATAAAGTCCTGCGTCTTCAAGACATGAAATTGAAATATTACTCTTAGCCCCAATGATTGAGAACCCATAAAGAAATGTTAAAGTATGGTTTGATAATAATAATTGATCTTCCTGTAATAAGATACACGTTCCGTTGTTTTTAAACAGAGATACATCTTTAAGTGCTGATGTAATGTTCTGATAAGTTTTCCAGTAGCTTGCATTGTTGTAATTCCTATTTGTCACTGTGACAATGCTGTTTACTTCATATATATAATTGCAGTTATTCAAAAACTTTGCATGATACACGTAAAAGAATGATATTAGAAATTGTATAAATAGAATTATGGTTACCATATCACAAAGCAAATCCACACTAAACAAACTCTGAAAAAAAAAGAAGATTTTTTTAATTAATAATAATTGCAAGATCATTGTTATTTTCACTAGTTATGAAACTTTGCAAAATTATTAAAAAAAAAATATTTGACTGAAAAGCAAAGTTTACATTAACAACAAACTAAAAATAAGAAAAAAATTCAAATAAAAATAAAAGTTAAAAACAATAAATAATAAAAAACAGGATATATTGAGCTGGACTATACCAGTTGTTATAATGATCTAACATTTGGGTAGGGTACATGACAAAAATATTTTGGAACGTGTAAATCCTAAGGTCGTTTGATGCCCTGAACACGTTTATGGGGAATTTTTGGCCTATTCACGCTCCTTATATCGGATCGTGGCCATTTTTGATAATTTTCAAAGTGCATTGTCTTTTTTTTCTCCGAAACAGACCTAATAATATGTTAATTGTAATGTTTTTCGAGCTGGTAAGTTTAAAAAGTACACTAAGATTACCGTATCTGTCAAGGTGTTTGAGTAATCTAAAAAAACTTTTTTTCCCCCCGTTTATCGTGCTATCGCACCGCTTTCTCCTTTATGTATCTTCTCACCAAACGATCCGTGCGGCAAGTCACGTAGGTACATATGGTACAAATAATAGTCGACTCGTTTGCACTAGTATAAAATAATGAAGAAGCCATCATATTAAAAACATACGCTACAATTGATTCAACAAACACAGTAAATTAAGGAAACGACAGTGTTGTGAAATGCCTCTTCGATGAAGTTTACAGAAACCAGGAAAATTTCATCGCCCAATCTAAACTCCAGATTGGAGCACAGATATTGGGTAGAATTTTTTATCTGTACACCACGAAACCAGGTCAGAAGACTGTGTGTCATGTGGCTGCCTGTAAAACTGTAGCAGCTGAATACATTAAAGATTGGATTGCAAAGTACGTTTATTCTTTAAGCCAACAATGTTGCAAAGAAATTTTGCATTGACTATTAGAGATTCATCGATTTCAGCAAACAAGAAATAAATAAAAGTTATAACAAATTGGACAAATGGTACTTAGAAGTAAATGAGTTCAATGATAGCATTACTAAAGACGCGTACGACATACCTACTGAAGACAAGTTGTACCAAAAGAAACTGGAACAACATTTTTGGCGTGATAAAGACAGAAGAAGATGAACTATTCTATCAAAATAACTGTTTTGGGTTGTAAACTTTTACGTGTCTCGGCACCGTGTCTAGGAAGCGGATCAAGCAGAAGAACGAGTACACCGGAGACTTTCATAAGTTGAGAAAAAAACACAATGGTTTGATGACCATTAAACTGCACAAAAATGACGTATCCTGCATGAGCAGAACATATTAACAGCAGCCCTCCCAATGACTCTGTTCCTGAATTCGAACTTCTTACCATGAATCTGGATGAATCCAATCTATTATTTACAGTGACAAGGCAAAAATCAATTTTCAGTTGCATTCTACCTAAACGGCGGTTAAATAAAAAAATGAAAATAGCGATTTAAGTTCAATAAAAAACACTGCCTAAAAGTACATAAGATCTCCTACATACATTTTTTAAATAAATATAGCGTTGCGTAATTTATGAACGATCCCAAAACCCTAGTCTTTTTGTGCTGTTCTTTTATATCAAAAGCAATAACCCTTATTTTACTACACCGTTATGGTAGCTTCCTTTTAAAATTAGCAGCAAACAAATAATCGGTATTTACACCAAGTAAAAATATTTTACTTGTATAAATACAGATAAATGTAAAATGTAACCTGTAAGACTTTTAACTTTTATCTCATCAGTTTATATATACTGAGGGGCGTCATAATATAACATTGTATTACTGCTGCTGTTTCTCGAGCTTATTTTCGCTGTCTTTGAAACTTTAACTCTTTTTTTTTAAACATATACTTAGTCCGTGGTTGTTGGCAATGAAGCTTTATTTGGACTTGAACCTGTTTTTTAAAGATATTATTACTTGGTTTTTGTTTGGCAATTAACTTAAGTGAATAGCTGTGAATAAATGGTGAACCACAACACCAAAGAATAAGTTGTTTGCTAGAGATATCAGGAAAAATCAAACAATTTGAGTCGAGGGAAGTAAATTTGGAAAAAAAATTTTTTTGTCGATTCTTTGGTTTATATATAATATATTGTAATTTAAGTTGCTTTTGATAACACAGAACAGAAATTAATTAATTAGGTTTGAATTTGGAACACACCGAAAATACTTAACAGATTCTTTTTAAGAATCCATTGGATTTACAAAATTGTAGTTAAAGATTTCGTTAAAGAAATTAAAAAAATATTACACAAATGCTGTATTTTTTCCCCTCATTTGGGTCTAAATTAATGGTATAAAAATTAGGCTGAACTATGCCTTACTTTGAAAAAAAAAAGGCTGTACCTGATTAAAGCTGGAAAATATTTTCCATCATCAGTTAAACAAAAACGGAGCATAGAATCTTTATGTAATTTTTACGGCATAGGAGCTGTAAAAAGTGCAAAATTTGCAAATTGGCAACTTGTGAAATCTTAGGTTCTTTGTATTGCGTAAGATTTTTTAAAGTTAATTTAAATTAAGTTAATTGTGAGTAATTCTTGTAATAATAAGAACATAAATTTCAAATTGAAATAACTTTAGGTGAGATAGGTATTTGCAAAAGTTCAAATGCTGCTACCTTAAAGGTGTGTTAAAAATATTTCAAGTTATTGGTAAAAATGTTCGTCATTAATGCTTCCGTGGTAAAGAAAATCAAAGAATATGGCAACTTATCTCTTAAAAAAAGATAATAAAATGTTTTGTTAAACGTGAATTTGAATTCCAATGAAGAGCTAGTTTATACAAGACCTAACATTTGAGCAACTTTTTTTCATTCAGAATATTATGAAGCCTTGTCTTAGAAAAGAAGATTAGTCTGAAAAGCTAGTATTAAGCATAGTACCTTTACTAGAGATCCATCTTCTCATTGATTTGGTAAATCACATTTGCCATTATATCATAGCTCTCCGACAGGCTTAAAACAATGTTTTAATAGACTTATTAAAACACCGTGATAACCCTTCCAAAATAACACTTTAATATTGTTATTTTGGAAAGGTTTTCACGGAGGTTTATGTAATGATAATGTTTAAAGAGTGACATTATAGATTGTAGATATTCCTGCATCAGTAATTCTAATAAAGCTATTTCCTTTAATTGATACATTATAGCAGTTTGACAGATCAAGTGAGGACAGGATCTAAAAGGATCATTTGCAATGAAAGCCATAAAACCATACAATCAAATTGTACACAATCTTATGATTATGCAAAGACAATTTGTCTCAAAACATGGCTTCAAATAAGGGGAAAATAAGCTTTGGTTATTTTTTTGTAATTTTTCATACCAAATCAAAATATATTGATAAATTTCAAGTTTTATATAATTAAATTCATAATAAAATTTTTTTTATGCGCTTTAAAAAATATGGTCAATTTTTTTGCGGAAACATGGAGGTATAAGCGGTTTTCGGTCATAACTTATGAACTGTAATATTGAATTTTAAAAATATTTACTAGAATTTTAAATTAACTTTAATTTTGTTTAGAATACAGTTATTATAGTCTTGGATTTAAGAAAAGTTACTCAAAATTAAAAAAATGTAAAGTAAAAAAAATTCTTCCTTTTTAAGTTAGAAAAGAAACGTTAAAATTAAATTCACCATTACTTAATTAAAATATCGAAGAGAATTTTTAAAATAATAAAAAGCATTTTTTTTAGTATCGCGAAAAAATATATATAAAAATAATAACTGAGATTTTTTTTACATTTATTTTTTTAGGTGTTATATGAATTTCAATTTCTGAAAATTAAGACTTTTTAAATTGTCACGATGCACCGAGGGGGTTTGTTTTATTTACTTTTACAGTTCAATAAAAATCCAACAAATTTTAATAATAATTTTAATAAAATACAATATTGGATAAATAATGCATCCTCAACCATCACTGGTCAATTACCTATTTGGCTAAATTTTATAATTACTTGATTATTTAAAGTTATGCATTCTTAACCTTACAATAAGATAGGCGGATTTTAAAATAATTAATCTAAACTACCTTTTGAAAACTAATTTAAAACGTCAGAGTTTTGGACTCAGGTATTTAAAAAATAAAAAAAAAATAAAAAATAGAAAAAGCTTTTATCTTTTTATTTATAATTTTCATTCTTTTTTCTGAAATTACTTTTAATTAAATTGCTAAAGACTAAATTATTTTACTCTATTATGTTGTCTTTATTTAAAATAAAATTTGTTTACTTTTAAAAAAAAATTATTGTTAATTATATATTTTAATAAAAAATCAAGCAACAAAACTTACAGGTTTAAAATTATTGTCATAGCTATCATGAATTGTAAAACTTATATCAAAGTAAAAATTTAGAACTGTACTTGATATTTTTAACAGATGATTGATATGACAGTTGATGATGGATGACACAACTTAATGAGAATAAAAAAATGTAAATGAGAACTCTTATTACTTTATTGGTAAAACAGGGTTTTTATTTATAATCAAATATTTTTTTAATCATTATAATTTTATTTATTTATAATGAATATTTGTATATATATGTATATATATATATACATATATATATATATATATATATATATATATATATACTATATATATATATATATATATATATATATATATATATATACTTCAAAGTTATAAATATATTAAGATCGACACCATTAAAATACTAAAGCAAAAATTACTAGCGCCTATTAACTGGCTTACGTCAACCACTCTTAAGTTTTTGGATTACAAAACGACTCTACTATAATTAAACTCTATTCAACTATAGTTAAACTCTACTCTACTGTAATTAAACTCTGCTACACTACAATTAAACTCTACTCTACAATAATTAAACTCTATTCTACTGTGAGTGAACTCTTCTCTACTATAATTAGTCCAGAGTAATAAATTAATAAAGTAATACCATCAACTTTTCACTTAAAAAAATGAAATTGTTATTGACTAACATGAAATGAAAAACACGTATTATTTTAGGATACAATATATTCAAAGGTAAAGTTGATTGGTTAGACTAGGTTTTCTGATGGTACTTAAGTTAATGAAAAAGTAATTGAACGTCTTATATAATGTTTGTTATTTATTGATTATTACTTTGATTTTATTTTTTTCAATTCTTACACTTTATAAAAATGAAGAAAAACGATCAAACTTTCAACAAGTTTTTGTTGAAAGCCCATAAATTACTTAAAAAATGCATAAAATTCTGCATAAAAAACTAGATAATTCTTTTGACTAATTAAAAAGTCATCCTTAAGTTGCCATTTTTTTTTCCTTTTAAGTTGCCATTTTTTTCTTGTCCTTTTAAGTTTCCATTTTTTTTGTACTTTTAAGTTAAAGATGTTGATGATTTTATAAACAAATATAACTTGAAATTTATTTAGCTTTCAAGTATCGAATGTTTTTTAAATTAACTTTTAAATTATAGGTCTTTAAAATACCGAAATACATTAGGTTTTGACATTTCATATTTAATTGTAAACTTTAATTTTACTGTTTAACAATTACTCATCCATTTGTGAGTTTGAATTAGTATCTGGTCGTGAATAGTAAAGTAATGATAGATAACTACAACTTAATTTATTAAAAATGTTGTTTTGTGATAAATTAAACAATGGCTGGAAATAAAAAGCAAAAGCCTGATTTGAAAAACAATAAACAATGAAATGATTGAAAAAAAGATAAACAATGTGAAGGAACGAAAAATGAGTCTAAGAACCGAAATCTTTTTTTAAATTAAATATTTGCCTATCATATGCGACCGTTTCTATGCGACCCGTTCATATGCGACACGTTCAGCATTAGCAAACCAATATACATTAATTGAGTAATAATATTTGAATATAGTTCATATAGTTAATTACTAAAAAAAATTAAAGATCAAATTGTTCAAGAAACAAAAATTAATAAATACTATTCAATATTAAGAGAAAAACCTCAGATCGGAGCCATTAAAATGTCACTTATAATAAAATTTGTATAACAAGAAAAAAACAAGTTATAAATTCAAAAGCACTTTTGGGATTCATTCCTGTTGTAAATTCTTCTGGTAAAAGTTTAACAGGAAAACTTCTAAAATAATATGACAATCAAATTGCTATTGACGATATTATAGAAAAGGGGAACAATAATTGTTTGAGTGAAAAAAGAAGAAGTAAAAAATTGATTTTAAAAGCAAAACTTTATCACTAAATTAAGATACAATTTCATTTCTTATGTTTACCGATCAACAATGTTGCATTTTTTTATTTTTCATCATTTTATAGTTATTAGGATGTTTTAATGCAGAATGCAAACACTACCTTTATATTTACATTTTTCTCTATTAGACGGAAAGTAGAATGTCCGCTATAATTTCTTTAAGATTTTAACTCAAACAAATTTATAAAGCTTTATCCAACACTCAATTAGATGAAAAGCACATCTATCAAACAAAATAAGAATTCCCATTATTAACAATAAAGTGTATTTGAAGCCCTGATTTCGTGATAGAACAATTTTACTAAATATATTTGTAGACCCGCAACATAATCTTATTGTGGTCTACATCATCAGGAGACTCCTCTTTATTCCAAAACTGTAAAAAACTAATTTTTTCACTGGTGGCCTGCGGAAAAATCAATTATTATAGGCAAGTGCCCAGTAACTTTGTTTTTAAAGATAGGTATAAATAAAGCCACATGACGTTCTCAAATTTCTGGTATGTTGACACTGGTATAAAATGAGGATGACTTACAAAAATATTAGGTGATTATAGCTAAACCCACCTCCTCCCGACCCTTAGTTTTCCCTTTCCTTTAACTACGTCTCCTGAGATTATTATAAATTTTAATGATCTTACCATCTTTGTCAAAATTTTGATCAATCATGAATTAGATCATAAATAATCAACTGGTTTTAAATTTCATCAATAAATCTTTTGTTCAAAATTTATGATCAAAAGAAGTTTAAAATTTGCCTCATTAACCCCATGAAATGAGCCGAATTCAATGGTCGTAATTTTTAAACAAGAAGTTTTATTTTGATGAAATTTAACCCTGTTGATTAAATTCAATCTAGTTTAATATAACACAAAAAACACTTCTGAAAAAATTTATTCAAAAACTATTCCCTAGTGACGGGCTATTAGGAGTCCAACAGGAATAGCTACAACTACTTTATGATTGTAAAAAGTTTTTTTCTGGTATATGTGGTTAAATTATCATTTCTATTTTGCATGTCATATACCATCATATTGAATATCAGAAAATTTTTTAAATTTTTCATTGGAGATTAAAATTGTATTTTTTACAAGCTACCTGTAAATTCACAGCTACTTAAAAAGTGTTTGCAAACAACAACTGCAAACAAACAAGTTGCAAGCAACAACTACTTTTTTATGCCCTTCAATATAATTTGAACTGTGCTCTCCTTTTTTTTCATTCGCCCAAACTGACTGAAATCCTAGTGAATGGGTTTCAATAGGTAGGTAGTTTTCACACATGATAAGCAAGACTGGACCCTGTTGTTGCTTATTTAATGATCTTGAAGTTTATGCAAGTTTTAAATTTTATAAACTGTTGTAATATTTCTATTGAAATCAAGTTTTTAATAAAGGTTATTATTATTAAATAGTATTAGTATGATCTTTTATCAAATTTAAGATTTATTTATTATTTAAAAGACTCGAAATTTCATGTTAATGAATCCAATAATATGTTGCTCAACTACGAGTACCTTTAAAGGAATCGTAGCCCCTAGATTTCTATAACTCGTAAAGAATAAAGCTCTATATCTTTGACATAAGTAGAGCCTAATAATTTTTCAAAAACAGCCATGAACATTTTTATCAAAATTTCTAAGTACCTTAAGTTTTTTGGCAGTTGGATCTCTAGGATTAGACCCAGCTATCCAAGATTGGACTCCTAAAAAAAAATGTCAAAGCTATCTATCTTTTTAAGCAACTTAGTTCTCAGCCTTCGAAACATTGCTGCCCTTGGTAAGATACTCTTCAGATGCATATTGTAGACAGATATTGGCTGACAAACTGTAACCAACACTCGTTGTTTTCAAACAAATTTTTTTCAATCTAATTTAAATTTTGTCTGCAACACCTAACAGTAGATAGAAGTCAGTAATAGTCTAACAGTATTTGTAGACAAGGAATATTTAAAATCTCTATAATTTTTTTTAGTCTGTTAATAAAAAGGGTTGAAGAAATTATGTGTTTATTTTTGCATTTTAAAATTTTGCATCATCAGATATACATTGGTGGTATAATTTGCACAAAGATTCTAAAGAATAATGATCAGCTTTTTGAAAGTAAGGAATTACGGTCATCCGTATTTATGGACAAAGGTTCTTTAATGTTGCCGTTTATTTTCCAACCATTTGAAGCAAAACCTTTAGATCTTCAGATACTGTGTAACCTAAAAAAGAAATGTTCCATTTCTCTAAAATTATCCGCAAATCTTTGTTTTATTTATTTATTTATTTTGTTCATTTATTTTTGTTCATTGAAGACAAAAAGGTTAGTTTAATAGTTTTGTGAATCTTTGAAATCTTTTTTGTTTTTTTTGCAATTTTGTGTTGTTAGATTATAATAAAATGTTTTGTATTATATTAAACTAGATCAAAATTCATAGATAGATATCAAATTTCATAAAAAAAACAATCTATTTTGAAAGTTACAAGCATTCAAAGTTATTGCAGGGCTAAATGAGGCAACTTTTAAATTTTTTATGGTCATAAATCTTAAAGAAAGGAGATTTTCAGATGAAATTTGAAATCTGTCGATAAATTTTGATCTAATTTATTGATGTATCGACATTTTGGTTGTAAAATCAACTACACCTAAATCTTACTTAGTTGATATGTACACTTTGTTAACGGAGTAGTTACAGCCTGTTAACGGACTGTTACGGGTGTAACAGTCTATAAACAGTGCACATTTTGCGCTTTGAATCTATATGGTAAGAACTTTATTTAGTTATTGCACAAAAGTGTGCAGCAATAAAAAAGCAACCTTTGTGCACTAACTAAAAAAAAAAAGAATTTTTGATACCGAGCCTCGAACCCTCAGTTTACTAGCCTGTAGCGGAATCCACTAGGCCACGCTTTGAAAGTGAAAAGAAAATTATATTCATAAAACAACATTTTTGCATGTATAATATATTATATTGTATCATATATTATGTATATAAAATTTTGAATGTCTTATATATAAGAAGAATAAATTTTTAAAACTTGTATTGTGTTTAGGATAGCGATGTTAATTTATACAATTTTAAACGGAACTATTGGGGTAAAAAAAATATTAAACAGATTGAAAAGTACTAACTAGTTAAATCAAAGAAGCTCAGAAAATAATAGATATCACAAGCCCGTAGGAACAAAAATTATATTAAAGGAGGGGGGGGGGGGAGCAGTAAAGTGCTACAAATGCGTTACGAGGGAGGGGGGTGACGGGGAGGTGTTCAAAAAATGTCAAAAACTGCATAGCGTAATTTATGAATGACCCCAAGAACTTAGAAAAAATTTTTAATGCTTTTAAGAGACCTAGTTTAAGAAAAGGGACAATTAAGAATTAGGACAGGGTTGGTTAAGCTCCAATTAACTAACCTTTTTCAAGTCATCCTCATTTGATACTAGTACAAATATACTAAAAACTTGAGTATACCACATGACGCTTAGTTACCTATCTCGAAAAATAAATTAACTGGACACTTGCCTAAACTACGTAATTTCTACCCGGGCCCCAGTAAAAAAAAGTTGTTTTTTTTCTTTTTTGTATCAAGTAACAGTATTCTGGTGTTGAAAAAAAAGTTTCTGAGGATTTGTTGCAAAATCTTAGAGCATGTTCTTATACACAGCGATGGTTACATGGTTAGTTTTTTTAATGACTACCTCAGACAAACCAATCAATTCATTTAGCAAAAGATTTAAACAAATAAAATAAACCGAAGAAAAAGTTTCAAATAATGTATAATATTTATAAACAAAAATCCAAAAAAAGATCAGAAATATACAACAACAATACAGAGCCGACTACACGTTTTCGAAGTGGTGGTGGTGGTGGAGGGGGGCGGCAAGAAGCAGATGCCCAATTTTTAATTTAAAAAAAAGTTTTATATATCTAGAATTTTCTGGAAAAATAAGTCTTTTAGAAAAAAAGTAGAGTGAGGGACGAGTCCGTCTCCTCCCCCGGCGTTGTCGGTTCTTATGTAACCATATTTAATAGATAGAGATAATAGAGGTATAGATGTTCTACGTATCTACGTAAAGAAGCTATAAATTTATCTGTAGTGCATCCAAAAAATTATAGTTCAACTCTATTTTCAAATTTGTAAAAATATTGTTTACCCGAATAAGTTGCTTCTGGGAAACGCAGCTGCTTCAAAGTAAAAATAACAATAATAAAAAATACCTAAGATTATCAATGAATGAAGTTATTTAGTAGGTCTTGCAATGTGTCAATTGAATGCAATTAAATAAGTTGTACTTTCAAAAATAAATGTTATCAAAAACAAAGAATTTAAAGTTCTGCTTACAAACTTTAAATTAGACAACTGATAATCTGATAATACAAATATTCGCTAGTTCTTATTTGCTTTTAAAACATTGTCATAAGGCATGTGACAATATTTTAAAAGCAAATAAGAAGTGTGAGTTTTAACCACGTGGGTGGATTAATTTAACTGAGATTGTTTTTAAATTGCGTCCACGCATTTAGAGAGAAAGGAGGCCGTGGGTTTAGTAACACCCAGTGATAAAGTGGGAATTGGGAGTGAGGAGGAGAAAGAGTTAGTAGAAAATGTTTGGAGTTAGAGATTAATTTTTTTTTTTTTTTTTTTTTTTTTTTTAGTTTACAACGTTAGTCGTATTACATAATACATAAGTCGTAATACAGTTGATGCATAAACATAAAGGCCGTTTTCCACAATACGAAATATTCCTGCGAAGCGAATTTTTTCGTCGAAAGCATAAGTAAGTTTCGCTGGAGCGAAAAACATTCGGATTCATTTTGACTTATTGCGAATCGCCATAAGCAAAAACCAATGAAGTTTTAAATTTTATATCACGTGATATTAACGGTAAAAAAAGCGAAAGCGCGTTGGTTTTAAAATGGCAAAGAAACGAAATTCTATACCTGGCATTCTCATTGATTTTCTATGAACTCATTCTGAACATTGGCAAGCATTAGTAAATTCATCAAATAAAGCGAAGACTTAAATCAAGAGTTTACAAATATAAATTTGCACACTGCCAATTCCGAAAGTTACACTTTACAAGAAGGTTTATTTTCGAGTGACCACACGAAGATAAACCTTTTCGTGAAAAACCCCACATGGAACCTTTTAAACCTGCTTTTTGTTCTTGCAGTAACAGTTTTTTTAACAGAAATGTTCATATTTGAGTTTAGGACATATTTTCTTATAATTTCGTACAAAAAACCTTATATTAAATTATTATTCTACAAAATGATTTCACATCTTACATATAACGACAGAAATGTTAAAACTAATGAATGGAAAGAAATTTTCACATGTTTCAAAGTAGAAAGTATGCAAAAAAAGTAATAATTGCTTTTAGTTAAACATATAGCGTAAACCAATGACGTATTAATATAACTAGATGCGTGACTTAAATTAAAAAGTGAGGCCAGCCTCCGCCATCTTGCGGTACGGCAAAAATCTTAAATTCTGAAAGCTTTACATAGGGATATATGACTAATTTAAACTGGACGTAAGTTTTCAAAGAAGTTTTATCTATTAAATTTTTAAGAGCAACTAATTCTTTTTAAAAAATTGCAGAGTTATGGTTATTTCGCGCTGTGTATATGGATGCACAAATCACCAAAAACAAAAACAAGGCGTGTCGTTTCACAGGTATGATGAAGCACTTATAATAAGTAAAAGTGTTTCACCATACCTGTGAAGCGACACGCCTTGTTTTTGTATTAGTGTAAGCATAATACTAATACAAAGTAGTGTGATACTAATACTAACTGTCGTTAATATTAGGATCATACTAATACTATAAATACTAATAGTACACTTATAATTAAAATGTAATACTATTATCAACTGTATAAGTTATTACAAGGTATACTAAAAATTGTTTATTAATATAATAATATGCAATATGTAATATGCCTTGAATTAACTTAAACTAATAATACACCTATAATTAAAGTGTAATATTATTATCAATTGTAATACAATTGGTAATAATGTTACACTTTAATTATAGATGTATTATTAGTATTGTTAGTAATTATATACAATTATAATTGTATATTATTTAATATTTTATTTTACTTTGTGAATTGCGCAGTCATTATTTTGCGTAATAATAAGATTTTTATAAAAATCTTATTATTACGCAAAAAAACATCAAAATATTTTAACTTTTTGAACAATATAATATTACTTACTGTGCGTACTTCTGTGGATGTGAAAAACGTAATTTTTTGAGGCGCGGCCAACGGCGTTGAAGGTTCAAATCTACATGTGGGAAATTTTCTTTTTAATTTTAATATCTTATTAATTTTATTTAGTTTTAATTTTTATGTAGTTTTGTGTTTTTTAAATATAATTGTTATTTATATATAGTTATGCTTTATTATTTATTTTTATTTCTCAAAGTTTCATTGAATAAGTGCATCAATCCGTACATATATCGACTGACTTAGATGTATTCGCATTATTTTTATGACGACTTACATATTGATCATTTTTAGGAAGACTTTCTTGTTGATCATTTTTGTGAGGACTTAAATGTTGATCATTTTTATGAGGACTTAACTGTTGATCATATTTATGAGAACTTTTACGTTGTTCAATTGATCAAAAAATTGCTGCTAGATTTTTAACCATAAGACTCAAAACGTCAAAAATATTACCTTGAACTTATTCAAGGAATAAAAGCAGGTCTTCGACTTGGTTAAACAAACGCCTTTTTGTTTAAAGGCTTTGGAAATTTACAGGTTTTAATTCATATCTACGTTTAATTGAATATTATTAAATCTACCTTTTATTACTATACTAATACTTCTACTGTTTTATTTTAGGTTTTCTGCTGTTAAAATATGATTTTAATTTTGTAAATTTTCATGATTTGAAATTTGCTTTACTAATCATTATAGGTGCCTCAAGAACCTTGAACATTTAACGGATCCCTAATATCATTAATATTTCAAATATCATGTCTGGTCTCAAATAAAATAAAAACTATATTACTTATTACGTATATATATATATATATATATATATATATATATATATATATATATATATATATATATATATATATATATATATATATATATATATAAATATATATATATATATATATGTATATATATGTATATATATATTATATTATACATATATATATTAATTGTTATAAATATATATATACACATAAATATATATATACATATAAATATATATATACATATAAATATATATATACATATAAATATATATATACATATAAATATATATATATATATATATATATATATATATATATATATATATATATATATATATATATATATATATATATATATATATTAATTGTTATAAATGCATATAAGTTTATATATTTGTGCATAAGGATAAACAAGTATAAATATATGATGATATTAAGACAGGCCATGGTGGATTTGGCTGATTCTTTGATCACCAATTAATTAATCTTGTTTAACCAGTTAATTGGAAAAGGATAATAATCAAAGTTTGATTGATCATTTATTTCTTTTGGCTAATTCTAATAGTTTTGATATTTTTCATTGTGATTCTATATGTTATCTTTAACAAAACTCTCTTTAAAAAGTGCTAATTTTAGTAAACCCTTTTTTCACTCTGATGATTGTCATGATTTTTAATTCTTGATCTTGTTCAGTGGCCATGATTTGCTTGTCTTAATGCGGCAACATGGGCATAGAAAATAAATGTTACTAAAAACACCTAATTATGTGAATACCATGTTGTTTTTCCCAATAAAATCCCACAAGTTAGACATCTAATTTATATAGTGTATAATTGGTTTTAACAATGACAAATATATAATAGTAAACGTATATGGTCTGCCCTTTTTTAAATCTAGCAATACCCAGCTTAATCTTTACACTGCTTGTTTATTTCTAAACCTCTGTTTCTTGTTACTTTTTTTTGTGGAAAACAAAAACTCAACTTGTTTATAAAGTTTCTTAGAGTTTTTTGGAAAGTTCCAAATGCTTTCGAAAAATGGTCGTGTTGGCAAAGACTTTTTTTAGAAGTATGATGTTAAATAATTTACATATGATATTTCAGTATTCACATATGATACTTCAGTGCTAGAAAAATATCAAATATATAAAAAAGAAAGTAGTTTTCAATCAAATTTTTTTTACTTTTAGATTTTATAATCTTTATAAATCAACTTAGCAAACACACAGTTTGTTAAGATGAGTTGTATAGAACTATAGTTGCATAGTATTTAAAAGTCTTTTGATTGACTTACTTTGCATTTCTAGATTCGTTTTGGACTATATGCACTTAGCTTGGTTAGGGGTTGTCCGTTGATTATTGGTACTTTAAAAAAAAGGAGACAAAGATATGTCATTTGTCATATGTTCAAATTAATCATACGTCTGAATAGTCAAGTGACTTATCTGGTAAAAAATTAACTGATTTTGTCAGAAAGTCTAGATCACTGGAAGTGTTTTAAAACATATTTTTAAATTGGTTTGGATGACTGGATTATTAAAATTGGATTATTAAAGCTATGGACTATTATAGTCCAACATTCATAACATACAATTTATACAACCTGGTTTGTTTGTTATAACTTTTTGAATGACAGCTTTTTGATATGTCAGCCTTTTCAAGTAAAAATAGTTAAGTCTGAAATTATTGGTTTTTTGTAAGAAGGTTTTTTTAAAAAGACTTGCACAGTTCGTCAAGCATTTAAGTGAAATATAAGTTCGGATTGTAAAAAAATTTAACAAAGTAATCACTGCTGTTAAAGAAAAAGCATTTAACAAAGTAATCACTGCTGTTAAAGAAAAAGCATTTAACAAAGTAATCACTGCTGTTAAAGAAAAAGCATTTAACAAAGTAATCACTGCTGTTAAAGAAAAAGCATTTAACAAAGTAATCACTGCTGTTAAAGAAAAAGCATTTAACAAAGTAATCACTGCTGTTAAAGAAAAAGCATTTAACAAAGTAATCACTGCTGTTAAAGAAAAAGCATTTAACAAAGTAATCACTGCTGTTAAAGAAAAAGCATTTAACAAAGTAATCACTGCTGTTAAAGAAAAAGCATTTAACAAAGTAATCACTGCTGTTAAAGAAAAAGCATTTAACAAAGTAATCACTGCTGTTAAAGAAAAAGCATTTAACAAAGTAATCACTGCTGTTAAAGAAAAAGCATTTAACAAAGTAATCACTGCTGTTAAAGAAAAAGCATTTAACAAAGTAATCACTGCTGTTAAAGAAAAAGCATTTAACAAAGTAATCACTGCTGTTAAAAAGAGCTATTTACGAAAACAACTTTTGATTCTACATTTTGTGAAAATGTACTATTTTAGTTTCTTTATAGTACCATACAATTCAAGTTTATTCAATACTAGCTGGAGTTACCCGGCGTTGCCCGGGCCAATATTTAAACTGGCTTACCTGATATCTGTACACAAAGATGGGTCTTAAAATGGGCCCCCTTGACCCCGGGGGTCAGGGTATGGGGTCAAAACCCAGCTAAGAACCTTCTCCCCCTCGAGGACTACCCCTATGCCAAATTTCATCGAGATCGGTGGATTTCTATAGAGAACAAACAAACAAACACACACACAAACACACATTGCCCTTTATATATATTAGGATTAAGATAAGATAAGAAGATAAGATAGCTGGAGTTACCCGGCGTTGCCCGGGCCATTATTTAAACTGGCTTACCTGATATCTGTACACAAAAATGGGCCCAAAAATGGGCCCAAAAAATGGCCCCACCTGACCCCGGGGGTCGGGGTGCGGGGTCAAAACCCAGCTAAGAACCTTCTCCCCCTCGAGGACTACCCCATGCCAAATTTCATCGAGATAGGTCCGGCGGTTTGGATTTCTATAGAGTAAAAACAAACAAACAAACACACACACATTGCCCTTTATATATATAGAAGATAATGCTCCTAAACGATTTGCAGTCCATGGTCGGTTTCAAAGTGGAGGATCATAATCGTCAATTTCTAATACAAATCCTATATATTTAGAATTTCTTAAAAAAAAAAAAATTCCTTAGAAAAATAGTGGGGTGCACTTCCCCCCCTGGTTCCCCGTTGTCGGCTCTGCAGTCAATAAAATCTTTCGAAAACAGACAAGCTCAGGTGAGCATTAATTAGAAAGTTTGTCCATTTTCTGGTATTTTTGTTATTTCTATTTGTTAATTATGAATGTTTTTTTATTTTGTTCTTAGAAATGCTTTTAATTGGATTTGTTTGTCCTTTTATGTTTCTTCATATATTTTCCTCTTTTAAGTCAAACAAAGAATACGCAAATTGTTTGAGATATGGTTGAAATTTGCAAAGAAAGTAAAAATCGAACTAGTTTTACTCTAAGTTATTGTATATAATTTTAAAATTTTGAAATAAAAGTATTGCAATGTTTATTTATTTTAAGTCTTAATTTCCGTATTCAATTATTTGCATAATAACATAATTGTGTAAGACCTTAATAAATAGAAGCAAAATGAACTTCACAGCGTGATGTTATACAGTGTAACATTGTGCTTTATTGTTAACTGCAGTGTAGAACTAACATTAAATTTTTTAGAAAAACGTTGACGGACGTTTTTCTTACAACTATTGGCCGACGTAGCCAATGTAACGTTGACGTATGCTTCATTTACTCCATTATTCCAACGTCTAAACAATGATAGAAAAGACATTGGCTAAACGTCATTTCAATCAAAATATAACGTTTGCCTAACATTTTTATAACTTCTTTGCTCTTAAAATTTAACGTTGCCCTAACGCCTTTTCGACGTCATTTAGCTCAAATGTAACGTAGTTACAACATCATTTTTACACAGTTGCAATAACGTTAGCAAAATGACATTTTTTCGCTGTTTCATTTATAACTCTCGAAACGAGCTTTGGATATATTTTCGCGTCACGGTAAGGAAGGAGGCGTGAACTTCCTGGTTAAATGCACTTCCGCGGTGCTCTGTAACAAGACCGTTAGGTCTTCTTGGGGCACCTAAATAACAAGGAAAAAAAAAAAAAAATTAAGACAATAAAAGTTGAACTTTTTTTTTAGATTAAACTTTGAGTTTTCTTTCTTAAACTTATCTAAAATACAGTGTAAGCATATAAAACAGAGCATAATATAATAATTTAACTATATTCTACTCTACTATTAATCATGTTTAAATAAGATGTTTCAAAATAATTGTGTTATGTGCAATGTGTGAAAATAACATATTTCTATCAAGAGCTTAAACTAAAGTTATAAATAAATTAATATAATTTTTTTAACTGAGTAATGTTATTAATTTAAGGTAGTTCTTGTTAACTATTGACAAAATATTATAAGTATTTAATAAAAAAAAAAAACAATATAAAAGAATTTAAAAAGTTTTTCACTTATAAAAACTCATAAATAAAGCAAATTGAGAAAGTTATAAGGTCTGTCTGCTCAGTAAGTGCTACTAGTACTAATTGAACAGTGAAATGTAATCCTACTTCTTACAATAAATAACATTAAAATATTATGGAGAAAACATTCTCTATACAAAAAATCCTGAAACTTAAATGAAAGTTACTAAAACTTATGTTAACACTTGTATAATTACCATTACAAAAAAGTAAACAATAAATTTAAGTTAAACACATTTCATGAGGGAAATAGAAACTGCTAAATTTTTACATGGGCAGAAGCTATTGAGAAATAGGAAGCCCTTTTTTTAACAAAATTTATTTATCATCAAAAGCATAAGTTGTTAACAAAAAAGAACAGAGTATACATCTTTTAAACAATTTTTTTATAAATTAACAAAATGCAAGTTGTTAACGAAACAGTACCAGAGTATATATCTTTTCAACAAAATTTACTTAAAAAGCAAGAGTATATAAATATTTAATGAAGTATATACCTTTTCAATAAAATTTACTTAAAATTATAAATGTTAAAAAAATTATAGATATTAAAAAACTATATATCTTTTTAAAATTTCTTTGAAGCACATTCTTTCAACAACATTTTTCAACACATTTTATGATTACACTAACTACAAACAAATTTAATTTATGTGTTTCATCATGACAGTAAATCGCTTTACTGGCACGGACAACACTCTTGCTCTCAATAAAGCCAAGTCACATTATAGCAAAATACATCACTTGGCTAGCAAGGTCAACAATCTTGCAGTAAACTAAGCCAAGTCAAACCAATTTGTAACCATGCATACAACATAATAAGCACTTAAAATCTATAAACACATAACATTAAAATACATCACAATCACAGAAACACTTCATATATAAAAGATATTTATACATTTACAAAATGTAAACCCATAAAACCTTAACACGTATAAACACATAATAAATAATACATAGATATAACTAAATATAAATATTAAGAAAAATATACTATTTAGAAACATTTATAAAATACAACCTTACTTTTGTTTGTTTAATGTTTAATGACTCCCCTCGTAATAAATGTTTAACAACTTTAAATAAAAAGTTTAAAAAACTTTTATGATATAAAAAAACGACCTGGTTTTTTATATTATAAAAGCAAACAGGTCTTCATCAATTTCTTTAAAATTAGGTATAAAAAGATTTTGTTCTTTAACATGCAACATAGAGTTGACCGTGTGAGATGCATGGTTTTTGGAGATAAACACTAAATTTATCAAGAGTTTGACATTTTGACCTTTAAAACAAGGATCGTCCTCATTTGACCTTTGAAAAGAGGATTTTAAAAATAAAAATTACAGATTAATATACTTTAAATACAATTGACAAAGGAATTGAATTGTGTTATTATTAAAATATATGAATTAAATAAAATTATCGTCAATTTAAAAAATTTTCGAACTTATTACTAATTAAGCTGATAAAGCAAAGTTTTCGATCTTATTACTGATTAAGTAGATATTAATAGATTATAAAGATTTAAGAATACCTCATCGTGTGGTCAAAATATAAAGAAAAATATTAAAAGGCCAAGTATGGTAAAAAACTCCGTGTCAAAGGAACACGAGTGGGTAAAAGCGGCAGCAGCAGAAGCGTTAAATTAAGTATTTATTATAAGCGATAATGGAAAATGTAGTTATTACTGAGTATTCATATTGATTAGTTAAATTTAAGATATTAATATTATACATAGTCCTCCTTGATTTTATTTTAAAATTAAATTCGATATGGGTTTTATTATAAACAAAAAATATCAGCCGCACGCACTTAATTGTGACTTATCATATATTGAACACAACGGCATAAACGCCAAATATCGGGCATACTATCAAGCCAAAGATGAGTATGAAAACGGTTCTGCGTCCTTCAAAAATCAGGCTGAAATTAGTAAAATAAATATGCTCTTAAAAACGTGCATATATTTTTGTAGCAAAATGCATGTGCATGTGCTAAGAGTGATTTAAATAACTAACTAAATATCGTTATAACAAAAAAGTAAAAAACGTGGGATTAACAAGAATGTCTTGCAGTCGCAAACCTAGACCAATAAAGAATACAAAAAAACCTCATGTAATAAACGGTTTTTATTACTGCTTGATCAGGTTTTCACGATAATCTTGAATTTGACAACTCCTGTCTTAATAATATTATTTTATTATATATGAGTACATTTCATTAATTAGGTTCACCACACCCTTTCTAAAATAATTTTAACTCTAGGGTAAGATTGCGTAAGATGAGCAGGTTCCTAAGACGGTATAGCCTTATTTACGGGTAGACTGATGATTTATTCGCGGTATTTTTTGGTTAAGGATATTCATACAAATTCGACGGTATTGTTTATTTTAATTTCTTGGTTGTATAGTTATTATTCTTTAATTGTTTTACTGTTAAAAAAATTTACCGTCCCCGTTATAATTTTTTATTATTTAATATTTTGTAATACCGTCAGAACGAAACATGATCATCAAAAATTTATTATATCCTCAATATTTTATGCTTTTCTGCAGCTAATTCCATAGGTTATATGAGATAATACATAAACTGTGTCATGGTATTTAAATTATGAAAGTACTTGATAAAGTTTCTTAAGATGATACGTTTTTAGACGCTCAAGATGAGATGCGGCTTTTTATTAAGAAAAGTGCGTTTTTCTTAAGTTATTCTCCGCACAGATTTAATTTTGTATTTCAAGAGCGAAAATTTTTTCAAAAAAATAGTATCGTTAACTTTTTTAGAGATTGGAAAGATTTATGATTATGATGTTTTTTTTTAAGTTTTTGTTCTTTTTTTTTTTGAAGTATATTCCGTTAAGATACAATTTTAATTAGTTTTTTTTTTGATTATTTTTTCGTTATTTTGAGTTTTTTTGAATTCCTTTAAAAAATGCTTATCTTAGGAAACTGGTTTCCTAAGATGAGATGAGGGTGTGTTGAAAATAACGCAATTTTTTGTGTAAAGATTCTTTTTAAAATGAGCTATGCATTTTTATTCATTAAGAGAAAATATTAAATTTTGATAATCTGCAAAAATAAATATAAATATTATAATATTTCAGCTGCAAATAAACATGCGCAACCTTTCCCTATAAACTATTTTCAATTTATTCAAATTATAATTTCAAAAGGTTGTATTACTTAGAAAGTATAATATTCCAGAAATTAAAAAAACATTCGACTATGAAATGAAATAACTGAATTTAACTGAAACTACAAGTACCTATTTGGTAGGGTACCAAGGTCTTTTAATTGTTAAAAAGGGCCTACCGATATATATATATATATATATATATATATATATATATATATATATATATATATATATATATATATATATATATGTAAATTATGTTATTGTATTTTACAAAGAGAGTGCTCAATGTTCTTAAAGAACAGAGCAATAATAAATTAGTAAAAAACACTTATCTAAATTTTATCTGCTACTTGAATTTTCACCATTGCTGGATCATCAGGAAGAGTTCTTCCTGATGATTAAGCAGTGATGAAACTTCAAGTAGAAGATAAAAGTTAGATAAGTGTTTTTTACTAATTTATATATATATATATATATATATATATATATATATATATATTATATATATATATATTTATATATAAATATATATATATATACAAATATATATATAAATATATATATATATATATATATATACATATATATATATATATATATATATATATATATATATATATATATATATATATATATATATATATATATATATATATATACCTATATATATATATATATATATTTATATATATATATATATTTATAGGTATATATATATATATATATATATATATATATATATATTTATAGGTATATATATATATATATATATATATTATATATGCACATATATATACTGACATTTTATTTTTTAAAGTTGGCTTAAATAATATTTAGTGGCGCAATTTAGGAAACATTGTCAGAAGTTTTTAGGCAAATCATTTTTTAATTATAAAACATCATATTTTTTGAACTTCGCCCATTTTATTGTGGTTTTGAGTCATTCACAAGTATTCTATACACTGTAGAGAGCGTGATTTTAGATCATTCTTTTTTCATCATAGATAAAAAAAATATTGTTTCTTTTTATACTCAAAACAATTGTTTTATTGTTATTTTTCTTTATTCATGTGCCCAATTCAATATGCATTATGCAATGCATTATGTGAATTTTGAAAGTAACCAATGCTCACAATGTAAACAAAAAAAACCGTTTTACATAAAACATTGAAATCTGACCAATATCACCAGACTGGCATGAATTAATAACGCCCCTTTTTTTTTTTAATTTTCTATATTGAGATTTTGTGTGTATGTGTTATAATTGCACTCGAAGCTTGTAACTTAATGTTTTTGCTCTCAAATTTACTTTAAACTACTGTTATTTAATCTTAATTTTTTGATTAATTTGAAAAAATATGTTCAACAATTTGTCAAATATTACTTTTGTACTTTTTAGAATGGCTAAACGTAAAAAATTAACTATTAGGGCAAAATGGAAAACAGAGGATTTAAAAAAGGCACTATATTCTGTTATAACAGAAAAACCAGTAGCGGTAGCATCGCGATATTATAACATTCCTTAAAAAAATCTCAGTGCCTGCCTCCAATAGCTTCTGCCTCCCAGCTGGCTGTGGCCGCCAAATTGGAGGCGAATATTTGCTTAATGAAAAATAATTATTAAAACAAAAGTTAAAAGTTGCTAATTTTACTTCTAAGCCATTGACGAATAAATCTTTTAGACAAAAAAAAATTATAATAAATAATAAAACTTACTGATTTTGGTCAAAATAGTTTAGATCAAGTCCTAAAATCCTAAAACGATATGTTAAACTTCTATTTATTTTATCTTTCATCACAACGTTAAATACTTTTTTTAAATAATTGGATATTGTAAAAGTTATTGAAAAAATATCTGCTGATGTTTATTAAAAATTTGCGACCATGCTATATTAAGTTAATAGTTTTGCCAAATTACAACAAAAAGAAAAAATTTATAAACCTTTACTTAACTCTATACTTTTAAAACGTTAAAAAATATAAACTTACTACTTTTACACGTTTTGAGTTTTAAGCAAATAAAGGTTTAAAACGTTTAAAAGTTAAAATGGTTTAAAAGTTTAAAAAGGCAGATCTAAAAATTAAATTTAAAAAAGTTTAAAATATTTATATTTAATTTATTAAATATTTGAATCGCTTCAGCAATCTTTCTTTTTGTACGTTCAAAACTATAAAATGTCTGCTAGTATTATTTGAATATTTGTGCGTTGGAATAATTTTTTTTTTAATCATTTTAATAGTCAATAAGTCATATAAAACAAAACTTTGATGTCAAATATTTAACATTTCCTCTCAGTTAATAATTTAATTGGTCGTTAACTTAAAGATAAACGTGCAATTATTCTTCATTACATCCGCTGGCGGGATGCAAAAATTTCTGCCTCCAGTTTGAAGGCCACAGTCAGCTGGGAGGCAGAAGCTATTTGAGGCGGCCTCCAAATAGTTTTGCCTCTAAAATTTTTCCTTTAGGTGGGCACCATTGGCTTCCACCTCCCTATTTGCGTCAGCCTCCAAAATATTTTGCTTCCGAAAAAGAACTCTGGCTGCAAACCACAATAGAAGGGCGGAAGCTACTGGATGCAAAAATAGGTCATCATGTTCTAAGTTTTAATTTTAATTGTCAAACACACAAAAATTGTTAAAATTAAAATATCACGATAAAATAAGTATACACAAAAGGAAACTATGATAAATGTTCAAATGCACGAGTTTACTGAAATGATGTTTATCAGGGTTATTAAAGATTTATTAAAATTTAAGAAAATGGATGTAATGATATTATAACTTTTTTAAATTAAAAACCAACTAAAAGCAGAAGATCTCTATCGATGAATAAAGAATTGAAATACAGAATTCAACTCAACCGTAATCTTTGGTATCAGTACAAAGTTTCTCATTTCAAAAATTTAGATCTAAAGGAAAAATATAAACTAAAAAATTAGGTAGTCAAAAAACTTGTAAATATTACAATAACAAAAACAAAAACAAAAAAAAAAAGTAGAAAACAGAATCGAAAAAATGATCCAAAACAAGTCTATCCTTATATTAATAGTAAACTAATCTAAAAAAAATTACATACTAGTATGCCAACATGTTAAAGTATAACGTAAAAAATTTGTCCAACTCCATTTTTTAATGAGAAAAAAATAATAAAGTGATTATCAAATTTAAATCTTCAAGAGTCTCTGGGTATTGATAAAATTTATTAAATGTTTATAAGTAAATATGCTGACACTTTACTTAGACCACTCTTTACTTTTAACCACTCTTGTTTGCCTACAAGCTGGTTAAAAGTAAATATTACAAATTTTTTTTTAAAAAAGTGATAGTTTGCATGCATGTAACTACCGTCTTATCATTGACCTCTGTTGTTTTTAAGTAATAAAAGGTACTGTTTAGTAAACAATGAACCATTTAACTAAAAAAAAATGAATAATACAAGATTCGTTTTATTATTTTTATTAAAAAATTAAAATTGATAATACCAAACAAAACAGATTCGTTGAATCAAAAACTTGCGACAAATCTACTTGAGAATTCATTTCATTTTCATTTCAGTTCATTTTGGGGTACCACAAGGATTGGTTTTAGGAACTTTGCTTTCTATAATATATATATAAATGATTTACAAAAAAATTGAACAATAAACCAAAGCAAAATCCTCTTGATTAAAAAATAACTGCATTTATAGAAACAAAATAAAATAAATCACTCTCTACAGTTTAACCTTAACATCTTAATTAACTGTACAAAAAAATGGCTAATCAGTTTTAATAAAGATAAATGTGAAATCATGCGTTTTGTTTTTGCTTCCTTCTTTTTTTCTTCCTTCTTCCAATGGGATAATTTTATTGATAGTTTGAAAAGCTGTTTGATAGATCAATTCTCTTCATTAATACACCTAATAGATCAGTAGACATTGAAGATATTGAAGTTTGTATAAAAAATGTAACATTATTATGAATAGTAAAAAAACATACTAAGTACTCAACAAAAAGAATCAGCAGGCGTTTCAATTAAAGGCCTTAAACAGTCCGGATCAAGAGAAAATAAGTCACTTTTTATACTAAAGACAAGTTTATACATGTTTTAAACAATATTAAAATTACAGTTCCTAAACAACAGCAATAAGTGCAAAAATTTGTAATTTATTTATTTATTTTTAAACATCTTTGCTTCCAATAAGGCTGCAAGCAACCACTAATTAAAGTTGGAAGTTACTAGAAGAGAAAAGATGAAGATTGTAGTGCAAGATAACGATTGACGGACGACTTAAAGGATGGCAAATTATATGAATCAAGAAAGCAAGATGAAGGAAGCGAATTCCAAACAACTGATGTTTGATGAAAAAACTAGACGAATAAGCGTTTTTGGAGCACTTAGGAACAGTAGCAGAAAAAGGATCAGACTTAATTGAATGACGAGTTTTAAGAGAATGAATTTTAATAAATGGCACAAGAGATGCTAGCTCAATAGAGCAGTGTCCATTATAGTATTTACAGAAAAGAGAAAGAGAATCAACAAAAGTGAGATCCTTTTCAAGCTCGAATGCCCCCTCCAAGCAATCAGAGAGTGTTAGTTTCTTATTACGACAAGAATAAATTGTAGTGCTGTCAGCAAACAATGTCTCCTTAGATTTGAGAATATCTGGAAGATTGGTAATGTAAATTGAAAAGAGTATAGGGCCTAGGATAGAACCTTGAAGAATCCTCGAAGTTATAGAATAAGAAGAAGAGCGCTGTCCATCGAGGACAACTTTAACACTACAATTGGAAAGAAAGGATTCAATAATCTTGAAGATGTTGCCAGATACACAATAAGAAGAAAGCTTATGGAGAAGACAAGCATGCCAAACTTTATCAAAAGCCTTTGAAATGTCAAGAGCAATGGCCTTAACCTCTCCACCTTTATCTAATGCACGATAAAACCTATTGGTTATTACTGTTAACAAATCAGCTGAAGAATGACAAGATTGAAATCCATATTAGTGGTCAGAAAGTAAGTTATTAGATTTAAGATGAGAAATTAAGTGTTTCTTATTTAAAGATTAAAAACCTTGCTTATAATAGGAAGAAGACTAATGGGACGGTAGTTAGACGGATCAGATTGCTCTCCAGAATTTTTTAAAATAGGGATAACAGATACCACTTTCCAGCAGGCTGGAAAACAAGACTCTAATAAGTACTTGTTAAATAGTTTTGAGAGTATAGACGACAGCTCCAGAGAACACTTCTGGTAGACAATAACAGGTATCTTGTTCAGGCCACAAGCTTTAGAAGAATCTAGGCAGGAAATAAATTTAGATACAGAAGCTGGAGAGATACGAATGTCAAGCAATGGATCAACCTGTTTGTTGTCAATATCAGGTAGAACGCAACTAGTGGAATTAAGAGATGATATTGATGAAAAGTTTTTAGCAAACAATACAGTTCTGTCTTTAGGTGAGGTGACAAAGACTGAACCATACAAGAGAGGTGGAACTAAATATTTGTCCTTACTATTAATACAATTAAAGATTCTCCAGAAGTCACGAGAGCCTAATTTTTGAGATGAGATACAAAATTTCATGACCAAACAAAAGCGGGCTTTGGCGTTAGACAAAACCTTTTTACAATGGTTTCTAGCAATAGTAAACAGGCGTCTGTTTTCTGGAGAATTTTTTTGCTGATAGATAAGGAAGTAACGGTTTCGATTGACAATCGCAGCAGGACAATGTGAGGAAAACCATGGAGGAGAGTGAGGCTTGACCAGAAATTGTCGAGAGGGAACAAAAGATTTCATGCCAGCCTGAATCTACAAAGTTATGTAAGAAGCAAAAAATTTCTATCCAAGGGCCATCGCAAAGAAAATCACGAAACGAATCCCAGTCAGCTTTACGGAAGTTGTAAGAGGTACGATAGTATGGAGATTCAGGTGATGAAGAAGAATGAGATATTATTTTTAGAGAAATTGAACTGTGATCAGAAGCACCTAAGGGTGAATGGGGAGAAACTGAGCACTGACTAGGATCAGAAACAAGACATAAGCCGAGTAGAGAAGGTAAATGATTCGGGTTGTCTGGAAAGCGAGTTGGAAAGTTGACTATTTGAGTTAGGGATTGAGAAAGGCAAAAGTTGTGGCCTTTAATGCCTGAAGTATAAACGACTCTAGATCCAAGCCATTCAGAGTGGTAAGCATAAAAGTCAATAATAACAACTACATTAGCTAATGGATAAAGAGAGAGGGCTTGGTCAATATGATCAGAAATAACATCAAAAAGTGTGCAGTCTTGAGATGAAGGAGAGCAATATAGAACAAAGAGAAAGACGATAGAGTGAAGTGGTGCTAAACAAAAGCACATAAAATAATAGTCTGTGGATTCAAACCTAGTTTCATGACAAATGGGTGAATTCTTACGAATGTGAATGCCCATGTCAAGCATGTGACTATTGGAGTCTCTATGAATTAAAGGAAGATAACCATTAACACTTAGATCGCAAAATGAGACAGCTGAACTTAAATTTGTCTCACAAAGAGCAAGTAGGTCTGGTGAACTTTGCAAGAGATAAGAATCAACAGAAGCAAAGTTACTTCAAAGACCACGAATATTAGTAAATGGTAGGTTTAGAGAACTTAGTGATGATGATGGTTTTTTTTGTGTTATAGTTTTTGGTACTTTATTAAATTTGTTGAAGAACTTGACTCAAAGCATAGATAGTACTCAGAACACTGTTTAATAGCCCAAGCAACTACCTCATTACTATTAATAAGCCCTTAGCGGAAATAAAGGGCTCCAAATAGCTCTGAAACCATTCGCTTTTTGCTTTTCTAAGTTTCGAACCGAATCTATAAATTGTCCAACTCTATCTAAGGATGTATCAACTAATTTAATGTTTATAGAGGTATAAGGATCATTTATCAGTAACTTAATCGGATTTCTAAAGCCAATATCGTTTACCCATTTCCCACTAAAAATTACTTTCTCAGCAACGTTATTTTTTCAATAAAACGAGGACCTCTTGTATTAGCCACATTTGCATACCGAGTATCAACAAGTTTTCCACTTTTAAAAACAAAGAATTTTCAAGTAATTGCATAGACGATAAAGGTGCTGGTAGTTTATCATTAGATTGAAGTTTTAAATTAAATATCTTAGTCCAATCACTAACATTAGCCAATGGATAAATTGGATCAGCTATAAGTTAGTCATCCTGAACAACAAATAAACGTAAACTAATATAAGACATTTCTAAAGGTACAGTGGAATTGACTCTAGTTTTTAACTGATTTTCTACACGGACATCATACATTTCCCATTCTATACTTTTTTTCCAAATAATGCGTTCCCCAGAAGAATAAAAATATTGATCAGGATCCATACATAAATTAGGATAAGCTAACGGAACATAGTATAAATTTTGAACAGTATTGGCAGTAGATTCAACAGTAAAATTAAAGGACTTTTCAACGCATGTTTCATCATAAAAGCCTTTGCTCATATCAAATCCTCTTTCAATAGCGAAGTCTACTGCAGCATTTGGTTCATGATTGGGAGGTTGTTTTGTCATAGTTTAAATTATATCCTCTTTGATACCAACCTTTTCTTCCTTTTGGATGAATAAACTTTCTTTTTAAGGTCAGTACAATTCGCAATCACTGATTCAAATGAATCACACTCAAATAACTTTTCTATATAAGGCAGTACCTCTTTCCCAAAGTCCCATTGCGCTGCAACTTTAGGTAACTCATTATAAATTTGAGGTACCGATATTTTATCTCTTACAGAATATTTTTGCAACGTATTAATAGTATTCGTAAAAGTTAGCATAAGGTAATGCTTTAGGAATATAAGTATCTTGGTTTAGTTTAGGTATTAATCTCATATAATCAGGTAAATCGGAGAAAGGCATCTTTTCATAATCGGAATGATATTTCCAGTTTTAATCCAATGATTGCTTACTTGATGTATAGGTACTCATAGTAGTATCGCTTTTTATTGATGATAAACTCTCTACCAAAGAAGTGCTACTTAAATCACTTTTACCGAAAATTGTATCTAATAAATCAGGAGGTTTTCTACGACCTAGTTCTTTCATAGCTATACGCTCGTAACGGGTGGAAGGTTCTTTAGGTAAATAGGGCCTTAATGTTTCTTTAACATTGGGTAATTTAAGTTCTGGTACTTTAATATCTTTAACTATATTTTTAGCAGTTATTCCTAAATCTTTTATAGTGTTTCATTAAGATAGTGCACTCTCTAGTTCTATAGCACCAAAAATCTAATTCTATAGCACCAAATATCTAAAAATATATAAAAATTCTGTAGCACCAAATATCTGAAAATCTAGTTCTATAGCACCAAATATACCAATGACAACGGCTTTTGCAGTCTTTTCTTCGGCTTTATTTTGGAAGTTTTTTTCATAAACGCCGAAAATGTTTTTATCTCACCCAGGAGCTACTTGCAATGATTTTTCATGATTTACTTTGTTTTGTAAGAATTGTTTTACATAAGGTCCTTGTGGTGTTTGAGAAATTTGAAAAACCCAATCCCTGTCTGCATCCTGGAAACTCTCTTGTGTCATAAAAAGAGCATATGTTCCACATATCGCAGGTAAACAAATTATGATCAAGGCGTTCATTGTACAGGCTTATATACGCTGTTTTTCCTCACCAATCACATGACATAATATGAATGACCACTAACAACAATAAAAACATTATAAATTAACATAATCCGCTTAATTTGCCGCTTATAATACAAAATCTTTATAAATTTATCTACTAACACACACACCGCCTATCTAACGTCATTGACAAACCTCCAGCAATACCCCAAAATCTGTGAAATATCTTATAGCACTTAAATATAGCGTTATATATAGCAATAACCAAAGATTATGAAAAAAATAATACTTAAATAATATAACTACAAATAAAATTATAAAAAAAATAATTAAAAATAAAATTGTTAGAAAAATCAAAAAATACTTAAATTTTTAATTTTAATATATTAAGTTTTACATTACTTAATTGCATTACATTAAATAATACATTAATTTTAATATATGAAGCAAAAGTACATTAAAATAAAAATTAAATATATATATATATATATATATATATATATATATATATACACACTCAAAATTTTTATTTAACATTGTATTACAAACTTTAAACATAATATGCATATACATAACTCTATATGGTAACATAAAAAAAAATTTTTAAACCTTTTTTTTTATACCTATCTTTGTACAAACTTTGTCTTCTTCTTACTAATAATTCAATAGCTCATCATACCTTTGATTTTATAATTATTGCTGCTTTTATTTTATAATTATTAATATTATTATTACTAATTAATCACTAATTAATAATTTAGTTTACCACTTTGTTATGATTGCTTATTATATTAACCATTATCATTACTATTAGTAATAATATATTTATATATGTTATTATTACTATTTTACAATAATTGTTTTATACTATCGTAGGTCTTTACGCATCATCAGTTGTAACTGTTTGTAAATGTCCCTCACTATTGTATATATATATGTTTGTAAATGTCCCTCACTATTGTATATATATATATATATATATATATATATATATATATATATATATATATATATATATATATATATATATATATATATATATATATATATATATATGCAGATTGATTGATATACCTATTCCTTATTTACTTTAATATTTTTTAATAAAATAATTTGTAGTTTAAGAGCAAAAATATTACAATTCGCACTTTTTTTAACGTGACCTGATAAGAGATTTATAATTAGGTTTGTTTTTCTTCTAAATGCATCATTGATAGCTCAGTAGTTTAGTACGCTGTCATCAGTGTCGGTTGGGGGGACGGGGGGTTTAAAACTTCCCTTTAGCGTAATAAACATTGAAATTTTTTCAATTACTTATATATTCATAGCGAAAAAGTAATAAAATACGAAAAAGATTTCTAACTGCTGAAATAAAATTTTAAAGTTTTCTTATTTCATAGATATATTATACACTTTATTTTGTTTTGGATTTTTATGTTAAATAGTTATTTTGGGGCACTTGGGAAAAGTTAGACTTAGGAAAAGTTACTCCATAGTTTTTTAAACAACACCGGTATGTGTTATTATAAAAAAGGAAAAAATCAAAAGCTTGCATTAATAAATAATACTAAAAAGTATTCTAATAGTTTCACTAAAGTAAATTACAGTTTTTCAAATTTAATGTAAAAAAGTCACTTAAAAAAAGATACACAAGTACTCGATAAGTTTTATTTGCTAACATTTTTTCAAAACAAATCCAACAACAACAACAAAAAAAAGCGTTCATGACCTGGTTTCGCAACTGGTTTCTATTGATGTAATAGGCACATTTTCACTATTTTGCACAAAAGGGCTTAAAAGTGCAAAAAAAATAAAAAATAAATAAAGGGTATATTCTGTAATCATCAGCAATTTTATTTAAAAATATTTGAAACTGTATCTATATGAGGATATAAATAAAAAGCGTATTATAAAAAAAATAAATAAAAATTAAATATTTTGAATAGGCTTTTTTTAAAGAAAAAAAATAACCGCGCTAACTTGTTCGGAAACTGTCTAACTTCCTAATAATCCTTTCAAGTGCGAGCTATTCCGACTTATCGTGTTAAGTTTTTGCCTAATACGGCCTAACTTATTAAGTTCCGATAATTCTGATGATTATTGCGTAACCCTAGTAGTTACTTAATTAGTACTAATCAGGATTAAAGGAAATATTTAGTAAGTACTTAGTTAGTTTTCAAATATAATACAAATAAAAAACTTCTGATTTTATTATACGTCATCTTTTTTTTATCAAACGGAAGACAAGTCAGCTAAAATCTGAATTGTCTTCCGTTTGATAAAAAAAATGTGACAACTGCATGGTTAACAAATTAATTGATGATTGTGTTTATACGGCTTTTAATATTAATTTTTAAGTAAAACTAATATTAACTCAATAAAAATTTTACCATTTTAAGTCAGCATTTAAAAGAGTGAACTTTTCGACCTTTATTAATAAAGGCTGTTTTAATGTTTTTAGAATTTTTAGATTTTATTAAATCCCTTTTGTTTGTTATAGTAAATAATATCTTTACATATGTTATACATATAATATATATATACAACTTCAAAAGTGTATTATTTTTTATTTTAAACAATTGAAAAAGATTTAAAAAAAAAGGTGGTAGAATTCGAACGACGGCTTTATTTTTAGTCATTTATTTCGTCATTAAAAAAATGAATACAATGCCGATTTTACAATCAGAAACTCTGCAAGCTAACCACTCAGTCACGCTGGAATGAAAATTTTAAAACTTTATAATAAATAAAAGAATTTTTAACACGGAAATAAATGCTGTAGATTTAAACTAAGGAGAGGTTGACGCAATGCTAATGTTCATCGCTAATGTTCATGTATAAAACAAATTTAGGATTATCTCCTAAAATATTTCAATCCTATTTTGACAAAATAGTTCATAAATATCCAACAAAATTTTCAAAAAAAAACTTCATATTCAGTTCTTTATCGTGGACCCTACTTGTAGAAAATGTTTCCCAAAATTGTAAATACACATAAAACTAGTATAGAGCAGTTTAAAAATGAATCAAAACAGGCATTCTTACTTATGGATTTTAATGTATCCGATTTTGAATGTTTTTTTTAATTAAAACTCAATTACATAAAATAATTAATACAAAATTATGTCACTGAGTGTATCAACATTTTTTTTTATTATCTTAATTATGGTATTACCTCTATGACGTTTGCTAATTTATTTACGTTATTTTTATGAAGTTGGCTGATTTATTTTTGTTTTTTCTATGGTGCATATTATTTTATTTACTTTTTATTTTCAAATCTTATTTTAAATTTTTAAGTTTAAAGCAAATTATAATATCTTATTTATTTTTTTCTTATTCACTTGATCTTACTCTTTCGTTAAATTTTTATTCTTTAAGTTTTTCTTTAAAAGACAACGAATTGTTATCTATTTTACTTTTATATTTTTATTTTTTTTTAATAAATAGTTTGTTAACTATAGATATTTAAATATTACGGTTTTTGTAAATACGTGAGAATAGGGCTCGGTGATAAGGCTAAATAAGTCTTCTTCTTGCCCTGCCAATGTTTATTTTTATTTATATGCTTTGAAACTGTATGTTTTATTTAACGGCAAAAAAAAAAAAAAAGCAATTTTTAATTGAAAGTAAAACTGAAAAACTTGATATATACACTACCTACTATAATTATTTGAGTAGTAGTTTTAGTATGTTTTAACATTTTTAGGCATTGGTTGGATTTTATTAGATTTGCGGTTGTGTCACAAATACAGACAAATTATGCCGTGTGATCTTAGACCTGAACTGAGAAATAGCCCTCCGAGAAATCATCAAAAGATTAATTTTTAATTAAGATGTTATTAGTGAGTTGTAGTTGTGATTTAGCTGATATACATAATGAAAGTGCTATATAAGCATAAGGTATTAAGGTAGTTAGAAATAGGATTAGATTCACTATATCACTATATCTAAGTAAATTAATATTAGTAAATGTAAAAATGCGTTATTAAAAACATAAAACTAAATATTATTACAGTAAAGTATTAAAATTTTTTTATACTTTTTTGGATTTGTGGGTTTTTAATACCTTGAGTTTTTATATTTGATATTTTTAATATTTCAATATTCTTTATTAACCTATCGATTTTTATTTCCTCAATGTTGTGTTCATAATATATTACTTTCTCAAAGACCGGCGCCGATCGATCATATCAACCCCGATACAAGTATATAAATATGACACACGTACTACATAGAACAAAACAAATATAATTGTTAATAAGAAGTCAAGGTAGTTTATAAATCTTCACAATCAAGTAGCTTAATACTCTTTATTTTCATCCACGGCTTAATACTTGTATTATTTGTTTTTCGTTAATCTCATCTGGGATATTTTTTGTTTTTGCTATTATTCTTTTCTGCACCATCATCTCTGCATTATCTTGAGTCCTCTGTGGAGCAAATATAGTATACAATCTTCTCAGATGAATTTGATTTTGACGGAGAACACATCCGTTGTGATTTAATTTGAGTTCATATGATCTAGGGGCTACGCACTTTATTGTTTTACTTCTAAGACTCAATTCGCAAGTTATTTCGTCTTAAATATGCTACATTTTGGTCTTGCTTGAAAAAGCATGGTTCTAAAGTACAAATCTTTTTATCGTGGTAGTTTTTTGATTGAATTCTTTCTTTAATGATGTCTCAAGACCTTTTATATGGTTTCTTATTTTGATTTTGAAATCTAGGTAGATTATCTCTTAGTTGCCGTCCATGTAGTAGTTCCGCTGGAGACAATCCACATTTTATTGGAGTATTGCGCAATATTAAAATACCTTTAAAAATTTCTTCGTTTGACACGTGGCACTTTTTTTATCATAAGTTTAACTGATTAAATAGTGGCTTCAGCTAAGCCATTTGATCTTGGGCAGTGCGGACTACTTCTTATATGCATAAATTGCCACTGTTGAGAAAATTGATGAAACAATTTTGAAGTGTATTGTGTACCATTATCTGATACCAAATCCTCAATGAAATCATTTTAGAAAATGATTCTTTGCGTGCTAATATTACATTTATCGAATTAGTATTTGAAAGCAGAAAAACTTCCGGCCACAAACTATAATAATCAACAATAATTAAGTAATTTTTGTTAGCTCACTGAAACAAATCCGTTCCAACCTTTTGCCATGGTCGCATTGGAATGTTATAAGTTAACAGAGGTTCTTTTGATTTTGATGGAAGATACTTCATGCATGCTTTGCACTTTTTGATTAGCTGTTCAATTTGGTCATTTAAACCTGGCCAGAAAACCGCCTGACGTGCACGGAGTTTGCACTTTTTTGATTCCAAAATAACCTTAGTGCAATTTTGAAAGTATTTCTTTTCGCATACTATCTGGGATTATTATTTGGTTTTTATACATTAACAGTCCATCAGTTTTGGCTATTTCATCTTTAAAATTCCAATAAAGCTGAAAATTTATTGGAAAATATTGTTTTGAATTCGGTCATCCAGAAACTACACAATCTTGCAGTTGTTGTAAAAGTTCATCCTGCTCAGTTTTCTGTCTAATTTTTTCTAATCGGCTCTCCGTTGCCGGCATACTTTTAATTATTAAATTTACGTAAATGTTCAGATTATTTACTGCAAGTTTGTTGTCCTCTGTAGGTTGCGATATAGGTATTGCATCAGCATCCGTAAATGACTTGCCAGCAACATGCTCAGCAGTAAATGAAAATCTTAACAATTTCATTCTTAACCGTTGAATTCTTGGCGACATCTCGGTAAGCGAACAATAATTTAATATAAGAATTAAAGGTTTGTGATCTGTTTCTAAAATTAAAGTTGGTAATCCATACAAATACTTCAACATCCGTGTGCACCCCCACGTAACAGCAAGCATTTCTATTTCAATTGGGTAATAATTTTTTTCCGTTATTGTCAAAAATCTAGATGCACAATCAATAGGTTTTTATACTCGTGATTCTGATAAACAACTACAATAAGTCCGTTTAATAAACTTCCATCTGTTCTCAATTTTTTTGACTTTGTCACATCATAGTGTTCTAAAATTAGTGGGTTTGTCAAACTTTTTTTTATCTAATCGAATGCTTTAGTATGATTTTCTTTCCATACCCATACTGATTTTGAACTTAAAAGATCTTGCAAAGATTGAGTTAGTTTAGCGAGTAATGAGTTAAATTTTGATCGTAGTTGAGCCATACCTAGGCAACTACGCAAACCTGTAATATTTGTTGGTCTTGGGAAATTTTGTACTGCCTTAACTTTTTTGCTCAGAAGTTTTACACCATCCGCTGAAATTATATGTCCTTAAAATTCACTTTGATAAAATACGCACTTTTCTAAACTAAGGGTAACTCCATCTTCCGCAAATTTACTTAGCAATGCAACTAGATTTATATTGGACTCATTTTCTATGTTTCCAAAAACTAAAAAATCATCCATATTCTTTACGATTCCTTTAAGACCATCAGTTACGTGATCCATTTTTTAATAAAGATTTGTGGAAGTGATGTTAACCCAAATGGACCTCTCGTTGGGCAAAAACGACCAAAAGGTGTGGTGAACGTACACTTTAACTGAATTTCCGAAACCATTTGTAGTTACCAATATCCTGAGTTAGCATCTAACTTAGCCATATATTTAAACCCCTTTCCTAGTAGAGCCAATGTATCATCAACACTTTTTAACTCATAGAACTCGCGTTTTGTATCTTTATTTAGTTGTGTCAAATCGATACAAATAGAAAGTTGTCCACAAGGTTTTTTCATAACTACAATAGTATGACACCAGTCAGTAGGTTGATCTACTACTTTGATAACACCCATCTTTTTCATACGTTTCAGTTCTAACTTTAATGGTTCTAGAAGTGGGAACGCTATTCGTCGTGGTGCTCCAGTATGGTATGGTGTCACATTTTCACGGACCTCAATATGTACAGGGTCATCTTTAATTGTTGCTAACCCATTCAATACTGAAGGAAATTGTTCTACTACGTTAATTTTGGTTATTTTTAATCATACTACGATTAAATTCTTCGGGAATGTCTATTCTTACTAGGTTAAACTTTTTTAAGGCAGGTTTACCTAATAATTTTCACATTCTTAAAAACATGTATACTAATTAACTCACTGTTTTGAGCATTGATTGTAAACACAAAATCAGATTTCACACTTCCTAAATACAAAGCCCCTAAATTCTGCTGCGAGGTTAAAAATTTTTTTTATTTGTTTTGCTGATTAGCCTCTCTATCCGAAATATTCAATTTTGTTTATAGGCAAACTGAGCTATTTAAGAAATGATTCATAATTTTACAGCCTCTACATTTTTTACCCGATGCCGGACATGATTCTCTACTAAAAGGATGCTTTTTTAAACAGAATTTACACGGTAATGAGTTTAAACTTAAGTCTCTTTTGTTGCCAGTGTTCTGTGTTTGCGAACTAAACTTTTTTCTGTTGTTTAGTTGTTATTCGATTCGGTCAACATTTTCATTTTTTATTATTTTCTAATGCAGATACACTATCTTGTGCTTTTTCGGAAGAACGACAAATTTCTACTGCTTTATCCAAAGTTAACATCTTTTCAGAAAGTAATTTTACACGTACTTTGTCACATCGTTTCCCGATACAATTTTCTCTTAATAAACTGTTAAGAAAATCTGCTGTTTTACAAAAATTGCAGTTTTTACTTAATAATTTTACTTCTGTCAAGAAGTCACCAAAAAATCTTTTTGAAAACGTTTAAAATATTTATGTCTTATGTCCAAAGTTTCATTAATAATACCCTTGGCAAAGACTTCCGTTTTCTCCAATACAACAGAAGTGTCTATTTTTTCATCTTCGGTTATACTTAATAATTCATAAATGTTTTGAGTTTCTGAAGAAAATGTAAACCTTAACATAGCAGCTTGATATGCAAGTGGTTTTTTCTCTACATTCGACAATATAACATAATCATGTCATTTCTCAATCCAGGAGCAAAATGCAGTATACCTATCTACAATTAAATCTAATGTTGGAGGAGAAACATCAACTTTACTACTTTTTGCAATTTTTCAAAAATAGATAATCAAGATTAAACAAGATAATTAGTAAATACTAAAAAACTTTATTTTCGCACTTTTATTTACATACTTGTAGCGCCATGTTGTGTTCATAATACATTCTTTTCTCAAAGACTGGCACCGATCTATCCGATCAAGCCGTGATACATGTATATAAATATGACACACTCAAGGAACTTCCGTAAACAGTGTGTTTAGCTGCGGTACCAATATAAATACATCAATAGTTGGATCGCTTTCTAAAAAAGTAACTAATATTTTGGATAGTTATTATTAACGATCAACAAACTTCAAAAATGATTTTTTTAACTTTAAGAATAATTTTGTACAAAAAATTTTTATGAATACAAATTTTTAAGAAAGAAATTTGTTATGTACTACAACGTCAAAGTTTTCGAACCGATATACTGTTTATATTTCGAACGTTTATATTGTTTACGCTTCCTGTCTTTACGAAAAAAACTTATATACGAGCAACAAGAAACGATACAGCAACCGGAAACAATATATTATACTATTTAAAACAGCTAATATTCCAAGCCCCTTCATTACATAAAATGGCCAATATTTATATAACCAACTACTCACTCATCTTTTCATACAAAGAAAATATTAAAAACGTTTAAAAGACGTTTTTCAAACCAAACGCGCGCTAGTTTTTGGCTAAAAAAGCATAAACTTAATTGGTAATTTGTAAACTTAGTTTTTTAAAAATCAATATTTAAAGATTCTCTTCTCAATTTTACCACCCAGAGCCGACAACAACGGGAGGAGCACTCCCCCCCCCCCCTCACATTTTTTTTAAAGACATTTCTTTTTCTTAAGAAAATTTTAGATATAGTTGACTTTTTTTAAAAATTGACGATTGTGCCTCCACTTCGAAATCCGTGTTGTCGGCCCTGACAGCTGTTTAGAAATATTTGGTCAAAAATATATTTTTTTAATAAACTTAAAAAATAAATTACCATTTATACTATATCAAGAAATATCTTAAAATATGTATTTTACATCTTTAATGTAAATTACTCTAAATGCCAATATTTATTTATTTATCATTTTTATTATATATATTGATATACTAATTTTTATTGTGGCTCATTTTTAATTCTAATAATAGTATAATAAATATGTTTCTGCTTAGCACTTAAAAATACACTAAGACTTTTTTTCCAAATGGGGCATCTTGTTACAGCCTATATAAAACGCATAAACTGTTAAATCTTAACAAAAATAAATAAACTTTTAATCTCATAAGTCATATATATATCATCCCACGAAAATAAAAAAAACTACGATATACTTATTTGAATTAGAATTAAAGCCACGATTGACTATTTATGAACTCGGAACCATACGTGGATGTAAGACACTAATTTAGATCAAACCCGAAAAAGTGATGAAATTTTATCTCATATTAACAATAACACTATCAAAGTTATGAACTTCACAAAACTAAATTATCTGATGGCCGCACAGCGATTTGTATTGTATTTGTATTGTTTATTTATTTGTATTATTTACTTTACACAGACAGAAATGTCAACAATTGTTATAAGTTTTTACTTTGGTATATTTTTATCTTGTTTCATACAACATATTTTTTTTTAGTTTTTTGCTTAAAAGAATTTCAACTACCGTATTGGTTAATATTTAATAAATTTGTAAGAATATTTTTATTTAACGATATAACTTCGAATTTTCATTTTAATTAATGCAATCATGTTTTGAACTTTTTAGTTAATAAAACTCAATAATATTTAAGGGGATCTCTTTTTTCAACTACATTAAAATTTAGTCAGCTTATTTAAGTCAAACTAAAAAGTAAGTTGACTAAGTTTAGTCATTTAAAAAACTTATTGACTATTTTCTGTCAGACTAAAAATATTGTAGACTAAGTTTAGCCAACTAACAGATCAATAGACTAATTTAGCTAAAACGACACTAAAAACATTACTCGACTAACTTAAGAAAACTAAAAAGTTAGTAGATTTCTTTAATTAGATAAAAAAGCCTTTTTAAATAGTGTAAAACTAAAACCTTTACTCTCATCGCTAAATAAAGTTGTATTTCTGCCACTATTAAAATAATTCAACATTTAAATAATACCAGTTATTCAAAAAATTGTAAAATATTGCTTTTCATTTCGCAGCAAGTCATTTTATTTTCAATTTTAAGTCAATTTTATTTTTAGAGTTTCTTTTAAAAAGATATATATATATATTGAACCGGGCCCCCATATCTGCTGGGTCCCCTAGCGATATTTTACCCTAGCCTCATCTTAATTCAACACTGAGTCATGTTGTTTAAAACTGCAATTATTTTATAACAGCGTACAAAACTCAGCTTTTTTGGCTTGGCAAACAAATGCCGAGGACTTGACTTCAAAAGTACCATATACCTCGGTATTACCCCGTCAACATTTTTAAAATTGAATAAAAATTTTGCGTTTTTAATAAATTATTTTCTTATAGTTTCATAAATTAAATTAAATGAAAAATGCTTTTTGTTGCACAATACTATATTTTGTTTTAAAAATGATTTCTTTTATTTTTTTTTTATTAGAATGTTACCCTCCATTTTAAAGGTTATTAATAAACTTTTTTACCAATTTTATATTAGTTAATGTCTATAGAAAATAAAAATAAAAATGAGGAGTCAAACTGCAAAATGCGATAAGTCGCGCTTTACAGATGGGCTTCTTTTGATAAATTACCGCGACACTTTTTTGCTGAGGCAATTTATCAAAATACTACACAGCCCTTGGCAAAAAACCTCGGCAAATGGCGACAGCCGAGGTTAATTTTGCACGCTGTATAAGTTGTTTTTATTGCTTTAATTATTATTATTGTATTTTTTGTTTTATGTTCAAGTTACACAAGTCAAATCAAACCTAAACTTCAATTTGATTTAAAAATTTTAGATTTAATGAAAAAATAATATACACTCATATCCGGTAAGTTTTGTAATAAACTTTACAACATTTAAAATAACAGTTTTTTAACTTACCTTATTTAAAATAAAATATTTTTTCCCCTATTTTTTTTAATAGTTTCTATCAAACTAAAAAATTTATAGACAAAAACCCTTTTTGCATGTTGATTGAAAATATTGACGTGTGTTATTGGCATTTATTGGCTGCAAACAGTCAAGTTTTAAACGACTAAATGTCTTATCTATGTACTGAAGATAAAACTAAGCAGACCATTCTTTTATACCAAATCATAATTTTTTGAAGGTGATAAGGATCTTCAAATCGTATTAGCCATTTTAACATTACACAATATATGAGTTTTATTCACCTTGACTACATACATTAGCTTTTGATATTCTCATATGTTATAGATAAAGTTCTAGCATTAGCAAATAAGATTTTGATCAGCGTGTATTGAGCCGTAAACTTTGCATTCTTTCAGCCTTTTATTATTGATGTTACTTGTTTTTTCATTCCTTTAACTTTTTGTATGTGCAACTGAGCACCTTATTAAAAATGATTATCTCCAAACAACTTTATGTTAAATAATATGGCAAACGATAGAGTATGATCATATTTGAAATATCTAGCCGACAGAATTTTAAGTTTTAAGGTCTTTAATGTATATATTATTACATTTCTTTTCGTTTTATTTACTTTACAGTTTTATTATTTTCATCTAAAATTTTTGATACATGTTCAAAATATATGTGAAACTCTATATATTTGTACTCAAAATGCAATAGCGAAATGGCTTTAAATTAGACGAAAAGTTATTTACAAACAAAATGTTGGCTCTTTTTAAAATTAAATCCAGGCTTTGTTTTTTACGAATCCAATTACAACGTTGGCAATACTTAAAACAAAACTATCGTATTATTTCATTGATAATTTTTCATAAATGATTTTTCATAAATGATCACGTAAATTTTGTAAAAATTTTTGTTTAAACACTTTAACATCGAAATTTTTACTTTTTTTTAAGAATGGATCCAAAGTTAAAAACCATTTTATCTGAAAACTTATCATCGGAATGGAAAGAATTCGCAATGCACACTGGAATAAATGTTGCTGTTGTAAATTATCATGATTTAGATAAAGTCAGTGAAAAAGTGAAAATGGAAAACCTTTGCAACGATCTTGTTAAAAAACACGAAAATAATTATATGGCAATGATAGAAAAGTCTCTAAGAGAATTAGACCAGATGGATGTTTTAAATGAGATTCAAACTTTTTGTAAGTAAGACTAATTTAAAACCAAAATAAAAATTCTTCCTTATCTGGAATAATGTTAGCTATTTGTGAGAACTATTTGTGATGTTATTTATTGTTTTTATCAATAATATGAAAAGTGAAAGGTTATTAAGAAGTATATATATATATATATATATATATATATATATATATATATATATATATATATTTATATATATATATATATATATATATATATATATATATATATATATATATATATATATATATATATATATATATATATATATATACATAGTCTGTGTATAGGTGTATATGCATACATACTTACACTTTTTTTGGGACACTTTTGTGTACCCGTAATTTTTTTTTCCATAAGCATCGTTTATTTGTAACAAAAATGTCCCCGTAAGCAGCTTTTATAGAGAGCCTGACTCGCAAGGGAGTGCTGCTACATTGATTTAGAGTTTGGGTCAGCAGCAAGATCAAGCTTAAGGATAGGGTTACGGCAAGGTTTAAATATGGTAATATTACTGTAATGATTCGTTTTAGTGAATAGATGAAAATAAAAGTGAAATATAATGTATTAAAAGGAAATGAAAATTCGAGCAATAAATATAAAAAATATGTTTTTATAATAAAATAATAAACTTAAATATGTATAAAATATAATAAGAAATAAAATAAAAATAGAAGAAAAACTTAAAAGAATATACTAATATGATAAAAATAGTAGAAAAAGAGTTAAAAAAGGTTACAGGAACAAAAAAAACATGTCCCCGTAAACGTCGACAAGGAGTGTATATAAATATATATATATATATATATATATATATATATATATATATATATATATATATATATATACATACATATATATATATATATATATATATATATATATATATATATATATATATATATATATATATATATTTATATATATATATATATATATATATATATAAATTAGTAAAAAACACTTATCTAAGTTTTTTCTTTAACTTTAAGTTTAACCATTGCTGGATCATCAAGCAGAGTTACTTAATCTCAAAAAAAATTCAATTTATAAAAAAAAATGTTTTACAGGAAGTTATAAATTATTATAACTAAAAATAAAAATGAAAAATTTTTTAATTACTATATTTTTTTGGTTAAAGGGAAGTTACAGAAAGTAATTATTAAATAAATTTCTTTAGAATGGGGATAGTTTAATTTGTTCATTTGTTTTTATAATTTTTTAAAAGGTATTTATTTTCGTTCCAACATATAGAAATTAATTCAGATTTTTTATTTTATAAATTTTCCTGATTTAAATGAGTAATTATTTCAAACTTTTTTTGCAAACATAGCATACATTTTTTGGAAATGTTATTATAGGCAGAGGCAGATTTTAGAATAGACCATTGTAAATTAAAATTTTTATTTTTTCTTTTAAATCCCAAATATATTTTGACAGCATAGTCTCTTTTTAATATTTTTTTTGGGTGTTGTGTCAAAAGAGACTCTGCTGTCAAAATATATTTGGGATTTAAAAGAAAAAAGAAAAGTTTTAATTTACAATGGTCTATTCTAAAATCTGCCCCAGCTTATAATATCTTTTCCAAAAATGTATGCTATGTTTGCAAGAAAAATTTGGGTATCATTGGTTACAAGTTGAAATCAGGATTCTTGTTTGTAACAATGATGTTTGTACAGGTCGTAAAAACTCCTGCTTGGTATCTAGGATTAACAAAAATTGTATTTAAAAAAGTATTTTGTTGAAAAGTAAATAATTATTTTAAGGTAAAAAATTTTTTTTAATTGAATATCATCTAGTTACAAATCTAGAGATGCGAGAAATCTAGCAGTGAATGTTGACAAACTCCTTAGATGGACTGACATTCCAGCAACAAGGTTTAATGACGGTGTATAATCTCATTTGGCAATTTTAAGATAAGTTTTTGAGGCCAAAGGTGTAAAAATGAAGATAAACCATGATCTCGAAGCAAAAAAATAATATAAATACATAGAACGCAAACGAGGTTTTGAGTAAATTTAAAGTAAAAGCCGGCCAATAACATTTCATTTTGATACTAAAGTGTTAGACCAAATTAACCCAGGGGTTATTATTATTCAAAATATTGGCGACTTGCAGTTTTAGTGAGCTCCCCAGATAAAGACTTCATGAAAGACCATTTTTCAGGTATTGTTTGTTGTCTTTCTTCAAAGGTACTTTACTAAGCAGAACAAGTTATTAATCTTTAAGAATATTATGGATGTAGGGGGTAGATCATTGGTATATATTGTGATTCAACTGCAAATAATAAAGGCAGAGTCAGTGAAGCAGTACAAAATTCTTACAGACATTTTAAAAATTCCAATGTTGTGAATAATGTTTAACAGTCAGACATATAAAAAATATGCATCTCATTATATGGTACTCTCACTAGTGAGAAAACTAAAGGTCTAAGAAGGTCTGTTTATGTTAAGCTCAAGAAGAAGTGGCCTGAAATCTGCGAGAAAGTTAATGATGAAAAAATATATACGAAAGTAGGAGTGGCAATAAGATGATGTAAAGATAAGCTTTGTTTGCTTTTCCTGGTTCAGAGAAAACTAAAACATTTTTGATAAATGCAACTACTGATATAGTATTTTCTAGGAATGATTATGGAGCAGTCTGTAAACTAGCCTTCTCCTTCCTAAGAGCAGAAAGACAAGATATTAAGTTTCATCAATCTGGCACCTGCCATGAGGCAAGGTGTTTAGCACATGGTCTCTACATCTTTACTCTTCATATGAACAAAGATATCATTAATATTTTAAAAGAAAAAGAGGCGCTACAAAAGAATGACGCAAGTTTGTTTAATGCAATTTGCTATGCTCCACGAATGTAAATATATTTTTATGGATTCCAGACTCCCTACAATGACTTTCATTATTTCTATTTTTTTAATTTTAGTTGCACCAAGAAGTCTTTACAGCCTTATCACAGAGAAATGCGGAAGAGCATTTGAAAGGAAGATCATACCTTCTCCTTCCTTACCAATTTTACAAAACTTGCCCAGTCGGCGTTGATCCACGAATTTCTAGCTTTTGAGGCAAGCGCTCTAACGACTGCGCTACGGCTGCTCTACTTTGATTTGAAAGCTATCCAGACAGCCTATGCTATAGGAAAGGTCATCAAAAAGATTAGAAATGCTTTGCTTGTGAGTAGAGCCGAATTAAGGGCCTAGTGGGCCTGAGGCTGCAGACTTGATGTGGGCCTAAGGCCTATTATTAAAAATTACAAAATTTGTAGCAGTAATGCGGAGAAATTGATAAAAAATGTTTTATAATTGTTATAATTCAATCCAGTTAACATTGTTTTCAAAATACTTACTGTAATGAGTAGTTTTTAATTTAATGAAAAATTGTAAAAATTTAAATTTATAATAAATTTTAGTAATAAATTACAAATAACTTTACAATGATATTGCAGTTTTTGTGAATTTGAAGATTTGTTCATTTACTAAAATCTTTAACTATTAGACGTTAAATTTTTTTAAATTTTTTATGGCAAATTTTCCAATTACAGAATCAAAATCAAGCTTTTGAAGTAGTCTTTTTTCTCTGCATAATAGCGACAGAGCGTTTTTGACCCATAGTTGATCTTAAATCGTTTTTTATAAGCTTAAATTGAGAGAATGAAAGTTCTCCGCTGTTATTGTTTACTATTAAACTACAATACATGAGATGTGCAAATAAACATTTAGCAAAGCAGCAAAGTGCCTTTGCTTATCAATATATATGAACATCTGCAATTTTTTACTTTTCCTTATATAAATTTTGCTTTCAGTTGACATGATTTCTTTGTTAAACCGTTTGAAGAAAGCAACAAATTGAACAATGTCATCTGAAAACTGAGGCTCAAGGTCTTTAAGATATATTTCCAATAAATGCGCGGCTTTGGCTCGCAATTCGTAAGAATTTAAAGCATTAGCTTGAGACAAAAAAGCAAATTATTATTAACACTGTATACAAAGATTCTCCGATTCAAGGTTGATAATAGCTTGTTTTGGAATAAATAAATATAGATTGTAATTGGAAGAAATGTATGAATTTTGAACTTTTCCGAAGACGTCAACTCAGCGTCAGCGCCATCTGCTTCTGTATCATAAAAATTTCATTTTCTGTTTTGCTTAATTTTTCTTGTATGGACTTGTTGATATAAATTGTTTTGATACAGAATTTTACCTTTATGTTCTATTTCACTGAATTAAGAACAAAGCTCTTGAACAAACGTTTTTAAGGATTGCAATATTTTTGAAGCCGTATTCAAATCTAGTTTTGAATCTTGAATATATTTGCTTGTTTTTTCAAATCTTTTTAAAAGCATTGACAATACCTGGACCATTAGTCCAGCGTCTAACTTATTCATACTTGCATTAAGTCCTATTGCTTACAATCGCGTATCAGGCTTTTGAGTTGTTGATTCAGACATGACAAAAATTTGTTGATTTTTTATATATCTTTTCTGCAGTGCAACAACTGTATCGTGGTGAGTAAACCAATGTAAATTCGAAAGTCGTTTCAATATAGGTATTCGTAAAGCTGTAAGCCAGTTAAAAGTAAATTCTATACGTGTGTTGAAACACAGAAAAAGATAAATAGTTTCTATACGAAATCAAAAAAATAATTTGCAACTAGACAGCAGTCGACAGAATTGTAATCTACAAGATTTAGAGAATTTCTACAACATGGAATATGTTCAGCTAAGTTATTGTTGCTTTTTTTTGCAAATCTAGGCTTGCATACCATTGTATTTTCCACTCATACTTGATGGATTATCATATGATTTTCCTCTACAGTTTTTAATGCTTATGCCGCTCTCTTCTAATATGCAAGTAAAAGTTTTGCTAAGTTCTGACCAGTATGCTAATAAGTGGTAATAAATTTTATAACGTTCAACTGGTCGGCCTGCTATTACATATCGAATTAGGTTAATTAGTCTGAGTGCAAAACATCTGGTGTTGAGTCTACAAAGAAAAAACAGCAACTTGCATCTTTTGTTTCTTGTATGACCTGCTTCATTAACTGACCACTTATAATTAAAATAAATTCATCACAAATTGTTGATGACAAATATGATATGTGGCTTTTTTACGGCGTTGTTGAATGTGTTCTAAAAAATCACACTCCGCAAATAGCTCCCAACATCCTAAATAAATTCCATCGTTCCCAAATCCATTAATCTCCTCATTTCCGCAAAAAGCAAGACGTCTTGCCAACAAGAATTTGATTACACTTAAAATCCATTTAAGAAGTTAACGCGAATAGTTCCTTTCAGATATGTTCATTTCTACAGGACTTTTATCTATTTGCTTCCCTGCAGTTTTTATATAATTAACTTTTTTAATACTATTTCTGTGCAAAGTACTGACTTAATGGAGACTTAAATCCCTGACTGCATTCTTCCAACTGTAATTACCACTTGTTTTTAACAATGACATTTCTTTGATTTTTGCGAATAGTTTACAATTAGCACAGAATATCTCACACTTTTTGGATAATAACAAAACCAATCACGCTTTTCACCGTTTAATTGCTCTCAAAAAAATAAAAAAAAGATTTTAAACTACATTGTTTAAACGTATTTCCTGGAAATATAACTTGTGGCGTGCTAAAATTGTTTTCCATTTGTTGACAATTAGCATTTTCTTTGAAACAGAAGTAATCGCGCTAAGCATCAGTAACTTTCAACATTCCAACATCATCGGAAAACATTTGTATCTACATCTGCAAGTTTATCACTTTGCAGCTCTACTTTAACCTCTTCTGCTTGATCTTCTAATAGAACTGGTTCATCTTGAAGTTCTTGTTCATAATTAATGTTCGTTGTTCTAATGTCTTTATAACTGTTGCTTAATCGTGATCATCAGTTTGACATGTTTCAGTTACAATTGAGCTACTTGTACCAAGTTCAATATTCGATTCGAGCTTAATAATGTTTTGGGGTTAATAGGGTTCCGCAATCTTTTTAGTTACTGACAGAACTTTTTGTAACGTTTTTCTACTTCTTTCTTTAACTTGACTTTCTTCCATCCACTTTTATATTTTTTTATGATTATAAATTTTTTCTTTTAATAAAAAGAAATCATTATATAAATAATATAACGAGCGAACAGTCTGCACTAGTTTTTTTTTTATTATTGAATCGGATATATACAAAATGAAAACGAGAAAAAGATACTTTGTGCAACAAAGTAAAATATGTTGTTGCAGTGTCTTGGTTTCCAATAGTTAAACATCCAATAGATAAAAACATTTTCACTGTGCGTAGATGTTCGATAGTTAAACATTTAGTAGTATATATTTAGTAGTATTATGTTGTATATGAGACCGCGAGTTTAAATATCCAATCGTTGATAATTTGGTGGTTTTCGTTTTTTTGGGTAATTTACGCCTTAATATGGCCCTGCTTGTGAGCATGGGACGCCATAACTGATACTAATTTCTCCAACTTTGTTTTTTGTACTTAGGGGGGATAAAGAAGTTCCAGCTGAAACAAAGCTACAAATGCTAAAAGCTCTAGTTAAGATTGAAGAGCCAGAGGAATTGCAGCGTTGCAAACCATGTGCAAATTGAAAAGACCACAGATGCCTTTTTGCCTTTATGGGAAAAAAAAATTAGGTTTGCAACATTTAATAATTCAAGTTGTACAAGAAAATGGATAAAGCTATGAAGGCGTAAAATAAATGTGTAAAACAAAGAAAATACTATTCATGGAATGAAGCTTTTGACATTACAGACAAAAAGATGATGAATGGCTCTGCTGTGAGGACAAAAGGTTGCATCATCTTCAAATTGAAGACAAATAACAGGTCAGGTATACAATTGGAAAGACTGCTTGTTTAAAAATTATCCATTCATTTAAAAGTAAAAAAATGTACTAGATGCCTACTTTAACAACAATAGCGGCAATAGCAAAAACATTAACTTCCGAGTCCGAGGCAGAAAATCAAAAGCACAGATTTAGAAGAACAGTCCACAAGTACCAGCAAGAACTACAACAAAACTAAAATTGCTACCAAATTAGTTAGATCTTCAAAGTTATCAACCATAAAAAAAGTAATTACTTGTTATAAGCACTAGATTAACCAGACGGAAAAGCATATACTATTGATATAACAGATACTGTTAAGATATAACAGCAATGAGAATGGGATCTACAGTCAGTTAGAAAGACGCTTTAATGAAAAGAAACTGGAAGAACCACAATTATTTGGTTGTCAACACCATGTTCTGGGCCAGGTCCTTTACATAGTAATGGATGAAGAACTTGGATGAAACAATATGTTGCCCAACATCAAATTTCCTTCAAAACCTGTGTTTGAAAAAACTACGAGCAGCTCAATAAAAGTTACAAGAATGATAAACAGGGGATTACTGACACTGCATGATAGCGTGATGATATGAAAATTCTGTTTTATTTAAGTCGATATTTTTGATCCCTTTCACTAAAAATGTAAAAAAAAAATTTATTGGGGAGTGTAAGTTTGAAGGTAAATCTTTACACTTGAGAATTAAAAAAATTAGAAAAATATAAAAAATAATAAAACGTTTGTAGAGAAGCTCTCTACCCTTGTCCTAGACTGCCTCTTCTCCCAAAAAATTCTAAGTTGTTGAAAATATACCGTAAATTTAGTTCAGCAATAAAGGATAGCACAAAACTTAATATTTGATTTAAAAAATGAGTTATTAAAAAAAAAAAAAATAAAGTTATTAACTATAAAACTATTTCAACATTTTGATATTAACTTTTTTTTAAAGTTTTTTCATTTTAGGTTCAATTGAAAAGTTGAAATTGCATTATATTGAAACTTACGATGCCGATCCCCAACAAACCCGAACAAACAACACTGTTAAACTATACAAAAACCATTTTGATTTGGTCAATGGGGATTGTTTTAAAAATAATGATGAGAATGCTGAAAAAATCAACTTTAATGAGTGGAGAGACTTCATTAAAAAACAAAGTAATTACAAAACAGTGACGTTTGAAGATATATTTGAACAAGATTCAAATGATTCATTAGTTTTGATTTCTGGTATTGCCGGAATAGGTAAAACATATTTCCTCAAAAAATGTCTTCTTTTATGGGCAAAAGAATTGATCTGGAAAAATACAGACTTTGTTTTTTATTTTGATCTAACAAATTCAATTGATTTTCAATCTATTTTGAGCTTAAACGAACTTATTATGAAATTATATTCAGGTGTTTTAGTGGCTCAAAAAATAACTTTTAAGTGGTCAATTAAGCTACTAATTGATGGTTTAGATAAATTTACTCATTTCGAAAAACTTTTAAACCATAAATTAGGTTTGTTTAGTAATATTCCATTGGTAAATATGTTGGAGCATATACTTAGCGCAAAAGAAATTAAATGTATTCTTGCTGGAAGAGTACAAGCTGTATCTAAATATATGAGTGCAGGGAAAGAAGATGGTAACATTTTAAACATTCAAATTATGGGTTTTAACAACCTGGGAATGAAGTTCTACTTACAAGATAATTTACTAAGTAAAACTTTACAAAAAAATTTAAACTATATTTCATCATCATCGATTGAAGGAAAATCATTACTTTCTGTTCCTCTTTATTTAAAAGCTATATGCTCAACAACGTTACACTTACTTGTTCATTCTGTTAAAACACTAACCGAGTTGCACACTTTAATACTTTATTATTTTATGCAACAAAAAAGCAAATCAAAAAGCATAACTTTATATGAATTAATGCTTGTTAATAACCAATACTTCTTAGGTGTGTGCAAAATTGCGTCTATTTTGTTACAAAATCAAAGAGTTTCTATTTTACCAGATGAGTTTCTCCCTATTCTTGAAAAGCATGATTTGGAACCAATTGGATTTATAGAAATGTCTAATATCAGTCAACAATATGAATTTTCTCATTTTATTTTGTTAAAATTTTGTGCTTCTGTACATTTGTATTTATGCGATGGTCCACAAACCGCAATTAACAACAAACGGTTGCATATGTGCATACCAATGGTATGCGGAATAGGGTATGGAAGAAAAAGAAACTTTACATGTTTAATTAGCAACTTAAAAAAACCTGTTCATAAAGAGAAATTTTGGCTTCAAAAAGTATTAGGTAAGACACTTCTTAATATATTTATACTTATATTGACAATAAAACATTTGTACGTTCTACATTTTCCCAACAAACTCAACACAGTATTTGTGAAATTACAATGATGATTTTTTTACTAAATTGGAGATCTTTAAATAGAACCCTACCACCTACCCAAAATTATTTTGATCATTATGTTTCTTCATATAACGACTTGGTCTGTCAAGGAAATAAACATTTTCTTTGTTAATGCGAAAAAGAAAAAAAAGTGTGAGATGAATAAAATAGATAAAAAAATTAAATTATTAAAAACAGTTTATGCAATGATTAATAATGTTTATTAAGTTACAAATTTATATAAGTTAAGTTAGAGGATTTTCTGTCACTATTTTAAGTCGGTCACTTTTGCCTAAGTTTTATTTAAATAAACATTTTAAATATCATAATGTAAAAGCAGTTCAATAAAGAGTAAGACTACATGACGTCATAAAACATATAAAAAAATACTTTTGACTGTTGACATTTTAGTGTGGTTAACAGGGATTTTTGGTACGTCAATTTGAAAAAACTATTTTTACAAATTTAATACTTTTTAAATTTTAAATAATATAATAGTTTTAAAGTTTTTTTAAAAAAGGTTTAAAAGAGTTTTTTATTCGGAATCTAATCGTAATATTTTTATTTTGTTTTTTTGTAAAACAAAGAAGTTATTTGATAAAAACTAAAAAAGGCAATGTTCTACTTAAAAAACAAATAATCAATAAATAATAGTTAATTATTTATGAGAAGAAGTAACTAACAAGTGCTTACTTTATTAATTACTTTTGTCAGTAAATAATAAAGACCTACAATACTATTTCTTCTTTAAACCTCCTATTTCTATTAAAAGAAAGCATTTCTTTCAATAGAAAGAAATGGTACGAATAAATACGAACTACCAATTGTATATCTTTGATGATAAAGTTGACATCAAAAGGTAGGAAACGTTAGATGCAATGGTTTTTTAAAGTTGTATTTTAAAAAATGTTTTAATTCTTGAAGACAACATATTTAACTAGTTGTTTAAATTTACCTTAAATCACAGTTAAAATATGAAAGAAGTTACATTTTTAGTGAATCTGTGAATTCCCAAAATGATTTAGCAAAAACAGTCTTGGGTTTAATGATTTGTTCTTTATTTGGTAGAAAATATTTTTTGAATAAGGTATTACCAGTAACAGACTTAGATACTAATTTCTAATATGATCAAACAATTGAAAAAATAAAAATTTGTGAGGGTTCTATTATTATTATTTTTTGCGACAACAACAAAGTAAATAGGCAGTTTTTAGAATGTTTTTTCTCCGTAATACTTGTTGCACTAATGGTAACATTTTCCTTCTATAAGACTTTTTTCATTGAATAAAATCTATTTGCACTAATTGCCTCAGAGAAAAATGTCAAGAACTATGTTTTACTTACAAAAGTATTTCAAGAATTGCAAAATGGTCACATCTTGAAAAACTTTTTCGATTCGAAAAATATGCTATTGTACAGTTATCTGAACTTAATGAAACTGCAATTTTTCTAAACTAATTCAACATTAAAATATGTCAACATGTTTAAGAGTTTTTTGTGAAAAGACTGTGACTGCTTTAAAAGCTTATCCACCCAAAAAACTATTTGACGTTAAAAAATGTCTAAATGAGAAGATACTCCGGTTAAATATACATCCTTTTTTTTGATCAGTTTGAAGATTATTGTCAAAGGTATTACTGATGATGGTTTAAGTTTGCATGGAGATAAAATTTTTCTTTATCATATGTACACACTTGTCTATCATGTTAGCTTATCTAACTGCTTTTTGATGGTATATGACTTTTATGGATCTACAAAAGTTTCAAAAAAGCATTGCAGAAACCTTACCAATATATTTTTTAACAGCTATTGCTATCTTTATTCACTGTGATCTTTAAAGAAACCTAAAATGAAAGTTTTAAGTTAGTTTAAATGTGGAATATATACATATATATATATATATATATATATATATATATATATATATATATATATATATATATATATATATATATATATATATATATATATATATATATATATATATATATATATATATATATATATATATATATACTAGTGCACAGAGGAATGGACACCCATTCAAAGTATATGAAAACTTCACTTTAGTGTGAATAATAAAAATAATCATATTTATGCGGTTTTCTTTTTTGATTATTATTTTTTGATGTGTTTAGATTAAAAAAAAATTAAAATTTTGATTAAAATTCACAATTTTATTACAAAAATATAACAATTTAATGACAAAGTGGCAAATTATGGTAAATTTACGTTTTACAGCTTACAAAACATGTTATTAAAAATATGGCTTATAAAAAAAAAACTTAGTATTTTGATGGATATCCATTATTTTTTATTACTGCAGCAATCCTACGAGGCATTGAGTCCACTAAATTGCCCAAATCTTCAGAGCTGATCACGTGAAACCAGAACTTAATTATAGCCTCTATTAATTGTCGTTTGTTCCCAGGTTTTCTATCGGATTCAAGTCCGGACTGTTTTCAGGCCACTTCAAAACGTTTATCTTTTTGGCTTTAAACCAGTTTTTGACAGTTTTTGATGTGTGGCATGTAGCACTGTCCTGCTGGAACACACAGGTTTCTGTTTTGCCCCACAAACAAATCATCAATCGATAGGAGTAATTCGGCTTCTAATATGTTTTCTTGGTTTTTTTTGGCGTTTAAAATACCATCCACAATGTGGATACGATCCACAGCATCTCTGGTCATGCATCGATGCATGACCAGAGATGCTATGGATCGTATCCACATTGTGGATGGTATTTTAAACATATAGGATGCTTCATTGTAACCAATGTGCACTCAGGTAAAAGATCTTCACCGGGCCTTATTCTCACAAAATTGATTCCATCACTTCCAAAAGTGAAAATCTTGCTTTCATCACTCCAAATAACTCTTGCCCAGTCTTCCTTTGTCCACTCCTTGTGTTCATTTGCCCAAATCAAACTGTTTTTTCATTTTTTTTTGTTTAAATATGGTTTATTTCTGGGTCTTCTTGCTTTTGAACTATTTTCAAAATGCCTTCGGCGAATTGTTCTTGAACTAACCGAAACTCCGGCGGCCTTTAAATCATTTTAATTTCAGTTGAAGTTGCTCTTCGGTTCTTAAGTGCAAGCCTCATTACCATCCTGTCATCGTTGGCAGTTGTTTTCTTAATTTTTCGTTTTATTGGCATATTTTTGAAGGTATTGGTTGCCATAAACCTTTTGCACATCTTCCTCACACCAGATTTTGTTGCTCCATTTCCCAACTTTCTGGCAATTTCCATGTACGAATAACCTTCTTCACGTAATGTAACAGCTTTGCATTGCTTTGTAGGTGATAGATATCCTTTCGCAATTGTAAGTAAAAGTACAGTTTTAAAAATCTTCAAGAGCATTGTCGACTTTTCACCAGCATTTGTTGAAACTCAACTAAATGACTACAAAACAATGATACTGTATTTATAGCTTAAAATGGATAAAAATGATAATTAACAACGTAATTAACTATTAGTCATCACAATAAATAGATCAAATAAATTTTCACAAAAGCAAAAAAAGAATGAGAAACTCACCTTTTACTAGAGACACCCATTAGTAGAGCAATGACTCATTTTTGACACCAATTAGCAATAATAATCCATAAATATGTTTAAAATTAATATAAACGAATAAAATTTTTAATTTTCTATAAGCCAAATAAAAGATGACGTGGTTTAAATATAAAAATAAATAATTAAATTTACTAAATGCATGATATGTCAGCTTTTCTAAGAAAAATTATAAAAATTACAGGGGTGTCCATTCCTATGGCCACTAGTGTATATATATATATATATATATATATATATATATATATATATATATATATATATATATATATATATATATATATATATATACTAGCAGTAGGCAACCCGTAATACGGGTTTGAAGTAAATAAATTATTAATAATAACTTAATTTGTTTTCTCTAACGAAATATACATTTTTTAATACTTTTTTAGTTCTGCTTACTTTTATTTTTCTTGGCTTCGTAGTTAAACAAAACTGTTAGCTTCATTAAAGATACAGTGCAAATCACAACAAAATCGTTTTGTTAAAATATGACTTGAATTATATGCATAGATCATCCAAGTCTTACTTAAAAATTTTGAAAAATTGTTTAGGTAAAATATTGGAAATATATTTTCCCTTTCCTTTATCTTTATTTTGCTTTTAGTTGAGTAGTTTCTAATTGTTTTTAATACTTTTCTTTATTTTGCTTAGAGTGATGAGTTAAGCTTAAAAAATAAATATTCAAAAAAATTATACCTTAACTTGGTATTACAAATTAATATTTAGCAGAAAGCAACCTGTAATACGGGTTACGGTCGGTCTGTTAATTTATAGTGGCTGTTTTCCACAATTTAAAGTTGCGATACCTTAACTAATACCCTGTAAGAAAAACTCCTTCAAATTAAAAAATTAAACTATCTGTAAAATTAAAATAAATTAATTTACCAATTATTTAACGTTATTTGAGTAATTTACAACTAACATAGGTCATATCAGTGTACGGCCGAACCATTTTCCTAGACATTACTAAGTTCAATACAATACGTTTTTAGTTACTGACACAAAATAATAACACTTCATCATGCCTTAAATTGACAAAAGATTAAAGCTAAATTCTTGTTATATTTTTTATAACATGAACTTTTATTAATAAGATTAATATGAAGTGAAGTAATTTATTTATGAGTTATTAATTTTTTGGTATCCCCTTGATACATGTTTCTTTAAAAAAGGAAATTGTCTTTAAAACGATAAATGCACACAACTAAATAAATTTATTATAAATAACTAAGCAATTGAGTACAAATACGTTTCAAACAAAAAAAAGTCGATTTACAATCAAACATGTGTATTAGGGTGGAGCGATTTTCATGGCAAAAAAAAATGAGTTTAAAAACCAATATTACTGAGACACGAATCAAAGTCTGTTAATTATAAGATAAAAGTAAAAAAATATTTTTTGATTTTGATGAGATCTTGAGGGTCCTCTTTGGAATTTAAATTCTTGACAGGTCCTAATATTTTTGAATTTTTATTTTCTAAACCATATCAACCTTGGACTCAAAAAAAGCAGAAAAAAAATGCTTGTTCCATAAATAATAATTTTATTAGAAAAATGTTTTAGTGAAAAAAATACTTGCAAAAATATACCTTAAAACCCCCGTTTTGTTGAGGACGGGGGTTTTTGATGAAAAAAACAACTCTACTTTTTTGATTTTTTAATAAAAACAAATATTATTTTCAAAATCAGTATATTATTTTGCTTCTTTTAAGTATCAAGTTAATATAGTTTAGAAAAAAAAAATTTAAACAATATTAGGACCCATCAAAAATTTAGAATCCAAAGGAATCCTCAAGAACTTATCTAAACTATAAAAAAAAAGAGTAAGGTTCTTTTTTCACAAAAAGATATTGATTTGCTGCTCAGGCAAATCAAATTTCAAAAATTTTCAAAATCGCTCTACCCTAATGTGTATAACAAATTGTAAAAAATATGTAAACTTTGACCTTTTATATTGCATTAATGCGTCATATGACAAACCTAAAATAAAAATTGTAACAGATAAGTAGACATAAAAGAAAAACAAAACAAACAAACTGGAAAACAATTTACCTGCCTTTTGGTAGCCTGTTGTCATACTTAAACTGCTATCATGATGCAACTTGTCGGTGTTGTTTTATGACGTTATTTCACGTTGGCTTCTAGTAAACTTTAGTTATATTTAAAAGACATTACAGTAGATTTAAAATATTTTAATTAAAAAGAAAAAAAAATGCTTCAAGGAGCCAAACTAAAAACATTAAAGATAAAAAATCAAATAGATATAAATAAATTGCATTTATATAGCTAAATAGTCTTGGCTTATAGTAAATTTTAAAAGCAGTGTTTTAAATAAATTAAACTACCAATTAATTATTTTTAACAAATAGAATGTAGCATCCTATTATGATGATTGGGTAGTGAATCAATTTAACTATATTTAAGTTTAATTGGTGAAAAACAAATAAAATTTCAATTATAAAAGACAAAAACAAACCAAATACAAACAATAGTATATTATAAAAAATAAAAAATTACAAATGAAAAAAAAAATTACAAAATTAAAAAAAATAAAAAAAAGTCACCAAAGAAAAAACGGCAACAAAAAAGTTATAAATATCTTCACTGATAGAAGACATTTTTTCTTCGGTGTCTCCCAACACCCCGGTATGAATGAGCCCTCCATTTGAAGGATGGCTCATCCATACCGCCATTACTTTGCCACTTATTGAAGGACCTCTCCGAGAGAGGCCCTGGGTGTTAAGAGCGATATCTTTTTTATTCCTCAAATGTTAACAACTCTAAAATTACAAATAGAAGGATATAATAAAATTTAAAAATATTTACAATTTTTTTAAATCAAAATATAAAGCATAACCTCACCATTTTCACAGGATGAAGAGGATGCTAAAAACAAATTAAAAAAAAGTTTAATTTTAATAAAAATATGAGTAAAATGCAAACAGTTTAAAAATGTCATATTTATATTAAATAATTCTTTCACCTATTGCACATATTTCTTCGTAAAAAATATATAAAATTTAAAACACAGCCCTACCAGTTATGCTTCTACCAGACACTAAAGACAAAAAATATACCTCAGAATAATTGATAGAATTATATTTACATATAAATAAATATTCATTTCTTCTATGAAGTTGTCTAAAGTAAGATAAAAGATAACTGAAGCTTAAACTAATTAAAACTAAACTAAAATTAACTATAAACTAAACCAAAACTAAAAAAAACTTTAAATTTTAATATCTGTACCTCAGATGACAAAGGTCGGTTATCCAGTTTTTTGTGAAAATGAGTTATGTATGAGACCTTTTTAATTTTTTCAGTATCTTCATAGGTATAAAGACTGTTTTCCTGCAACAATGTGAAACAAAGTTTGGTCAATATAAAGGGTCTGGTGTCCCCACAATGTTCAAAGGAAAAACGTCTGTAGTTCAGAAATGACTTTTCACTTTTTTTATTTAACTTTTTATTTTTGTCAAAATTATATTTCATTTGCCTCAAGATAAATTAAATAAGACAAATTAAATAAAACATAAATTTAACCATCAAGAATAAAAAAGCCATTAAGGACTAATTATTTTACTATTTACTCTCTCCTGGACAATTTCTAAAATGTGACAACTGACTTGGACTACTGAGTGTACAGATGTAAATGCTTTATTTAACTATACTAATCACATAATTTATACTTAGTTTTTTTTCCAACTCTCCTAAAAGAAAAAAGAAAATAAAGCTTTAGTACTTAAAGTTTTAAAATTCCAGTTACAGTACAAATAAACAAATTCCTATTACCAATTATTTTAATAGCAAAAACACTGACTTATTTCAGTCTTCAATTCTGTGTCTTAACAATAAAAGCACTTAAATGTATAGACGTTAAAACTTAACTTTTTAAAAATAAATTCACTAAACTAATGTAACTAATACCTATATTAGCTCTCTCTTGATCACCTAAAGAAAATAAATTTTAATTAAACTAACTTGAGGTAAAATAATAAGAAGCTGTCTTACTGAGAATTTTAAATTTCTTCTCTATAATTGACAATATGATTTTAAGTATTACCTTAGTTCTTGGGCTTATTGTATAAAAATATAAAAACCTACTGTTTTACTTTTAAGTCAACAACAATTTTTTAAAAAACATTTTAGTTACTTTATAAAAAAATAAAAATTCTTTTAAACATACTACCTCTTTCTTCATTGTTGTCAACTGAACAGAAAAAAAAAAAAAAAACAACTGATAGTAAATTTTCCCTTTGGTAGTAGGTTATTAAATAGATTAAATAGATCAAAGATCTATAATCTGCTCTAACAGTCTACAACATTATCATTAAACTATAACTATTTTCGACAACCTGGTGTAATTTAACGTAGATATATTTTTTTTCAAATGACAAAAATTATTAAAGTACATTATATAAACATAGAACAAATGTAGTGATAGTGGATTTAATCCAAAAATAGAAAGAACCTTTAGAAAAAAGCTTCCTGCTTTTGAATCTACAAAAATTTCCAACTTACATTTTTTTATCTGCATTTATCTATAATAAAATATGAATTAATGAGTTACCATTATTTAAAGTTGATCCAGAAGCAACTAAAATAAATTATCAAACAAAAAGTTTATTTATACAATCTTGACGATAATGTTGAAATAAACAATATTTATTGCTTGAAAAGTTAAGTAACAAATGTAATTCAAGTATATAAAAATAAATGTACGAAGTTACCTGTTGTGGCTGGTGCAACTGAAGTTATAACTAAATAAAAAAATATTAAATAAAAAAGCTATTTTATCTATCTTATCTATTTTACCCTGATGATTATGTTTAAATAAACAATATTTATTGATTCTTTTTAAAATAAATTAAAAAACATTACTATTTGCTGTAAAATAAAATAAAAGACATTACTACCACTTGCACCAACTGATGATGCTACCACACCTAAATGACAAAATTTATTAAAATATTCAAAACATATTCAATGGTTTAAAAGAATATTCAAAAGAAGTTTTTAAATCTACAAAATCTAAGTCCTTACTGAGTTCTACTTGTCTGTCTAAAAATAAAAATTGAGATAAAATTATATACAATAAAATTGCTAATGCTACATTTGTACTCAAATAAAATCTAAATGATAAAACTTACTTAAGTCGCTGTCAGCTAGCCTGTCTAAAAAAAAATTTGTATTCTCATTAATCCTAATCTATAATCTATAAATAAACTTACTAATATAAACGATAAATAAACTTGAACTAATATAAACTATAAATAAACTACTTATACTACATAAACTAATATAAACTATAAATAAACTAATATAACTATGTTACTAATATAAACTATAAATAAACTACTATACACTATATACTTACTAAAAAGGCCTTCAGCTCCTTCTAACTGCTCTAAAAAAATGAAACAGTACTTGCTTAAAATGATCTAAAAAGACTGAAGACAAAACTGAAACACTTTACTAAAAAAGAAACATTGTACTAAAAAAAAATTTTTTACTAGTCATTTTAGTTTTAACTTCTTTTAAAAAAAAAAACAGAAAAATAAAAACAACGAACAACAAACAAATTTTAGTTTTTAAACAATGAACAACATTTCCACTTGAAACTAAAAATTTATCAGCTCTAATCAGCTGGAAGACCTTGCTTGAAAGACCGCGTGGAGTAAAGAAACGCTTTTAGAAAAGTCTAGAAAGTTTATTTAAAAAGAAAGTGAAACGACACTAACACTATTGAATTACAGTATTCATATTTGGAAGATTAGATAAATTACAGCATTCATGTTTAGATTGTACTAAAAAAATTATTTTACCAGACGTTTTATTTCTAACTTCTTCTAAAAAATGAAAACAGGCTATAAAAATTAGAATAATAAAAACAACCAACAACAAACAAACGATTATTTAAATTTTTGTTTTAAACAATGAACAACATCAACTCTTCTTGAGAATAAAAGTACATCATCTCAAATTCGCAAGCTGACTTGCTTGACCGCATGGAAAATGTAACCGCGCATAAAAAGTTCTAGAAACTACTTAAAAACTAAGAAATGGTGTATTTTACAGAATACAGAACCGTCATTAACAACACGAACAATAGGCGAAACATTAGGCGTAACTATGCGCACTATTTATTACCGTATTAATATATATATATATATATATATGTATATATATATATATATATATATATATATATATATATATATATATATATATATATATATATATATATATATATATATATATATAAATATATATATATATATATATATATATATATATATATATATATATATATATATATATATATGTATGTATATATATATATATATATATATATATATATATATATATATATATATATACATATATATATATGTATATATACATATAGATATATGTATATGTATATATATATATATATATATATATATTTATATATATATATATATATATATATATATACATATATATATATATAAATAAATATATAGATAAATTATATATATATATATATATATATATATATATATATATATATATATATATATATATATATATATATATATATTATACTTTATATAAATATTTATACATGTTTCAATTAACTATAGTTTTATTTTGAAACAATATTTGAACACTATTTGAAAAATAAAAAGCAAGAGCGTTTATTCAAAAATGGCAAACATTTATTTAAGTGGTGGCACAAGTTTAAAGAGAGATAAAAACATGATGGAGCATTAAACAGAGCAGATAACATTGCTTTTCACAGAGCCTTATATTGCACTTCCAATATAACTGAAAAATATTTTAACAATTATAAGTTAGAAGTAAGCCAAAATTGATAAATTAAAACCTTCATTAACTTGGAACTGCTATGAGTGTTGTTTCAGTGGTGACCAAGTAAAATTATCAATCTTATGCGAAACAGGTACAAAGCTAATATTTAACAATAAAAAATACTAACTTGAAGTAAACAACATCATAGAAAATGTCAATACTTCATCTACTTACTTCCTTTCATCGTTTATAAACCAAAAGCCAAGAATACACTTTAGTGCACTAAGATTTTCTGCACTAAAGTGTAGACTTGGCGGTTCCAATATTGAAAGATAGATTGATTGATTTTTCTATTTACTAGTTTTCATATACAAATCGGTTTTCTCCTTCCTATTTATTGTTTTCTCATTGGTTATAACAATAAACGGGTTTAGTTTAGTTAAAAAAAAAAAAAATTTGGTCAAAAATTGATTGTAAAATTAATTCTAAAAAGTAATTGTTATATATTACTTTTTTTTTTCCACAAATTATTATAGAAAAGAAAGTCTTTTACTTATCCAATGAAAAACCAATAAAAAAATATGTTTCAAATCAAAAAAAATTTAATTTTCTGAATATTGACTGAATATAGGCTAGTTTATCCAACAAAACTGATATATATATATATATATATATATATATATATATATATATATATATATATATATATATATATATATATATATATATATATATATATATATATATTTATATTTGATTTAAATGTTGACATGTTGTACGAGAGTATATATATATATAAACTAATTTAAAACTTCAGATAATACGAATTCTCTAAATACTAAATAATTTATTTGAAATTTTCGCCGGATTATAGGAACCGGCATCATCAGCATATAATATGATATAATTACAAAAATTGTGACCGTTAAATAACAAAAAAAACTTTTTTTTTTAAATTTTGACGTCACCTTTATAATGGCTTCTTTTACTTAAGTATGAAAAAAATGAAGTCCAAAAATTTGTTTTAACATGATGTCGATTGTCCAAATTAATACCACCGTACATCGGAGAACATTGATCTCCAAAGCTTCACGTTGTTTTGTTTCAGTTAAAGTAAGCTTAGTTGAGTTTTTTTAAGAAACGCTTTTATTTAATTGATCTAAAAGTACTAAAATTGCTTCTTTTAATGGTATTGATGGGTATAAGTGCACAATATCAAAGGATACCTGTTTTTTATTTTTGTCAATTAACCACAACTTAGTTTTGTTAATAAAGCCTTTAACCTATTTTTTAACCTAAAAGGATTTTTATTTAAGACCGGTTGTATTCTTCTAACCAAGTAGTTCGAAATTCCATTACAAGGTGTGTCAATAGTTGATACAACGACTCTCATTGGATAAGATTTGTCGTGTTTATGAGCTTTAATTAGCCCATACAAACGTGGTGGAACAGGATCACTCGGATATATTTGATTTTCAGTTATCTTGGTATCACAAAGATTTAAATTTGCGTTTTTACTGTATTTCGTTGATTTCTTATTTCTTTTATTGTAATTGAATTCACTTTGAAGTATTTTAAACTTTTTAATTAGCCGTTCTTTAGATTTTATAAACATATTTTAACGAGCTTTTTTAGTGATAAATATCACTTGATTAAAGTCTTTGTCTTCAATTTTATTTTTAAGATCTCTTTCTCGAGCTTTTTAGTAATATTAAAAAGATTAAAGTATCGTAGAACATTTTGGGCCAACAAAAATTATTAGTACTGATCCCACTCTAATTAATGCAATTAAAATAAAGTCTTTCCTTTTGAAGCTTAATAAAAAGCAACGTTTTTCTAAAGAATAATATGAAAGCATATATCCGAGTGATCCTGTTCCACCACGTTTGTATGGGTTAATTAAAGCTCATAAACACGACAAATCCTAAAAACACTATTAACGTCTAAAAAAAAAATCAAAATTAACACGCAACAGCCAACCTGGAACCTACTTAATTAAGTGCAAATGCTCCAAAGTGTATGTCGGTGAATCGAAACTTTAAATAAGAAAAAGGGTTCAACAACACCAAACATTTTTGACGGAAGGCAAGTTAAGTCAGTCTGCATTAGCTTTGCATAAAGTAAATTGCGATGAGGATATTGAATGGGATAGGGAAGAAACACTTAAATTTAAGGATAAAAATTTCAAAGAAAAGTCCGTGAAGCTTTGGAGATACAAAAACATCAATGTTCTCCGATGTATGGTGGTATTAATTTGGACAATCGACATCATGTTAAAACAAATTTTTGGACTTCATTTTTTTCATACTTAAGTAAAAGAAGCCATTATAAAGGTGACGTCAAAATTTAAAAAAAAAAGTTTTTTTTGTTATTTAACGGTCACAATTTTTGTAATTATATCATATTATATGCTGATGATGCCGGTTCCTATAATCCGGCGAAAATTTCAAATAAATTGTTTAGTATTTAGAGAATTCGTATTATCTGATGTTTTAAATTAGTTTATACATATATACTCTCGTACAACATGTCAACATTTAAATCAAATATAAATATATATATATATATATATATATATATATATATATATATATATATATATATATATATATATATATATTTATATTTATAGTCTAAGACTCTGTGACCTCTATGCTTACGTTATTTTGATTGAAAATTTCTCTTTGCATACAACACAAGTAGAAACAATGGTCAACTATGTTCCTTAGATCATGATGATATTGATTGCTAACAGGTACCAAAGGTGTTTAAAATACTCTAAATTATATTTTATGTATAATTTTATCTAATGTATAACTTTTTTTAAATTTTCTTCGCAGTAGTATTAGAAATCACGCCTTCATTAGGCATTATGATTGCAACCCCTTATCAGACACCTTTAATTTAAAAAAAATTGTAACAATACTTACGTTATAGTTTAGAAATTGAAATTTACACAGGTTACTTGGAAACAATTAGAAGATGTTTCCTCAATAGCCAAATACTTTTTAAAGTTTTAATTTTAAAAAGTGTCTGGCTATTGAGGAAACATCTTCCAATTGTTTACAATATTGTTTGTTTTATATCTAAAAACATTAAAGCAAAAACCTTAGTTAAGTCACTTAACTGAAAATAATTCCTGCTTGATTGCGTCAAAAAGAGTACTAGTTTCCATTAAAATTTCTTAACTATTAGAATTTAAGATAAAAAATGTAATGAAAAGGTGTTAAAATATGATTTTAATAGCCATTTTGTTAAAAATAAAATTAAAAAAATTAAAATTAATATGAATAATAATTTAAAATTATTTAATAATATAAGCATTATCACAAACTATTAATAAAAAATTAAAATACATCGGCTGATAAAAACAGTGATTTGAGTGTTCATAAATTAACTGAAGGCGCATTTGAGTGTTCATAAATTAACTGAAGGTTTTGAGTTTGTATTGGCAGTCTATTTATCTTAAGCTTTTAAACAATTTTTCTGTCTTATTTGCAAAATTGTTTTAAGACAAGTATACAATTTATACGAAAGTTTTTTTATTTTCAAAAAAGAGCTATTAAAACCACCTTTTTATTTCATTTTTATTGAAATTTTTATCTTAGAATCTAATTTTTAATAAATGAAAGTATTATCAATCAAAAAGCATTTAAACAGCTATTATTTTCAGTTAAGTTAAGTTAACTATGGTTTTCATTCTAACCACGTTTTTCTTTACGTTTTTTAAAAACGTTTTTAGATATAAAACTAACAATATTGTTAACATATATGCTTGTCTGGCTAGGGGTTAGGCCTGTAGAAAGGATCTGACTATTGAGGAAACAATTTCTAATAGCTACCTAAGTAACTTCTTTTTTCGCGCAGCAGCATTGTTCGAAAGGGTCGTGTTTCGGAGTTATAGATTTGAGATAGGGTTTGTAACTTGTGTAAAGTGTGTAACAATATACATCAAAATTTGTTACTGCAAAAGAAAAAGAGAAAATTAAGTGCTTAATATAATATAACAGAAACTAAGTATGGAATACTTAAATTAGCATGTATTTTCAAATTGCAGTTCTTTCAAGATTATAAATCTTTTATTTACGTTGCAAATGTTATTGTATTGAAAAAAATCTCCTGTGAGCAGTGTTTAAAAAAATACTGCAGCAGTTTATTAAGCCAGCAAACGAGTTTCCGTTTTATCCATTATTGTTATAAATTGTATTTTTGTAATAAATATTATTTATAAACCAAACCGATCTTTCTTGTCATTGAAGCTGGTTTGTTTTACCCTCGTTTTACAATTTTATTTTAATGATAAAGTGTTTAAATAGAAATTATTTTTTGTTTTCTTTTGTTTGGTAGTTGTTAAGGTGCTCTGAGAAGTTCTTACGGTCTAATCACAGAGCACCGCGGAAAAGCATTTAATTAGGAAGTTTGCGCCTCCTTCCTTGCAAATGTCGCTTATAAGATTAGAGCTGGCATCAATCCTCGGGTTTCTTAATTCTGAGCCAGAACTCTAATACTGCGTCACGGCTGCACAAAGAAGTCTTTGTTAAATAGTATGCTTCTTCGTTTAATTCAAGATAAGTTCTTTAAAAATTTGATTTTATCTTTAATACGAAGTTTTTTATTGAAAAATAATTGAATAAAAGACTTATATTTCTTTTTTTAAAGTTTTTTAAATCTTTTTTTTACAGCATCAATAAAAATGGATTAAAAAAAACGCTGAGACTGTATTGTTTAATAAACTCTTACCGTAATAAAACGTGCCCATGTGCTTTAAGAGCACACGTGCTGCCAAATGCTGTTTATTTTCCTTTCATATTGTAGTTTTCGTGTATGCATTTTTGTTTGCATAAAGCTTGTTATTATTCGTGCGTTTGTTGCTAATTAATTTTATTGTTGTTCTCTGTTTTCTATTTTACCAAATTTTTCTTCATCTTTTTCTTTTTTCACCAAAAATAGCCAGTTTGTTATTATTTTTTAATTTAATTTTATTTTGCAGAAGTGTTTGTGTTTTGCATTTTCGTTTGGGTAAAGTTTGTTTTTATTTTTGTTTGCTGTTGTTATTGAGTAATTTTGTTCGCTGTTGTTATTGGGTATTTTTGTTTGCTGTTGTTGAGTGTTTTTATATTTTTTGTCTTATTATTTAACTTATTAAAGCTTTACCGTTATTATTATTATTTTTAAATTAATTTAGTTTACGCGTGCTTTTGTTTATTATTATTGCTGTTAATTATTGTTTGTTTGTTTATTTTATTTAGGTGTCACTCCAATGACTAGTTTTTTACTATATGAGTGACACAAAACCTAATTTTGTTAAATTATAAAAAACTTGTACCTTTTTAATTTTTGGTTGAATAAATGGATAAAAAAAAAGGAGTAGGTAACATCTTTTTTGTGTAGATATACGGTTGTGTTACTCTCAGGTCATGTCAATATTAAGTTGCACCAAACATCAATCGTTTGATGCAATGTAGAGAAAGTATAAATAAATTTAATATAGCTTAACTCAACGACCTAACTATTTTATAAAAATAAGTTATGACAAACAAATATTTTAACATTTTGCTCTGGCATGTTTAGAGGTAAAGCTTACTGCTCTATACACATTTTCAAATTAACTTGAAGAAGGAATTAAAAGCTGCTTTTATTTCCTATTTGTTATATTTCCTATGTGTCATCAAGCTAACTGACAAGCTGTTCTCAATGATGATGTTTTCATTAAAATGTAAAACGAATAAATTTTGCAACTTATTCATTTATTTAAACTATTTGATCGTTTAAACTCTGCAGTATTTTTTATAATTTTTATTTTTTAGATTCTTAAACTTTTTTTTTTAGAATACCAAGACAGAAACTTGTTTGTGCAAAGTTTGTATGAATCTCAAACATCTTTTAATGATGTTCAAATAATATCAATAGATATTTTAAACGGATGGAATGAAAACAATTTATCGGGTGAAAATGCAGAAGTGTATTTTACAGAGAAAATTAAAAAACTTCACAAGAAAATAGATTACAATAAGTTGAAAATGTTTGAAATAGAAGAAAAAAATCAACATGCAATGTCTTTATATAATAAAAAGGACTTTGATAATGCGAAAGTAAGTTTTAGATTGGTCGAAAATGAACAAAAGGAGTTTTTAGGAGAAAAACACGAGGAGACACTTAAAACTAAATTCAGAATTGCAAAATGCTTTTACGATAAAAAACAATACAATGACGCAGAAAAATTATTAAGGGAATTACAAAAAATACAAAAACAGATTTCAAAAGAGGAAAATGCGAGTTCTCTAAATACTAAATACTGGGTTGCTAATTGCTTATATCGTCAAAAGCAATTTTTAGAAGCAGAAAAAATAACAAAAGAAGTAGAAAACATGCAAAAGGAAATTTTAGGAGAGAACAATTCAGACACACTGAGTTCTAAGAATTTAATTGCATTGTGCTTGTATCGTAAGAAACAATTTGATGACAGTGAAAAGTTATTCAGAGAGATTGAAAAAACGCGAAAAGTAGTTTTAGGTGTAAAACACCGTGATACAATCAATTCTAAATATTGGATTGCAAGATGTTTATATGATACACATCAATTTTGTGACGCAGAATATATTTTTAAAGAGGTTGAAAACTTTGAAAAAGAAATATTTGGAGTCGAAGCAACTAATACACTAAACACTAAATACTGGATTGGATTATGTTTATTTAATAGAAGAGAATTCAATGAGGCAGAAAAAGTATTGAAAGAATTAGAATTTTTAGAGGAAAAAATCTTTGGTAAAACAGATCCTTATACAATAAATGTTAAACAATTGATCATAGAGTGTGTTCGTGAAAAATGTCAAAAATGATAAAAAGTTAAGAAAATAAAAATTAAAAAAAAAAAAATAATATAAAAAAAATTTAAATATTTTAACATAATAACAATTATGTAAGAAAAAAAAACTGCTTTTAATACAAAGCACTATATAATATTTTATTACTTAAAATGAGCAAGTTATCTATATGATAATAATACAAAAATATTTTACTTATGAAAAATCAAGCACTTGGTTAAGGAAAATTTAACGAAGTTCAATAAACTTTTACTAAATTTTATAATATTTCATTTTGTATTTTTAGCAACTAAAAAAGTTGTAAAAAGTTATAAAAAGAAAATTAAAAAAGTTAAAAAAAGAAAGTTGTAATTAAAAAAGTTAGAATTAAAGATTAAAATTTATATGCGAAATTGGCGCTTCCTATTCCATTATTTTCCTAAGATTTTAGCTTTTTGTTCATATGATAGAAGATACAAAAGTACGTTTTAAGAAACGGAAAAATTAATTAAAAAAATAAAAAATATATTTAAAAACAGAGAAACTTGTTTCATAATTACAATGGAAAAACTTTTGCCAGTTGATTTTCGATTACAAGTCAGTAAGCGTTAATGTTTACGTTGGTAAACTAGATTCCATGTCCACTTCAAGAACATCTAAACAAAGCTTTTACCAACCAACTCGTGGTGAATATGAGATAAAGAGCGTCGTTTATACAAGTTTCATGTTAGACATTGTGCTGGAACTTCACTCTTAAATATAAAATAACAATATTTGTAAATACTACCTTTAGATAAAAATTAAATATAAAACACATTGCTTCTCCTGTCACCTTTACACCGCTAAAAATGGGTCTCGTTGTTATATGAGTTTAAACCCCTACGGAAATGAAACAAAGAGCATATTTTATAAATAAACATAAGAAATATGCAACAAAAATCATTTTTAATTATTTTTGAATGTTTTATCTATTGCAAAACAAAAACTGTGGTCGAAAATTACATCAAAGATAAATAAAACTTTTTATTTTTGTGAAACATTATGTAAAGTTTTATTTCATCAACTATAATAATTAGTGCTTTTGGTATTCATGATTGCCGAATAGGCATGAAAATTAAAGTACGATGGAAAAAGTTGTTTTTCCTTCGTAAATATATATGTATATAAATGTATAAATTAATATGTTTACCTTAAAGTATATTCTAATATACTATTTTCATAAAATCATAAGATGGAGTCTGAAATACTTATACATGTTATATAACATCTATTAAGTATTCATTTAACATAGCAGAGTTAAAAGTTAAAAAATGCGTCTTCCATAGAAGAGTTTATTATTATTATTACTATTTTTATTTGTTAATATGGGGTAATTCTACTCTAAAGAAAATTCAAGTTACTTTAAAACTGCTCTGTTCCAAAGAAAAACTCCTCAAAATAAATTACTCGACTTTCCTAAAATTTTTGAAAAAAAAAGTTGTTGAATTAAATTATCTTTTCTTTAGTTGTATTTACTGTTATCTTGTAAGGTATATAGATTATAAAAAGATATAGGAGATGCGTTATTTTACATTTATACATAAAACAAAATATGTTAAAAATATTCAGGTGATAAATATTAGGAATTTTCATTTCAAATAAGAAAAGCTTGGCATGATCAAATCTATATTCAAAATTGATTAGAAGAGCGATATACTTCTGGTGACAATAAAGTGGTAACAATTTAGATTTATTGATATTACCCCAGGTATTATCTGCACAATTTATATGACAATGAATAAAAAAGAAATGTAGTTGTGAAAAATGTGCTTAGTTAAAGTATTTCTTGCTTTAACATTATTACTATACTTTTAGCAACTTTGTGGCACAAAAATTTAATGTCATTTTTCCCGCTAAGGCTTACATAAATATAGACATCTAAAATATCTAAAATATAGACATTTAAAATATGTGTCTCTTTTTATTAGCATAGTGCTTATAAAAAGAGAGCATTTCATTAGGCAGTAATTTTTTTAAGAAGATAAATGAAAAAGTGTCCATTCCGTTTTATTAACATTATGCGACAGCAAATTCATTTTAAACCAGTCACAAAAATTTTTAACTCAATGTTCATAATTTGAAACAATGTTAGTAGCATTTAAGAGATAAAAAGAGATAAGTATCATCGGCAAACTTAATTTTCATTAATTTAGTGGCTTTAAAGAATCACATATGTAAAGAAGAAAAAGAAGGGGTCTGAATAAAAAACCTTGTGGGACTCCAAAAATTAAGTCTCATAAATTGGTAGATACAACTGAATTACTATCAGCAAACTGTTTACGGTTGTGCATTTGTGTACAAATTTTACCGATTTTTAAAGAAGGTGATGCAACTAATGTTTCTAATGATCACCCAATCTCTATATTGCCAGTTATTTTAAAGTTTTAGAGAAAGTTTTAAATAACGTAATTCTCAATCATTTGTATTCAAACAATTTACTATATTGATATCAATGCAACAGATCACGTAATATTACAAACTACCCGCAGTATTGTTGATTATTTTGAGAAATTCCGAAATAATTAGGGTGTTTTCATTGACATATTAAAGCCTTTAATACAATTCATCACAGAATTCTATTTAAAAATTAGTGTACTATGAAATCAAAGGTAACGTTTTAATGTTACTTTAAAGTTATTTAAGCAACGTAAACAGTTTGTCGATGCACTGTAAAAAATGTCACACCAATTGTCTAAATAAATTAAAACTATTAGGTAAAAAAACCCTCAAACTTACTGCACCTTTTTTTCCAATAGTACAGTTTGGATACGGCTGTTTCAAAAAGACATTAACACGTCAATAAAACTCCTTTCTAATGGAAGGGGTTTCCCAGAAAGACACCCATGAAGATGATTTGCCAATTCACTACCATTATCATTTAAGGTATGTTTACGGCAAAGCACCAAACCATTAAAATATATACTGCAATTCATCGAAAAAATATTTAAGTTCTAATTCCCAAAAAAATAAATTAGAAATAAATATATATACATATATATATATATATATATATATATATATATATATATATATATATATATATATATATATATATATATATATATATATACATATATTTATCTTGAGCAACGTAATAGCAATAAATATGAACATATTTTAAAGAAAAACACTATATTTTTTAATCTTGACATGTTTTGTAGTTAACATACTACACTTTCAAAAGATAAAATTACACTTTAAAACTCAGAATATAAATATAAAATTAAAATTTAAAGACATTACAGTGAAATATTAACAGACAAATTGTAACAAACCAATAAAAATTATAATACAAATTATGACACCGTAAACAGCAAAAAAAAAATTACTTGGATTTTTACAACTAACAGATGAAATTAAATGCTTTTAAACATTAGATTGTTTGTCACTTGAAAGATGCTCATGAATTCTTGTTGTTAAGTGTCTGGAGGTTTCTCCAATATAACTGGCATTACATCCAGCACAAAAAAATTTGTAAACAATTTAAGCAGCTTAGGAAGTGGATCTTATATACATGAACTTATCTTTCATATAGGTAAACTTAGTGGATCTTATATACATAAATTTGCTGGTAGTGAAAATTAAATTAATTATAACATCTTTACAATGCTTTTTAATGGTTTTATTAACTTAAGATTTTGTAAAATTTGAGTAAAATCCTATAAATGGAAGTTTATATTATCATATATTAGGGTTATCAATACAATTTATTGCAGATGGATATGACTTTTTATTAACAAATAAAGCATTAAATAGATTTTTTACGTCTTCATCAAATCCTAGCCATCTGTTGTTGATTTTATACGTTCTACCAATTAAAAAACGTATAAGACTAACTTTATTACAATAGGGAACAAAAGTGGAAAGTTTTTGTAAAAGACCAGTATTTTTGTGTTAAACTGATGCGGAAAGCGATACAGACTTATTGATAAGAACTTTCAAAAATGTAATCTGTTTATCTTATTCTTTTTTGTAAAATTTAAGTTTTTATGTTGTTTATTAAGGTGTGTAAATAATTCCTGAGCTTCAAACTTTAAATTAAAAACACCGATAAAATCATCCATATAACGTTTATAGAGAATCGGTATGGAGGAAGACCCATTACTAACCCATGTTTTTTCGTAAAACACAATAAAAATATTAGCTAAAACTGGCGCTACAGGAAAACCCATGGCAACACCATCTAATTGATCATAACATTTTCCGTTAAATAAGAAATGAGAACTGGATGTTGAGATTTGAAGTAATTTTTTGAACTAAGCTTTAGAAAAATATTTTAAACGCGTTTCATCTTCAAAGTATAAATCAGTAGCTATACTTATAGTTTCATTAAGTGGAATATTTGTAAACAAACTTTCAGCATCATAGGGAACTATATTGTTATTAGTTATATTAACTTGTTTTAATTTTTCAACAAAAGATAAAGAGTCGCAGGTCGAATAAAATTCAGGTATATATGGAGACAATAAATCAGAAAAATATTTTGTTGAAATAATTGGTCGAAAAGGTGATAGAGAAGAATCTTTACTGAGAGAGCTTTTAAGTTGAGGTTCCAAATTACTGCTTCTAAGTCGAGTATTTAGAAACTGTACAATGCTATCAAACTGAGCGAAAACGTCTGTCTGTTTTATAAATACTAGCGGAGAATACTAGAGCAAAATTCAGGCCGATGTTTAATAAATCTATTTCATCCTGTTGTAAAGTCTATCATGAGATATTATGAACAAAGTGTTGGTGTTTAGAAGGAAGGCTAGTAAATTTTGCGAGGGAGCATAATTTCTTCTTTTGAATTTTAATAAGTGAATTTTTTTTTTCTATAGATTATTATTGGCTACTTTTAACAAAAAATACCACTGTATAGTTGTGCAATTGTTTATTACTTGAGACTTTAAATCATTTAATTTGTTCATCAAAGATTTTTGTTCATTGATTCGTTTATGTAATACACTTTTGATATATATATATATATATATATATATATATATATATATATATATATATATATATATATATATACATATATATAATCGTCTTTATAGCATATTTATTGCCAATTCTAAATAATTTTTAATGAATACCTTTTAAAAATGAAATTATAGTGAAAAACAAATTTGAAATTTTCACATTCTTCAAAACTTTCACATAGTAATTAAGTAAGTGCACTTACTTACATACATAAACATTATATATATCTATATACTTTTTATATACATATATACGCATTTTTATATACATATTCATATGTATACTTTTTTAGATACAAATACTTACATAAATGTATATACTTTTTATAGTTTTAACAAGTATTAAGAAACTGGTAGAAGAAATAATAAAATTAAATTCAAAAATTTAATTAATTAAATTATAGAGAACAGCTAGTAAGTAAACGTGTTTTTCAGCAACATGTAATCACAGCATCAGGCAAAGTTTATGGTTCACTAGGCCTTCCGGCAAAATATGCATAAAAATTATGCATCAAAAATATCAAAAGTGGCAACTGGTGGCAAGTGGCAACTGATAATAGTGCACTCTTATAATTTTTACCATAAAGCTTTGACCGAAAATTTTTTGCTTTGTTACTTGTTGCACTTTCGAGACGTATAGTATGTTGATGGTGGTTTGCATGAGTACGTAAATGACACATGTCTTCTTTATAAAGTATTGATACTTTTTATTTTTGGTGTGGCAAAAACAACAACATCTAAATACATATGATGCAAAGCTAGTTTTACATAGACAAATGTAAATCAAAGCTAATGAATTTCTAAAGAATATAACGAACTTTAAAAACAGCTTTACACAACCAATAGTTAAATTAAAAGTAACACCTTTGTTCAAGATATTGAAGCAAGTTGTAAAATCTTCTAATTAATCAAAATTTTTATTTTTTTATTAGATTTAAACAATTTTATAGAAATATAATAAGCAAGTGGAAAAACTGATATTCATGTTGAGCGCATAAATGATGACAACAAATTAAATTGAATATAGTTAGCTTATGAAGTTTTCTGTATTCAGTTCTTTGTCATCACAATATAAGCTGAGAAAAAAACTCAAATGACTTGTAAATGGAAAAATCTGATAACTTGTTTCAGCATATTCCCTACTTAAAAGCTCTTCAAACTTATCAGTTTCCAACACGAAATTGATGATGTCAAATAGAGAAAAATAGTAACCTTTTTCACCAGTAAACACAACTTCAGTTGTTTTTAAAATGTCAAACAAATCATCTAACATTTTTTCTCTTTGATATTTATTACTAAGAATATCCACTCAGTAAAAATAATTATCTTAAATATGAAAAAAAAAAATTTTTTATAAACTTCTGAATACCGAGTAACATATTTTCTGAAGTACTAAATATTGAATCAACGGTTGTTGAAGGCACTATCAACTGACCGCATTATTTTGTTGTTAATGTTGCTAATTGTTGCTAATGCTAAATGGCTAATGTTGTATAATGTCTGGTTAATGCTTATCTTTGGAAAAGGAAAAACTGTAATTTCATTTCTTTTGTGAACGTAAATGTGCTTAGATACTCCTCTTTATATTTTAAATGAGGCATTACAAATACCACTTACAATTTTACATACCGAACTTATACCTAATTGTCTGTCAATAAGTGAGTTATTCACAGACATAAAACTACAGCAACATACCTTGACTCCAATCTATAGAGAAAGTAGAGACAAGACAGTAGCTCGGACATTCATACTTTTTGCCTGCAAAATAATTAATGATTGTGGTGAGCTTTTACTTGTACCAGGAGAACCCCCTCTACTTTCTTAGGTATAGATTGAAACAAAGTTCAACATTTGAAGAAATGTTGGTTGGTATGTTTTTCTTTGAAATGATGGGTCTGATTCCGAAAATCAAGAGATATAATTTTCAAATATTGAACATAAAATAATTATAAGAAAAAATAGGCTTTAAAAAATATACTTAAATTAGTACAAACTTAAAAAAAAATAATAAAAAATTTGACATCGTGCAACTGCGATCTTATCTTCCACGTCAGAAAACATCAAACCAAAGTCACCTGGCAAGAGGTTAATATTTGAGGACACTTCAAGAAAAGGAAATTTAATCAAGTAAGTTCAATAATTCTTAAACGTCTAATTGGTAGAATGGCTCTTAAATCTAACTAGATCATCTAATATAATTCAAAAAAGAATTTGTATACCCTAGATAAGGAATTAGCACTGCATTATTTGATTAAAATCTTTATCTTTCCAAATTCTTTATCTATTTACTCAATCTTAGTTTTTGCAACGTCTTGTTATAAATAAATTAAAAAATAGAAAAATATTACTTGCATAAACTCAAGTTTGCTATATTTAAAGCAATGTTTTAAATTAATTAAAAATAGAAAAAAAGTAACTGTAATTGTAATGTTTGTTTAGATTTGCTTTTTTCGTGGAAATTTCACAACGTGACGTTGCGACAAAAAATTGTAAAACATTTAAATATTGTGAACAATATTGACAGTCTTAAATATAGACAATATTAGCAATATAAGATATAACTCCCATTATACAATGGTATTGTTAATGCATTTTTATTAGACAATTTTTTTCTGTCAAAAATGTATTATTAATTTCATTGAAAAATGATCTTAAAACACTTATACCGTTAGTATTCTTTACTCATTTTACAATAATCTTTTATCAAATTATTTTACTGTCATAAGTTGTAACAATTTATGCCATGTTTATTTTTTGTTACCTAATTTTACAGCAGGAGTAATTACAATAATGTAATACAAAGTGAGACTCATTACCTGTTCATCATGTTTACTTTTAGAAATTAAGCTTGAGAGTATCGTTGTCTGAGGTAAAACCACTAGAATTTTGATAAATACGAGATTTCAATTATTTTTGACATTTAAAGTAAAAAGTTTATTTTTCATTTAAAAAGTAACCAAAAAAATTAATAAATCTGATATTTCGGTTTTCTCTTTACGACACTTGAAAGTATTTCCAGCTAAGATTTCCTGTCAAGTCGCGCGACTTTGAACTTGAATTTGTAACAAAGTTTAAGTATAGTAATAATTTTACAGCAAGAAATACTTTAAACAAACACTTTTAACACAACTACATTTATCTTTTATCAATTACATATAAATTACTTAGATTTTGTTATAGTATTTTGTTATCTTATAGATACTTTGTTAATTCTAGATATTTAATTCGATTTTTATTCTTGATATCCTCTTGAAACTTTCTATATTTTTTCTTTGTACATTTTCTTACTTTATTTTAAAAACAAATATTATACTAAACAGTTCTTGTTATTATAATACAATTATAAATAAATAAAAACATTGTTTTACCCACAGCAACTGTGTTTTGCCAGAGTAATGGAAAAAGTTGCCAAAACACTTGCACAGCTGTGCAACAAATTGATATATTAGAAAAATGTTTAATTTTATTAATCAAGAGTTTTTATTTTACCATTCAAGAGTTTTCTTTTAAAATAGTTTACCGTACACCATTAAACAAGATTTTAGTTTTTTCTTATAAATAGTTGTGTTTTTTCGTCACGGATGATACTTAGAAGTATATTCCGAAGTTTAGGACCATAGTGGGTTAATGCTCTATTGAAAAAACGATTACTGTATTTTTTTTTCTTTACTTTTAGTGTTTTCTTTACTCTGAAACTGAGTATTGAATTAAAGTGCATAATGACGTTGGTGCTTCCAGAATAATATATTTGTGCGCTATTAAAAGCACCTTGAAACAAATTCTTTTTCTAACTCTCAGCCTAGGGAAATTGTTAAACTCCTGGTCGCTTATATGATTTTTTATTCTAGTTTTAAATACTATTCTTGCTGCTCAATTTTGAAACGACTGCAGTTTTTGTAATTGCGTCTTTTCAATTCCAAAGTAGAGGGAGTTGCAATAATGTGGCTGTGCAAATATTATTGAACATACTATGTTGCACAAATATTTTTGCGGTATCAATTATTTTATTTTGGATATTTTGCTCAATATATTGTGGCAGTTTTTAACAATCTTATTTATTTGTCTTTTTAAAGATAACTCATTGTCAAGTATTACGCCTAAACTTTTTATTGAGTCAACAAATCTAATTTATTCCTTGTTAACACAAGTATCTTTAATAATGATACCTTTTTGAATACTAGTTAGGGTCTCAATTAATATTTTTGTTTTCGTTTGGGTAATACATAAGAATGGTTAATTCATCTATTTAGATATGTACTGAAGAAATTTTGGTATATCCAGGATTAGTGCATTGTATTGAGATGAAAGAAGGAATGCTTTTAGATTTTGATGATCATCTGACTATCCAAAAGTTCTAACGTTAAATATGTTCAGATATTTGTATAGTGGTCTGATACAAATATTAAAGAGTATTGAACCCAGGACTTTAATCCTCGTGGTGCTCCATATTTTACATTTTGGTTTGTGGAATATTATTTACCAATTTTAAGTTTTGGGTAATGTCAACTAAAAATAATTCAAACCACTTGTGAGCTGAGTCAATATTACCTATTATTAATAAGTTTATAATAAAGTTACAAAATGGATTACAATATAGAAATAATAAACATATAAATAAGTAAAAATAAATGAAAATGAAAGAAATAAATTACGTGTGTGCGTTAATTCGTATATGTATGAATAATTGCACACAGAGGAGTATACATATGAACAAATGTATTCATTTGTTCCTATTTGTAAGTTTATGTGTATGTATATGTGTTTTTGTGTGCATATACATAAAATTGTATTAGTAAGTTTGTATTTATGTATGTGTAGATATGTGTATATATATCGAAAATTTTTTAAGTAATTGGTAAAGTTTAACTAATAAATATATTTTACACATCTTTGTTTGGATAGTTTTTCTTTTGTTACCTGGAACTTTTACTCATATATATATATATATATATATATATATATATATATATATATATATATATATATATATATACATGTAAAGTTTTAACTAAGCTGTTTTGCTGTCTATATAACCAACTTGTTCATTTTACAAAGTCAAAAAGCGAAGAACAGACAAGAAGAACTTTTATAATACAAGAAGAAGTATTTATCAATTGATGAATTAAAATGTATAACAACAACAACTACTTAAAAATGGATGAAGAAATTTTATGTATACTTTGAACTTTACGTTAAGTTCAGTTATACTAGACATTTTTAAACTAATAGAAAAAATATATATTAAAATGGCATAAATTACAATAACGCGATTCAGGAAGCCTATTTATTTACGCACGAATATGTCGTCAAAAATGTTTAACCACAAAGTTGAACAACTGAATACAAAATGTCTAATATACAAAAAGAAAACTTAAAAATTGTAGTGCACCAACTATAAAAAACAATGATATTTATAAATACAAAAAATGAAAATCTGAAGAAGATTTCATACCTCTAATAACTAAAAAATACAAAAAGAAAAAAAAAAAAGAAAAAAAGATTTACTTGAAAACTATGAACATATAATCCCAGGAATCAACTTCTTATAACTTAAAAAAAACAAAACACAATCATTAGATTATTAAAAACACCTCGAACACTATAAACACCCAAAATAAACTTCATACTAGAAAAGGTTAGTTTTAAATCGTAGCTGTTGTCTGCGACAAGACCTATTGGTCTTGTTTAAGTTTCCCTATTTTTTAATTTTTTATGGAATTTCACACACATATTGGTATTTATATATACATATGTATATACATACATATATACATACATACATACATACATACATACATACATACATACATACATACATACATACATACATACATACATACATACATACATACATACATACATACATTCTAAGCCCCTTCTTTTTCCTTCAAGATTTTTGTTTAGGCTTTTTTCCTTCAGAAAAAATCTGTGCATTATTGAAATTAAAAAAAAAAAGCTCTAGGTCTTCTTTAGCTCAGAAGCGCCTCTGATTTAAATGGATTTGCTTCCTCCTAGACACACCACTAATTCGTTACTTCAAAAGTATAAAAAAAAAACATATTAAATATAGAAAAAACACAATACATTACCAGAAAAATTTTATTGAAAACTTATTTGCAATACATTTTAACAATTTCAGATTTATTTTAAATGCCTCTTTTTAGTTTGTTTGTTTTATCGGAGGACATTTAAGAGAATATGGAAGTTTAAAGTAAATAAATTTTAATCTAGCAAAACTTAGTAAATGTTTTTGTATATGTTGGCATAAATACCAATATAAACACTATGAAGAGAATGCATTAACAAAGATGCTTCAGAACTTCTACCTATCCGCTTCATTAGTAACTGATTTCCATATCAATTTTAGGACCAATAACAAATCAAAGCAGTTTTCTAATAAAACGGTGCTTCAAACAATTTAAAAGTTACTGTATATACTATAACATTTTTCAACAGTTGTTTCTACCCTCAAAACAAAAACTTTATGAAGTTAAAACCTGAATTAAGAGTAAACCAATATAAATTAAACCAAATTTTTAAAAAATTTTAAATTTAATTTTATTCACAAAAGATGTAGCAAAAAAAAGTTTATAGCAAAACCAAACAAATTAATTCGTATAAATGAACATCCTTCAAGAATGTTAAGAAAAAAGCGCATTCTATATACAACTGCAATAACGTTATATTACATAATGAATTTGTTTTTAATTTAGTAATAGCGGCTGATCAATTTAATTTAGTAATATCAAACTGACAATATTTGTCAGTTTGATAATAAAAATGGTTACTTTTTTAAATAACAACTGCACCACTGTAGGATGATATCCGGAGATAAAAAAAAAAAAAAAGTAGGACATGTCCTCCTTTTTTTTCTTTTATCCTCTGTCCAGTAGGCGAAGCGGACAACATTTAAAATGTTCGGCCTCTTTAATAAATTGTTTTTTTAATTTTTTTTTTACTTATATTTTTTCATTTAAGCATTTAAAAAGCTACTCCTTAAACTGTACAACTTTTAAATGTTTTTTTGACGTTCTATTCTCTAATTAAAACGTCAATTTCTACTTTTAACTTAGTGCGTTTTTTAACTTAGTACGTTTCGCTTTTCCGATTGAAACGCAACGGACATTTTGTCTTAATTTTTATTCATTTTTTTATTTATTATTCAATCAGTTTGACAAACAATAATTAAAACAATGAAAGTTGGAACATAATTTCATTCCATTCAAAACTGTTTTATTTCATTTAAAACTATTCTCAAACTGCATAATTTTTTGAGTTCTTTTGTTGCTCTATAGAACGGCAATGGAATTAAAAATCTTAAAAAAAAGTATATATCTATTCTATTTTAATTAATACGTTTTTAACTCTTTTGTTGTTTATGATCTTAAAGCAACAACAGCACTTATATTAAATTGCGACATTTTTGTAAAAAAGGGCTTTAGTTTCTACAAAGAGAAAATGCAAATTCTAAAGTACTATGAAAACAAAGTATTCATGCTTTGCTAAAGGGCGCAATGAGAGTGTGGTAAAATGTATATTTGTGATAGTTATTTATTTGTCACTAAAAATGAAGCAACTAACTTAAAGCGCCGTGTTAGCAGTGAGAAACATAAGAACCCAATCAAAGTGTCAGCGTTATTGATTAAGTTGACATCCTTTTTTCAACCTAAAAATTCAAGGATATTACAAAATGCCCACAGTTTGTCATCATGAGTCTTAAATTTTGATGGCTTAAACGGCTGGTTTAATGCACACGTTATTTGAAGATTTGGAAATTGCAAAAAATATCGCATGTTCTAAAACAAAGACTAAGGAAATCATAAATTAGGTAACTGGCCCACACGCTGTTTATTAACTGGCGAAATCATTAGATAGCATATTATGTTTTGCTAGCCTTTCAGTAGAGGCTAGCAATCACAGTTGACAGAATACATTTTCTATCGTTATTAAATACTTTGAATGGAAAACATGTGGTATCCAATCTAAGGTTTTCACATTAGATAACACACCATATGAAACCTCTGAAACTAAATCACAATTATTTTGAAAATACTTCAAACATACAAATTGTTGTCTTAGTGTGTTACTTTTGCTAGAGACAATGCTAATGTAAAATTTTAGTGGCATTAAATAATGGAAGCTTTAAAAAACCGTTGTTTGGTGTTGGTTGTTCTGCCCACGTTTTACTTAATTGCCTTCAGCATGGTAGAGATTTAATAAAGATAGCTGTTGAAACTGTAGCCTGTAAAATAATCAATTACTTTTCTGTATACGCAGTTAGAACAGAATCTTTTAAAGATTTATACGACAATGTTGACATTAGTTATTATCAACGATTTTATCACTCTAAAACTAGATGGTTAATTTAATTTCCTGCTATTGAAAGATTGGTGAGGTTATTTGATGTTTTTAAAATATATTTTCTTTCTGTAGATCAACCACCTGCTGCGATAAAAATAATTTTTGAGAATGAATTTTCAGAAGCTTATCTTTGGTTTTTGCATTCCTAGATGTCTATTTTTTAAGTAAATATTACAACAGTTGAAAGGGAAGTAACGTCAATTTTAGAATTCATGAGCCTTCTTCACTTTACCTTGGCAGTTTTAAAAGGCCGGTTAAACGAAACATTCATGTCGCCTAAAGTCAGAGATATATCAAAATAGTTTAAAGAAAGTGACATAGAAGAAGATTGTAATTGCTTTGTGGCAGAAGTAAAGCTAGTTTATATAACACGCATTCTTTATTTATAAAAGTGGTTGAAACCTTTTGATGAACTTCAGATAATGAACGGAAATTTCGAAAGAGTGTTTTCATTGATTAATGCTCAATGGACAAAGGAAAAGAAAAGACTTTTATTCAACTCTGTAAAAAGCACCGTTTTCACTAAGTATAGTTTAAAGAACCTTACCTGTGAACAGTTTTTTAAATATATGATTTCTAACGAAAATTTTTTCAGTAAAGCTCCGTTCAAACATTCGCGCGAAGCGATTTTTTTCGTCGATAAACATGCGCAGAAAAAATATTTCTGGCAATTATGGTGATACAGCGTTTTGCTGCTGTGAAAAATAAAATCAGATTCATTTTGAATTTTTGCTAATTGCTTTAAATGAAAAACAATCAAGTTTTAAATATCATACCACGTGATGTCAACAGTAAAAAAGGCAAAAGCACTTTGTTTTTAAAATGGAAAAGAAACAAAATTCTGGCGTTCTTATTGACTTTCTATGAACTCGCTCTGAGCATTGGTAAGCATTAGTAAATTTATCAAGGAAGGAGCAAGACTTAAATTAAGAATTTACAAATTTAAATTTGCAAATTGTCAATCCCAAAAGTTACACTTCATAAGAAAGTTTATCTTCAAATGGCTCCACCAAGATAAATTTTTTTGTAAAATACCCTATATGGAGTTAAATCTGCTGTTCGTTCTTGCAGCAACAGTTTTCAACACAAGTTTTCATAATAGAGTTTAGCATTTATTTTCTTATACTTTCTTATAAAAAACTTTATATTAAATTCTTATATTGAAAATGATATGTCATCTTACATACAAAAACAGAAATGTTAAAGTTAATGCATGGAAAGAAATTTCCATGTGTTTTGAAATAGAAATTGTTTTTTATTATTCTTATTTAAGTAAAAAAGCTGTTTCAATAATACCAGCATTTACAAAATGTAAAAATCAAATGGTTGTAAAAGATATTGGATTTATCTCATTATATTGCTCGTGTGAGAATCCATATATAAAAAGTTATTCAGAAATATCAGCTATTAACATTTACTAACTATACCTGTAAGCCAGGTTGATTTACTTGACAATATATTGATTTCAGTAGCCGAACTTATAAATTTAAATAAAAGTGTATTAGAGAAATTGAAAATATCTAATAATAAAATACTTTTTTTCAAACTAAATGGAACAATATATTATTTTAAACAATTTAGAGAAATCCAAACTCCTTTTGGAGCACGATTTACACTTACGCTTTAGTAGTGAAGCCATTCAATTTCACAGCAAGGTTTAATGCATGGTTTTATTTCTGAGCCTGCAACCATTGGTTTAAAGCAGGCGCGTTTACAAATGCAATAGTTTTTCTGCTTAAAGCTATAATAAATATCATTTTCTCGTTTAAAAGTTCCTGGTAAAATGAATGTAAAATAATATTTGTGTAATGCCTGCCTTATTTCATTAATAAATTTTTTATCTCAATGAACGCTAACTAATAAGTAGTTCTCTTCCTTTTTGGTGTCTATATAAAAAGTCACAAATTCTTTATCTAAAACCATTATTTGTCCTTGTACTTGGTTATAATACTTAGAGCTTGTTTTTAAATCACCATTTTCACTTACAGGAAAATCTGTATCATCTTTCCAACCACTTAAACCTTCACAATAATAGCAGGGATAGTTGAACTCTACTAAACCTTTATTGAGACATGTTTATTTAATAACTCCATCTGGCAATGCTCCTAAATGTATATTTAGCTAGAATATGAGTACCAGTTGTTTTTAATTTGAAATTGTTGTGATTTTTTTCCAACTTAATATAAAAACGACGTGCTTTGTCCTCTATTTCTCTACCATGAATAATACTTGCTACATTTGGTAAAGTAATGTAGTTCAATATTTTTAATAACAAAGTTTTTAAATTTTGACATTTTTTATTTACAACTTCATGAAAATTAAATGCTGTAATTCTACCAGCTCGATGTAATTTCCATGTATTCGACAGATTTTAAATTTTACTTACTTCAGCCAATAAATTAAAGTTGCATTGAGAATAACTTTTCTTGTATCCGTTAAATTTCAATAAGCAAAATTTTCTTAGGAAAGATTTGTCAAGATTAATTGCGTCATTTTCAAACCAGTAATTAGTAAAACATTTGTATCATTTCTTTAGCAATTGCAGTGTTGTCACTAAAACTACAATCCAATATTGGTGCGAGACCAATTACACTTGTAAAAAAAGCTGCTTCTGGGGCAATCACTCTGAGGTTATGTAAACTATCATTGATAAACTTGACCGCATTTTCAGAAACTGAGTAATTTCTTTTAGGACCTTTGATATTTTGTGTTAAAAAGATAGTTGAGTTTTCGTTGGTTGCTTAAAATTAATGTTTTGTACCATTGATAATTCTGCTTTTTTTCTTAATTTGTTCCACACACAAAGTTTGCTTATAACTGCGACTTTATTTGCCTGAGTTTTAACACATACTTCTAGTTTGAATAGAAGAGCTGCTACATTGCTGCATACAGATCCAAGAATAAAAAAATAATATAGTTTATTTAGTTTATGTTAAAAAAATGTTTATGCTGTGTAATAAATAGCTTAATTTTTAATAATTTTTCTTACCTTGCCATACATGTACAATTTCCAGTAAGTATCCATCCGTCATTTTTTTTGAGGGCAATGCACACGTTATACCGTATATTTTTTCGACCCTGTTTCTAACTTGGAAGTACCTGTTTAAAAAAGACTTGTTTTATTGCTAAGAAATAAAAAATAACTTTGGTACTACACAGTAGCTAAAATTAAAATATATATAAAATGTATATACTTTCATAGTATGTATGTATGTATGTATGTATGTATATATGTTTGTATGTATGTATGTATGTATGTATGTATGTATGTATGTATGTATGTATGTATGTATGTATGTATGTATGTATGTATGTATGTATGTATGTATGTATGTATGTATGTATGTATGTATGTATGTATGTATGTATGTATGTATGTATGTATGTATGTATGTATGTATGTATGTATGTATGTATGTATGTATGTATGTATGTATGTATGTATGTATGTATGTATGTATGTATGTATGTATGTATGTATGTATGTATGTATGTACGTATGTACGTATGTATGTATGTATGTATGTATGTATGTATGTATGTATGTATGTATGTATGTATGTATGTATGTATGTATGTATGTATGTATGTATGTATGTATGTATGTATGTATGTATGTATGTATGTATGTATTTATGTATGTATGTATGTATGTATGTATGTATGTATGTATGTATGTATGTATGTATGTATGTATGTATGTATGTATGTATGTATGTATGTATGTATATATGTTTGTATGTATGTATGTATGTATGTATGTATGTATGTATGTATGTATGTATGTATGTATGTATGTATGTATGTATGTATTTATGTATGTATGTATGTATGTATGTATGTATTTATGTATGTATGTATGTATGTATGTATGTATTTATGTATGTATGTATTTATGTATGTATGTATGTTTGTATATATGTATGTATGTATGTATGTATGTATGTATGTATGTATGTATGTATGTATGTATGTATGTATTTATGTATGTATGTATGTATGTATGTATGTATGTATGTATTTATGTATGTATGTATGTATGTATGTATGTATGTATGTATGTATGTATGTATGTATGTATGTATGTATGTATGTATGTATGTATGTATGTATGTATGTATGTATGTATGTATGTATGTATGTATGTATGTATGTATGTATGTATGTATGTATGTATGTATGTATGTATGTATGTATGTATGTATGTATGTATGTATGTATGTATGTATGTATGTATGTATGTATGTATGTATTTATGTATGTATGTATGTATGTATGTATGTATGTATGTATGTATGTATGTATGTATGTATGTATGTAATTTAAAATAATTCAGAATATTTAATATGGCAACGGTCCATAATTAAAGCAAAAATTTTATATGACAATCTTTTTGTTGTTGGTTTCTTAATGTAAACTAACTATTTTTATTTTATAATTAAAGCAAATCACTAAATGGATAATTTAGTTTTACAATTAAAAATGTTAAACAAGCTGAAATTGATCTTGGGGTATGAAGCCTTCAGTTTCCTTCAATCCTATTTTAGTACGAGTCAGTGATTTGTTTATGTTATTAAAAGCGATTTTCTCGACGTCTAACAGTAAACTTTTTTAAAAAAATTTAGTTTCACAATGATATTTCCTTTATATATGGTGACTTTTTAGTTGCTGCTTTAAAGTTTTTTTATGTATAAAAATTATTTCTGCTCTTATGCATAAGAAGGAATAAAACACATTAAATTAAATCAGGGAAAACGTTGTATATCACTGTACCCTGACATAATAAATTGTGTTTCTTTATTTTTATAATCATATTATTTAATGACAAAGAAGATTTTTTCTTAAAATATTTATCCTATAGGAAATATATTTTTTCATCAAGTTGGAGCAACAACAAAACTCACCGCACACAGAGGAGATGTTGTATCCTCTAATATTAAATTTTGATCAATATTGGAAAAAAATGTTGGAATAGATACATTTATAGGTCAAAATATTGCCCACACGTGTTGCATATCAATGAATAATAAGATACAGTATAATAAATATGCCTGTACCTAATAAGTTATTATAAAGTATTACTCACTGTATAAAAATGTAGTTACACATATGTGTAAGTATAATGAATTACCAGACACAGGCTAAAATAGACCAATAGACACTAGCACTATTTTTTGATTTAATTTCAAATAAACAAACAAATCTTGAATATTTATTGATAATGATATTATGAATCTTAAGTTTTTATACGCTAAGATTATTTTTATCTTTGTTTATCAATTCTCATATAAAATTTAGGTATTTATATACTGATCTATATAGAAAGTAGGCCTACAACATCAGTTCATAAGAAATAATGAACAAATTAATAGTTGTTATATAAAATGTTCATTGTAGTTAATAATCGAAGCCATTCCAAAAAGGTCAAAAAATATAGTTATTTTCTAACGCATAACATATATATATATATATATATATATATATATATATATATATATATATATATATATATATATATATATATATATTATATATATATATATATATATATATATATATATATATATATATATATATATATATATATATATATATATATATATATATATATATATATATATATATATATACATATATGTATATGTATATGTATGTAAACAATAAAAATAAAGTTATTATATATAATGTCTTCATTGAAACATTTATTCTTTCAATTTTACAAAACATACTGAAGAACTTGTTTAACAATATTAAAATAAACATCTTGAACATGCCCACACACAAAAACATTATATGCTTTAAGAGACTTATAACCCTTCATATTCCATTTGTATATTGGTATGGTGTATTTATGAGATACGTGTGTATATCGTCCCTCTGAACATCTAGCAAAAGTGATTTCTTTCGAAGAGGCTTCCACCAATGTGTATGGATCTAGAAGTGTTCTTCTATCACCTAAAGTAAGTCTTTTTCTACTTAAACTTATCGATTTTATCAAATGCATCAAAATCTCTTCACTCTTTCCAACTTACCATATTTTAGATAAGTAGAAGATAATAAAAAAAATACCAAATGTTTACTCTTTCTTAATTCAACTAAAAACGCTAAAATAGTTTGTTTTGACTGCCAAAGGACTTGCGCACTTGCAAGTGTTTTGCAAAATCAAAACAACGAAAAGAAGTAAAACGGTTTAAAAACACCAAAAGGCGTACTTTGGATCGTAAAGGTTAATCGCAAGTTAAATTTTTATTGAACTGATTTTATTATTTAATTTATCAAATTAACGGATTTTCAGAGAATCCGTATACAGTCAGTTTTGCATCGTTGTATTTGGTAACGAAGTAACTTTAGGGTAAACATTTTTCAAAAACACAAAAAAAAAAAATATGCACCCAACCTCACCAAGTTTTTTGAAGTTTGTCACAAATATTCACAGACATAGCTTAGAAAAGACTAAAAAAATATTTTTTTAAGTTATTATCCGTTTAGGATTCATAGCAACTTAAAGGTTGATCGATTTCAACTGAAAAATGAGGTAGAAAAGTGCGATAAATGTTCCCGTCTATTATTACTCTTATATGGTGCTTTTAGTAACGGTGGGATGCTGATACTTGGTACTAAAAGAGTTAAAAACTTGCTTAGTCCGAAAACTTTATTCTAGTATCTCTATAAACAAGGCAATGTAGTATGTTTTAAGATTCATAAAATGAACTTAATAATGACTATAAAAATGGGCATTGACAATTATAGCTAAACAAAAAATCTGAATGATAGAAAAAAATGTTTTTTTTTATTTTCTGAAAGATAAAATGTATATCAACTTTACAAACAAGTTTGGTCTTACGTTTACTTGAGAAGTTATTGAGGTTTGAAATGAACACAAAATTTTTTGATATTTTGAAAATTAGGCAATCTATTCCGACTTTTTACAAGTAAATCAAATTATAAGTTTAGTAACTTTATTATTTTTATTAATTTTTTAGAACGAAGTTATAAAGTATAAAAATACTCAATTGAAGTGATTTTATATATGCTTTTCATTTACATTGTTTATATATCGTAAAAAAGAAGATATATCAGATTCAGCAAACTTGATATTAGTTTAAATATAAAAATATCTATTTCCTCAGGAAAAATTTTTTTTTTAAGTCGTGTTAGGCTAAATAGTATCAAAGCCCTGTTTTTGTAGTCGGTACTTCAACTTTTCAAATGATGTTGACATCTGGCATCCAGTATTGGCTATCTACTGGAAGCCATTTAAACAAACGTGCAGGACTATTTAAACACTTAAATTTGACACGCACACCTTTTTCTTGTAGATTAATGTCTTCAATGACTCCAACCAACCACTTTTTCTTATAGGAAACACAGGCATAATCACCTGATACTAAGTTTACAGCTGTTACATGAATGTTTCTAAAATCATAAATGAAAGGAAAATCTTCATCAACACTTCATATTTTTGCGCCTATCAAGACAAAATAGTATCATATGAATATACTCCATTTTACTTACTTTGTCAAACATGTTTTTTTAAAGTTCCAAATTAAAACTAAACTATTTTTGACGATGATTCGACACAAGTAAAAATTCTATTCTAGTTTATCAATAAAAATTAGGCATGTTTTTTAAAGATAATAAACGGTACTTTAGATATTTATTTTTTTTACCTTTTGATGGTCAGGTGGTACAACCTAACGATAACTACGTCTTCGATGTATAGTAATTGCAGTATCCAATCGTTCTTTAAGAGTGTTTCTCACTAAAGTTAAATCTTCAGATAATATGTAAATGAATTGTACACCTTCAATGTTTTAATTTCAATATTTGAACATTGCTTATGGAGATAAAATATGATTACCCATATCTCCTATCAAGCTTGCTAGCGTTGTTAAAATGCTTATCATGACTAGTTCCAAAAAAGTTCCATTTAGCATCAAGACTAAAATTTTCAAGATGGAAACAAAGAATTAAAATGTTATGGCGGTTCTTACATTTACCTGCACATCCATCTGAAAACTATTCAATGTTTTTCATTTGAGGTATAAGTAAATGGTATTAAAACAACTTGAGATTTGTTTTAATACCATTTCTGACAACCTTAATAATATATACACCATGTTCACATCATGCATTTTTTTTTTTAAATTGATTATTATAAGTTTGCCGTTTAAAATAATTAGAATTCTCGTGTTGGTAAAATATACACATGGCGGGGGCAAGAATAAGGCAAATTAGTCTTATCGCCAAGCTCCCAATAATCCGTAAATAATATAACCATCAAATCTTGTCATTAAAAATGTTGTCAAATATGAAAGAAAAAAAAAACTTTTTTTTGTTTCTGGTTTTTAAATAAAGATAATAAATTCTAAAATTTATTTTCAAATATAATTGAACACAAAGCAAAAACTAAAAAAAACAAGGAAAAAAAAAATTCAAAACTATATATAAAAGTTTTTAATTATTGAGATTGAGAATTCCTAATTTAGGAATTATAATTAAAAGAATTTAAATTTTTAAGGAAAAATTTTTAGTTTTTAATAATAAGAAAAATAAAATATAAGTTTTTAAAGAACTAAATTTTTAAACCTTTGCAAATAAAATGAAAATATACCATACAATATTTAAAGGCCAACAAATAAGTATAGCTCAAGAAGAAGTCCTTCATGTTTTGATTAATTAAAGCTTTTTCTTTTAGTTTTGATTTAAAAATATTTACGTTTGCAATGGTTTTGATGTCATTTTTAATTACTATACTCCATAGTTGGTAGCCTCTAGCTGTGATAGAAAACTTAGTGGCTTCAAAGTGAGTTTTAGCTTGAATATAATTATTGTTAGCCTGTCTAGTAAGTTATATGTGCTATATTTTTTTAAATGCCGTTTTAAAAGCATTTGGTATCGTTTCATTATTGATTTTATACATTAAAGTTAAATGATGATATATATATATATTTGGTAAACTTTTTAAGTTTTTAGATTTGTAGATAGTGGTTGTGAATGAGAGAGACGGTCTGTGTTGGATATAATTCTTATGGTATGTTTTTGTTTGTTAAATAGTTTGTTTAGTTTTTTGTTATTGGTGCTGCACCAAGTAATGTTAGAATAACTGAGTTAACAATGAATAAATGAGAAGTAGATATATTTTAAGCAAATTTGATTTAGATAAGACTTTACCTTACAAAGTTTGCAAATGCTTTTAGAAGTTTTATTTTCAATTAATTTTAAGTGGTTTATCTATGTGATACTTTCGTCAAGAAGAACACTTAAAAACTTCATTGAGTGTTCTCTTTTTATAAATTAATTCCCTATGCTGACATTTGGGAGCTTTAAAAGAATTTCGTCTCTTTAATAAAAACAATAAAAAAAAAAAAAATACTATAGTTTGGTTAAGTTTTCTGACAATTTATTTGTATTAACCACCTTCAGTTACTTTTATTTGTATATACCACCATTCAGTTACTTATAACAGTTCTTTGTTGATTGTTTTAAATCAATTGTATATATTATTATGGGAAATAAATAAATTGGTATCGTCAGCAAACAAAAAAGAGTCTAAAATATTCAAAGCTCTACTTAAGTCATTAATGTATACTAAAAACAAAAGCGGTCTAACCATTGTGTAATTTACTAGTTTTTTTAATAAAATATGGTGGTCAACTGTGTCGAAGGCTTTGCTAAGGTCTATAAAAATACCTAGTGTGTACTCTTTTTTTTTTATCAAAGGCTCGAAAAATATCATGAACAAGTCTAAGAATAGCATGATCAGTTGAATTACCTTTTTTGAACCCGAATTGTCTGTTGTATAAAATTTTATTTGTTTCTAGAAAAGAAAATAGCCTAAAATACATTATTTGTTCCAGTATTTTAGAGCAGCATGAAAAAATAGAAGTAGGTCTATATTTAGAGACATTATAAGGATCACCAGATTTGAAAACCGGTATAACTCTTGCAGTTTTAAAACTTTCTGGAAATATTCCTCGTTTTAAAGAAAGATAAAAATGTGCACCAGTGGTGTTATTAAATAATGCATAGATTTTATTATAGCATTACTGCTTATTTCATCGACTCCTAACCCTTTGTTTATTTTTTTATTTTTTATTTATTTATTTATATTTTTAAATTTTTTTTTTTTTTTCATAGTACACATTTTCGTGATTATATAATTAAGATTCGTTAAGATTGAATATATATATAATTATAAAAAATCACAAACCTAAATAATAAACAAACTTCTGTAATACGAAGTGTAAGAAGAACGCTGGAAACTTTCAAAAGGTCTTATCATCAAGAACCGCTTAACATCGCCATACATATATATATATATATATATATATATATATATATATATATATATATATATATATATATATATATATATATATATATATATATATATATATATATATATATATATATATATATATATTCGGCTGGATCATAAATATTTTTTTTTTTTAAGAATTTGTGAAAAGTGGCGTGATATAGTGTTGTTTAATATTTACAAAAAAAATATTTCTAAAGAATTGATTATACTTTGCATTTTTAAGTTTTAAGGTTTTATATGCTAACTATATTTACTTTAGTACATGCATTAACTGAAACATGCATTTAACCCTAATACTAGATATAATCCCAAGGTTATGAAATTGAACCAAACCTATACCTACCTAACTAAATTAACCCGAATGATATGATTAACTCCAACGCTATTATAACTTTATATTATTATATTATTATTATTATATTATTCTATTTTTATATGATTGTTTATTAATTTCTGCTTTTATCAACTGATTGCAGAATTTATTCGTCTCATCTTGTATTTTTAGAAATTAACTGAAATTCTGATATGTTATAAAATTGTAAAACAATAATGATTTCAAGATCTAAAGCTTCAAAGAATCGTCATATACTTTTTGGAGAAGGTCGTGAATTACCCAATTTTTGCTTGCCAACCCACAAGCAAGTAGGCATAGCATACTTGTCTGAGAAGAATTATGAAACTGAACCACTACGGTCTGTTTGTAAGTGACTAGCAGAGAAACTTTCTCAGATATGGATTAAAGCGTCAGTTCCTACTATAAGTCTTCGAGGCATAGAATTACAGCTGGAGAAGTACATAGGTAATGTTCAGAAAGTGATTCGATCAAAGTCTGCAACAGTCAAACAAGATGAAATAGAAAAAGATCTTGACACATTGTTTGACATTTGTTCGTGTAAATGCAAAGAACTTTTGTCTTGTTGCTGTCCAATGGCTCTGAAGGTTCCAGCAATTGAGCATGACTTCCTAACTGATCAACGCACTATACGTGTTGGCAGAATAGCTGGAATCGATAAGAAGGAATCCGCACGTGCTGAGAGGCGTTTAAAACGAAAATCTGTTTCATTATCAAAGGAAGAGACTGCAGTTAAGTGTGCCAGAGTCGTTGAAGCATCTGATAATGAATCAGATAATGAAACAGACAACAATTCTGACACCGAAACTTATTCCCCTTCCGTATCAGATAACGATACCGAAGTCACATCTACTCGTCTGAAAAACCATTGTTTAAAAAATATTGCTCTACAAGCAGATGGTTTTGGCATATCAGATGGAGCAGTTGCCGCGATTGTATCAGCAACTTTGGTTGATTTTGGTATAGAACATATGGGGCCAGTGGATCGGAATAAAATTTGCAGAGAACGAAAACTACTGAGAACATCCTGTAAAAATGCTGATTGTAAAATTACTGGATTGTATTTTAATGGAAGGAAAGATCAGAGTTAAAAACTTGAAGGGGATAGGCAGACTGTGATTTCTTTAAAACATATTTCTATTTTATCAGAGCCAAATTCAAAGTATGTTGATCATTGTACGCCAACAAGTGGATCAGCCAAATCCATTGCAGATTCAATAATTGATACTGTTGACTGCACGAACCTTGTTTGTATTGGTTCTGACTCAACTAACGTTAATACTGGTTTAAACAATGGAGTTATACGCAGAATGGAAGTTGAACTTGGTCGACCACTGCTCTGGTCCATTTGTCTTTTACATCTGAACGAGCTTCCTTTGCGACATCTTTTTCACTCCTTAGATGGTGCAACAACTGGACCCCATTCATTTAATGGACCAATTGGCAAGTCTATTTCAATGTCTGTTCAGAAACCCATAGTCAGCTTCGCCATATTTGTTGGTGAACCTATTATATGCAATAAGCAGTTGTTAAGCAGTGATCAACTGTACTTTTTCGAAATTGTTAGTGCGGTGAAGACAGGTGTTGTACCAGATAGATTTAATTCTAGAACACCTGGGCAACTAAACCATGCAAGGTGGTTGACACTAGCAAACCGTGTTCTACGCCTTTATATATCTACTGAAGATCCATCAAATGAAATAATACTTTTGGCTAAATTTATTGTGAATTCATATGCGGTTGTTTGGTTTGACATTAAGAAACATTCAAACTGCTGGAATGCTGCTCCACACTATTATAAAATGATAGAAACATCACGATTTCTTCCTGTGCGTTATCGAATAATTGTTCAGCAAGTTTTGAAGCGCAATAGCTACCCGGCTTATATCGAGAGCATTATTCTGGCTATGCTCAAAGACAACCGTCAAGTGATCCGTAAGCTTGCGTTGAAGAGAATTCTTCGTGCTCGTGAAGATGACATACCAAATCGACAATTTCAACTCCCTGAAATACGATTTCAAGCGACTAGATATGAAAAACTGATTGACTGGTAAACACAGCCCCGCTTGGAACCTGTTCTGACAAAACATATTCCAACTCTACAAATATTGGCATGGCTTTCGTCAGTTGAAGACATAGTTATTGACATTGAGCCATTTCCATGTCACAATCAAAGTGTTGAACGTGTGATTAAAATTGTGACTGAATCAGCATCCAAAGTTTATGGTCATGAAAATCGTGATGGCTATATTTGCGTTCAACTGGAGCGCCGCAAGTTGATGCCTCACTTTGACACAAAATCTGAATTTAAGAACATTTAAGTATAGTTTCTGATCAACGTTTGCTAATGATATATTGTTTTGACTGTTCAAATAATTTGAATTTTATTATAAATTCAATCAATAAATTATGTAACAAATGAGCGTTTTTAAGTTAGTTTATTTGAAAACTTCAAAGGTAAAAATACAAAGTATTGCAAAGTTGTAGCGAAAAACGGTTTGCAGCATTGCATTCAGCGTATTTGAGAGCCAATTACAGGAAATTCCCGAAGAATTTTTCCAAATTTTTTTAAGTTATGATCCGGCCATATATATATATATATATATATATATATATATATATATATATATATATATATATATATATATATATATATATATATATATATATATATATATATGAATATATATATATATATATAAATATTTGCAAAATTTTTACGCTAAATTGTTACATTATAATTGTATTAAAATGAAAAATAACAATTACACAAGCATATAAGTAATTTTAAATTGCTCAAGCTTAGTTTTGCATGAAAGCTCTAAAAGTGTACTATTTTTGAGCAACAGGTATTTATACTCTGGCTTTTGTTTATAAAGACTATAGAAAATTGAAGGAGCTTTTTGCATTTTACTATTATACATAAGACTTAAAACATTATATATATTTAGTTCAAACAATGTTAGTAAAGACAACTGTTCAAAATAAGGCTTTGTGTGTTCTTTTTTATTTTTAAAACTAATTACTCGTATAGCATGCTTCTGTTTACGATAGAGAGGTTCTAGTTTGCTTTTATAGGTACTACCCCATGCTGTATTAACGTAATTTAAACAACTTTGAACAAGGCTATAGTAGATTTGTTTGAGTAGCGTCTTTTTCAATAAATGGCGTGATTAGTATATTATTCCGATACTTTTAGATATTTTACTACCTAAATAGGCGATATGTTTATTCCAATTTAGATTTTCGTCAATAAAAACACCTAAAACTTTAGTAACATTATCCCTACTTATTTCTCTATTTTCAATAAACAATTTTGGAAGAGAAGATTTGACTTCTTTTTTTTATAAGAAGGATGAAATAAAGAAAGCCTCGTTTTACTTAAGTTAAAATCCAGAAATTTTTTTTAATCCTTGATTCATTTCCACGCACAGTTCGTTCATAATTTTTCCGGAGAAAAAAATGTTGCTATCATCAGCAAACATTATAGTTGAAATTCTTTTTGATGTCCGATAGAGATCGTTAACATAATTTAAAAAATGCAAAGGCCAAAGTATTGAACCCTGAGGAACACCACACTTTAATATAGAAGGATTAGAGAATTTTTTATCTTAATAGTATATATATTGCACACGTTTATCTAAGTAGCTTTTTATCCATTTGTTCGTTCTACCCCTTATGCCATACATGTTAAGCTTTGATAATAATATTTTGTGGTCGACTGTATCAAAAACTTTTGAGAGATCTATAAATACAGCTAATGTAACTTCTCCGTTTGTAAAAGAGTTTTTTATTTCATCAACTAGGTGAAGAATTGCGTGTTCAGTTGATGTATTTTTTTGAAAGCCGAATTGCTTGGAGTAAGTAAAATTATTTTCTTTAAAAAAAGTATATACTCTATTGTGCATGATTCTTTCAAGTATCTTAGAGAATGTAGAAATTATTGTTATTGGTCTGTAATTGCCTATTTCACTTGTATCTCCTGATTTAAAAATGGGTTTTACTTTCGCAGTTTTCATTTTTTCAGGAAAGATACCTTCTTTTAAGCAGTTTTTAAATATTTTAAATAAAGGAACTTTAAGCTCGTTTTTTATAATGTTGCTGTTAACATCGTCGATTCCGGTTGCGTTGTTTCATTTTAGGCTTTTAAAAGCATTGTCAAATTCTATCATGGTTAGTTTTTCGTTATTCAATTCATTTTTATTACGATCTAAATATTTATCAAAAGATTTATTTTCACTAGGAACTTGGGATGCAAGTTTAAATCCTATATTAGCAAAGAAGTTGTTAAATCATTTGCAATGACGTTTTCATCATCAATTGTTTTGTGGTTGATTTTTATAGTTTTAGGAAAGCACGGTTTGTTAATTTATGGATTTACAAATAATTTCATTTAATAATTGCCATGTTTTCCTAGAAACTGTTTGACGCTTTTCAAGTAGTTTATTATAATAACTAACTTTATTCGCAGGAGATCGAGGTTCGAAACGAGCATCTGTACATTTTTTCGCGGCGAGGCCTCTTTTTTTCGATTTCCTCTGCAAATGCACTCTTTCATAGTTATTTAATTAAACAAGCGTGCTTTTGTTAAATTCGTCATCAGTTAACCATGTTTCGCTTAAACAAATAATATTAAAAATAAAATTGCTTTCCACTAAGAATATTTAAAAGTTTTCAAAATTTGCCTTAGCACTCCTAATATTAAGATGAACAAGTGAACGGCTCTCATAAGGTTTAACATCTTTTAAGTATTTATATATTTCATCTGGAAGCATGTAAGGTGTTTCCATATTCATTAACGAAAAGTTACCAATAAAGTTTTTGTCAAGGTCATATTTATCAAAAGTGTTTTGATCATTTATTTTAAAAACCTTATCTGAAATGTTTTAAAAAAGACTTTCGTATTCAAACGCTTTCGGATTCATTTCAAAGGGTTCGGTTATTGATATATTATCAATAAAAATATTCAAACGATAAATAAAATTTAAATAAACCGTAAACAAAACAAGTGGAAAATTAGGTTTTATTTGTCTTGCACTCGCGTACAATAACACTCGCTTGTCGTATCATATGTAAGCAAAATTTTCCGATTTTCTTTCAATTTTCATTTTTTCACGGAATTCCTTTTTTATTTCATTCGTCTCCGTGTAGTAATCTTCGTTACTATATATGTTTTCCTTTTAGCTTTGAGGCATTTCTTAAAACTTCCTTCTTTTATTTAAAGTCTAATACTTTTAGAACAATTGTTCTGTTCTCTTTAAGGCCTTTTTCACCAGCTCTATGTGCTCTTTTAATTTTTACATTTTTTACACCCAAATACTCATTAAATATTTTTTTTACTTTTTGTTCGCTTTCCAGCCAGGTTTCATTATCATTTTCTTTAACTCCGTCAACTCTTTGTTCCTCCTTGTTCTATCTTCAATTTCTCTTAGCTGGTGTAGTAGTTTGTAGTTGTAAAATTTATTTATCATGTTTTGTTAATGACTGTGCAACGCCAGGCGGTCAAAATCAATCGAAAAAAAAAATAGTTCAAATGTGCTTTTTGGAAAAGTTTTACTTTTCAAATTTGTAATTTAAGAAGCCTAATCGGCAATAATGATAGTTGCTAGATTGCTAGATTGCAAAAATTTGGAATATTTCAGTTAAAACATTTTATTATTTTTTAAAACAATTTTAAAAAGAAAATCAAAAATGTTTTAAAAATAAAACTTAGAAAATATAATCTTTTAAACTCTTTCATTTTTGTTATTATGTCTTTCAAAGAACATTATCAAGCTGCGACTTTGTTAGCCCCCCTACTTCCTTTTTACATACACGCACACAAATTTAATAGTATAAAAAAGAAAAGCAAACTTTTTGAATGATCTTTGGTCTCTTGTATTGCAGCAACAGTTATTTGTGCTATTTCTTCGAATTGAAGTATAGTTTAGCAGTTAAATATTGTAAGATTATCGTAAGATGGTATACTTTATGAACTTTATCGTAAAATTGATATACTTTGTGAACTTAAATAAAGATACACTGCATTACAGTAATGCTAATCACCATCAGTCAACCTGTGCATTACCCCACCAAAAAAAAATATATATATATATATACATATATATAAAAATTTAATTTTTGATAATCTTTATTGTTTAAAAGTCCCTAATTCTAAATAATGTTACTAATCTCGACAAATTCGATTTACTTAATAAAATTTTTTACTCACAATAAAAAACTATTGTATAAATGAAACTTAACATTACGCCTTCTTGCTAATTTTTTTGTTTGCTTATACAACAGTTCAGGAAAAAAAATAAAATTGAATATATACCATTATTATTTTCTATAAAAAGATCAAAATTAATATTTATGGCATATTTTTATTTCATTTTGTGTGTTTAAAATTATACTCGTTCTATATTTTATTAATATACTCTTTCATTATATTTAAAAATAATAACCATATCTTTTTTTCGGCTTAAATTCTGATTAAAAATTAAATTCTGATATTGTAATTAAGAAAAATGTTTTTTTAAATGTTGTTGCCATGTATAATGTTTAGTTTCAAATAGACGTCAACGTTTAAGGTTATTTTATATGTAGGATAGGGTGAGACAAGATATCCCCCTTCCCCTCAACAAATTATTTTTACAGTTGCTTTATGTTTTTTTAATGTTTACTTATAAAAAAATATATAACTTATATATAAATGTATATAATTATAATAAAAATATAATAAACTTAAAAAACATTAATGAATTTAAAAATTCAAAAATCAAACAATGATACAAGGAGTACCGTTTTATTTTTTTGTTTTTTCTTTATTTTACTTTATCTTACCACATGGCTGGGGCAAAATGCCAAATAAATAAATATTTAAAAACAATATTTTTGTGCTATCTAACATACATATCTTTAGACACTATCTGCAATATTTACAAAAAACAATGAATTTATTTCAATAGACATTTATTGGTAAAATAAAATGATGAACACCTAAAACTATTTTTTTTACTCCCTAACTACTTAACTTGTAAATATTATCAATTATTCAGGCTATTTATTCAATTAATTACTATATATTATTTTATAAAAGTTAAACTTAAATAAAAGCTTGTAAAATTAAATTTTCATGGGGCGTCTGGTTTCACTTGAACCCACGTGAACTAATTGCATATAAAACTATTTGTATTGATTTAATCTACTTATTGTAGAAGATTATTGTAGAATAAATTGTCTCCAACTTAAACGTTTCTTTACTTCATTCCTAAAAATGTTGTTGTGAACCGTTATAAATTGTTAAAACCAAAATTATTTGTTTGAATATACAAATATTTAAGACATTTTTGATTACGTAGCTTAGGGTGGTCCATTTTAAACTTTTTTTCGGAAAATTAACTAGGGTTTTTACCAGTGATGGCATTTGATCTGAAAACACTAAATATAAAAAATTTTGAATTTAAAACGATTTTTAGATCCCCCACAAAACATTAGGAGTTCTAGTAATGGATTGCGCAAGTGTTGCACATCGTTTATATCTACTAAATGTTATTGTTTCTTAGTGGGGTTCACACAGTTTATTTGTTAACCACTAAAAAATATTTCTGCAAAATTTATTAATTTACGACTATAAATTACTACTACTTAATGTACGGTCCGATGTAGTAATAAAGTCTGTCTGTAATAAAGGGGTCTGTAAATAGCGTATATGAGATGAAGGGCGGGTGTTCAATTTTAAAATTAAGGAGACGCTAAATTAAAAAAATATCATAAAATGTTGGGTAGGTTGGTTAAAAGCTTAGGTACTTTTAGGAAGGTCGAGGGTACTCAAAAATGCGTAAAGCAAAATGCGGGGGATGGGGGGGGGGGGGAGGGGTTGATGTTAAAATAAAAGCGTACATACTTCATGAACGACCCCTAATTGAACATATCCCACAAGAGATTTGTTTTAAAACACCACAGATGTTGTGTAACATAGTTCAGTTTAGTTACTCTTATTCCAATACTTTTCAAACATTATATACGTAATACTTTCATTCCATTTTATATTTAATATTGTGAAATTGTATTTAAGGAAGTCATTAAGTCTTGAGTTTTTAATCCTCTTGAGGCAACAGTAGTTCTTTAAAAAAGTTTTAACGAACCTTATTTTATATCCTTTTAATATTGTTTAATATTGTTAAGTATACAACTAAACGTATAGTTACTAACAGTGTTTACATTACAAGCTGCAGTTTTGTATTAAACCACGTCAAGTGCTCCCATACCAAAAAAGATTGATAGACCTAGTAAAAGTTTAGAAAATAATGTATCTATTGAAGCCGAAGAAGAACAGAAAAAAAAACGTTTATTAGATTCAATAAATATTCTAGCTATTGCTATAAACAAAAATATTGCCGCTAAAAAAAGCAGACGTTCTTCTCGTTTAAATCTTCGGGTTGTTGGTTTTTCCTTCAAAAACTTTGAATGAGGAAAGCTGCCATTGAATAAAGCTGTATGGCAAAAATATCTTTTTGAGAGAAAAAACGATCCTAAAAAAGAAACAAGACTCATTGCAAATCATCTAGTTAGCAATATCATTGAAAACCTTTGGTTACATAGATCCAAACTAACCACACTATATCTAAAACTTGTATTCCAACTAAGTCTAACAGGAAGGACTGTGCTGATCAGATTGTCTGTTTGGTAAAAGAACATGTGAGGCAAATGAAAAAATTTCCCGAAAGCAGAAGACAAGAAAGAAAAGTGTAGCAAAAAACTACATCTTTTACATTGAAACTAGACATTCTGTTTGAAGTATCACATAAAGACACTTACACATTGCTGAAACACTCTGGTAACGATGAGTTGCTCATTGACTGGGAATTCCTAAAAAGCCAACGAAATTTTTCTCAAGTGGGCTCAATAGCTGGAGTAGACAAAATACTTGCTGAAAAAGACAATATTACATTAAACTACAGTGTCACGAAAGAAAGAAAAGAAAGAAATTGTTTCATTTCAATTTCAATTTTCAATTTTTCTTAGCAAAAATAAAGTCAAATATTTGAAATTAGTAAATACCGTTTTTATGAAAACCGTCATACAAATAAAATACCGATTAAAAAAAATATAAAAAAATATTTTAAATTAAATTTAGAAGCACTTATAAAAGAGAAACGAGATCAGAAGAACTCGAAAATATTTTCTATTGAGAAAATAACTTTTTTCAGTTTGTTTTTGAAAGAAGAAAAATTCCAACTTTGGGAAAAATCAAAATTTTTTAAAACTATTTGGTTCCACAAATAAGCTCCGCGATAAGATATAAGAGACCTTCCAAAATTTGTATGCGAATAATGTTGATAAATAAAACTGTCATTTCTTAGATCATATTTGTTTTTGGGCTTTATTGCATATAAATTTTGAAAAGGTATTGGAGCTAAGTTTATCTTACATTTAAATATAAAGCAAAGAGTGTTAAAAACATTTAGTTGGTATATATTAAGAATACTCATTTTTAATAAAAGTGGTTTTGTATGAGTAAAACGATCTTTAAAATTTATTAGCCGTGCTAGATGCTTCTGTTGCCGATAAAGAGGATCTAATTGACATTTTTTAGCACTGCCCCATGCGATATTTGAATAATTTAGATGGCATTGAATAAGTGAGTAATAAAGTTGAATTAATGCGTGTCTATTTATGCGTTAGTACTCCAATATTTTTTGAAACTTTGTTGCGCAAGGTTTCAATATGATTTTTCCACGTAAGGTTTTCATCAATAAAAACACCAAGAAAAAGTATAACTTTTGATTGTTTTATTTGAATATTATCTATACATATTTGAGGCATATCATTTGGCAAAAGATGTTTTTTGGATTTTGGATGAAATAGAGTCCATTTAGTTTTTTCTATATTAATTGATAACTTATTAGACTTGAACCATTTTAAAATTTTAATTAGCTCTATGTTCATGTCATTAAATAGTGTTATGATATTATTGCTAGACAAAAAAAAGTTTGTGTCATCAGCAAGCATTACTGTTTTTAAATTTGAGGCATTATAAAGATCATTGATATAAATGAGAAAAAGAAGTGGTCCTAGTATAAACCCTTGGGGTACACCACATGTTATATCTAGTAAATTTGTTGTAGAGTATACATCAATTTGCACATACTGTTTACGATTGCTTAAATAGCTCTTAAGTAATTTTAGAAAATTACCACAGATTCCATAATTTTCTAGTTTTTGAATAAGAATCTCATGATTTATCGTATTGAAGGCTTTTGATAGATCTATGAACACTGCAAGAGTAAATTGTAATTTTTCAAACGAATCTGCAATGTTTCTAGTCAGATGAAGCACTGCGTGTTCAGTGGAATTATGTTTTTAAAAATAAAATACTAAGTAAACCCATACTGGGTTGTACTTAGTATTTTATTTTTAGAAAGATGATCATAAATTTTATTGTAAAGGATCCTTTCATAAATCTTTGAAAAACCAAAAAGTACAAAAATTGGACGATAATTAGTTATATTTGATAATTCCCCCTTTAAATATTGGTGTAACTTTGGCTATCTTTAGTTGATCAGGAAATATGCCTTGTTTAATTGAACAACTAAAGACCTGAATGAGTATAGTTTTTATGATCTCGTAAGAACTGATTATAACGTTACCATTTATTTGATCTGGGCCTATCGATTTATTGATTTTTAGCATTTTGTAAGCACATTCAAACTCTTTAATTGAAAGTTCAAAGTTATTAAGTATAGAAATTATCGGAAGATTAAGATCATTAATTGTGTTAGTTATAATTGGAATATTTTTTTCTAAATTTGGACCAACTGTTACAAAAAAATTATTTATTTGATTTGCTATATCTTTAGGATTATATAAGAAATCATCATTGTTTTTAATAAATTTTGGTAAGTTGCATGTTTTAATTTTTTGATTGCCAGTAATTTCATTTAAAATTTGCCATGTGCGTTTAGCATTATTCTTAAACTTCTCTAATAAGTTTGAATAGTATTTTTTGTTTAAGTTTTTTTTTTGACTTTCAAAAAGCTTTACATAATTTTTATAAATTTCCTTATTTTTATCTGTTTTTGACTTTAAATACTTTATATACAATTTTTGTTTAACTTTGGAAGATTTCCTGGGTTCTTTAGTAATCCATGGTGACTTTAAGCTTTTTTTGTTTAAGTTAACTTTGTATTGTGGAAAGTTTGCATCATAAACTTCATAGAATGTTTTAAAGAATGAGTTATAAACCACATTTGCTTCCGACGAAAAATTTATATGTTTCCAATGTAGTAATGATAGTTGTTCATTAAATGATGCAATATTTACTTCACTGAAACAGCGTTTTAGGATAACTTGTTTTTTTATTTGTAATTGTTCAATATCAGTATTTATTGAAAAGAAGATAGGAAAATGATCTGAAACATCATTTTTAATTAACCCTTTTTTAAGAGATTCATTAAAAGTGTCTGTTTTCATAATATTATCTATTAAAGATAGTGACTTTAAAGTTACTCTTGTTGGTTTATTAATGAGCGGAATTGCACCGTTTTCAAATAAATCATTATAAAAACTAATAATTTTGGAATTTACGTGATATTTTAATGCGTCTAAATTTATGTCACCAATAATGTAATTTAATTTCTTTTCTATTGTACATTTTGTTATAATATCAGTAATTAAAAAGGACTTAAAACGTATTTATAAAGATCATCTAAAAAATATATATCAATGTGCATCATAAATTTAGTTGGCAGTAAACTCTATTAAATGATGGTTGGATCGCAGCTAACATAACCGGCAAGTTGTTTCGTATAAAAATTTGTTTGCATGAATTTTGATTATGAACTCTGAGAAAATTTGAGAAAATTTAAGTTGCAGTAGATACAATTAATTCAAAACCAGTCTTTGTAGTATGAAGCAATCAGACTAACCACTGTAACCAGTACAGAGAACTTCTGAGTGGTAATTAAGTTAACAATAAGTAAAACTAAAGCAAAACTTTAATCAGATATGTTATGGTCAAATATAAATCAGTACTAATTTTAGTTAAAAAAGATTCTGTATAACTTAGGCTGAACTCTACAACAAAACTAAAGAACAAATGCAACAACAAAAAAAGTACAACTATTTATATATATATATATATATATATATATATATATATATATATATATATATATATATATATATATATATATATATATATATATATATATATATATATATATATATATATATATATATATATATATATATATATATATATATATATATATATATATATATATATATATATATATATATACATTTATATGTATATATATATAATTTTTTTTTTTCCTTCTAAAAACTAAACTAAGTACTTTTATTTATTTAGTTTTTCTTTTTCTTTTTAATTATTCTAAAATTAAAATTTTAGATATTAAAACAATTAACGAATTTATTCATTGGTATCTTTTAAAAGACTTTTTTGGTATATTTTCTATTTTGCATACCATTTTGTCAGTACTCTCATAAAGTTTTTCAACTGTCCATCAAATAGTTCATTAAATAATTTTGGTAACTGTTCTTAATTTTTAAGGTTTTAATTCTTTTTGTTTCTGATTTACTAGTTTTTAAAATTTTATTTCTTTAGTTAAAAATTATGTTAAATGCTTTATTTATAGAAACATTCTTTTTTGTAAAATACAGTAACAATAGAAATAACGAAATGCTGTCTGCTTTATTTATTCTAATCTTAAAATATAGACTTAATTTAAAAAAAACAACCAAGAAAGCAAGGACAATATAATTAAAAATAAATTAAAAAAAAAAAAGAAAAATTTTTTTTTGCTATCACAAATTTTGCGCTATTATATATTTAAACAATTTTTAACAGGTTCCTTTTATTTAGCAAAGTCCATCATTATGTAAGATTAGTAATAGATTATGTAAGATTAGTAATAGATTATGTAAGATTAGTAATAGATTATGTAAGATTAGTAATAGATTATGTAAGATTAGTAATAGATTATGTAAGATTAGTAATAGATTATGTAAGATTAGTAATAGATTATGTAAGATTAGTAATAGATTATGTAAGATTAGTAATAGATTATGTAAGATTAGTAATAGATTATGTAAGATTAGTAATAGATTATGTAAGATTAGTAATAGATTATGTAAGATTAGTAATAGATTATGTAAGATTAGTAATAGATTATGTAAGATTAGTAATAGATTATGTAAGATTAGTAATAGATTATGTGAGATTAGTAATAGATTATGTAAGATTAGTAATAGATTATGTAAGATTAGTAATAGATTATGTAAGATTAGTAATAGATTATGTAAGATTAGTAATAGATTATGTAAGATTAGTAATAGATTATGTAAGATTAGTAATAGATTATGTAAGATTAGTAATAGATTATGTAAGATTAGTAATAGATTATGTAAGATTAGTAATAGATTATGTAAGATTAGTAATAGATTATGTAAGATTAGTAATAGATTGTGTAAGATTAGTAATAGATTATGTAAGATTAGTAATAGATTATGTAAGATTAGTAATAGATTATGTAAGATTAGTAATAGATTATGTAAGATTAGTAATAGTCCAGACCAAAATAAAAGCTAGTAATACACTAGTACTTTCTTAAAAAAATTGTTACTCTTTTAAGTAAATTGTTCTACGTTGTGATTGATAGTCCTTGACCTGATTGATCAGATCTCATACATCTGCAAAAAATTTTATTTTAAATACAGATTCAAAATACAAAAACCTTGCTTCAATTCTTTAAAGAATACGCTTGTCATAAAACTAGTCTGGGGTCATTCAATAAAGGCTTCACGGTAATTTTAACTAATGGCAATAAGTTGGATTATGTTGGCTCTAGTGTGCAGAGGTTTTTAAAGTATTATGGCGCGTTATCTTCAATAAAATTCACCGCGGAAGGATGCTAAACTTCAGCTTCTAGTTTGTATCTAACAACCCCTAACATAAATAGTTGCTTTGTACTATTTAAAAATGAAAGTGAACAAAATATACCCAATTCGATAGACTGTTTCAATGTAAACTTCTTTGAATCAAAGATTTTCGATACATATTACTATTATTGTTATATATTAAAATTGTTCTGCCATATGATGCCAGCAAAACATTGCATCTGGTTACTTCAAGCAAGTTTAAAAAAAGCTGTTGAACTAGCTGCACCTAATTTAATAGATGTAAACAATATATAGATGCAAGATGCTTTTAATGCAAAGTAAATATTTACTTTTAAAAAAGGATTACAAGATCAAAATATTTGAAAAAAAAGCTAAATAAGGAATTAGAAAAATAATTTGGAATCGGCTTTTTCTGGTTAATTAAAGAAAAAAAACACTTGTTGTAAAAACTATGATGGTGACAAATTCTTTTAATTTCATTTATAGCCAAAAAATTTAAAAATGGCTTTAATCATGACAGATCACTTTGTTGGATGCTTAAACAATAGTAAAAATCAAGTTTCTACATTGAGGAGATAAAATCTGAATACTGATTAGGTAGGTAGGGTTCAAAAATGTGTTTAAAAAATAAAGTTGAACTAAAGATTTTTAATTTATATTGTTTGCGATCCACATATTGTTAAATTAGGTTAGGGTATTAATTGAAAATTTAAATGTCTAATGATAAATATTTTTGGACGACTTTGAATAATGCTTTATACAGAAATTAAAATTAAAAGCATTAAAAATTTTATTATGACAAGTTTAGTTCCGTCCCTGAGATCCAAAATATCTTCTTTTTTCAATCACTTATTTATTTTGAATCTGGTTTCCCTTTGTAATTGCATGAGGCTTACAATGGTTTGTGAATTTTAGCCCCAATTATTAAATGTAAACAAGTGTTAAAATACTTTTAACATTCCATATGATAATAATAACAATCTTTTTACTGAGCCCACTTTAATTACGTTATCTTGGCTTATTATTCACTACTTACATCTTATAGTAACTATATATACAATCGATTGCAAAGTTAGCATATAATAAAAATGCGTCTGTTTACTTAGTTAGCTTACTTAGTTAGTTTCTTTAGTTAGTTACTTACTTAGTAGAATTAAAAAATCCGTAATAGAAAATAAAGTTTAAGAAGCTTTTCTTCTTTTTTTTTTCTTTTTTTTTTCCCTCAACTTCATCGAGCTAAAAACAAGTTGTAAAGAGCTGCTCAAAGCGGTTCAGAAATGAACAAAAAAGGTTTTGTTAAAGCAAATAGATTTAGTTTACTGTTAGCTTGTTATATATATATATATATATGTATTTTATAAAAAAATTGAACTAAGGAATAACTACGTAGTAGTGGTGTAGCGGTAGAGCGCTCGCCTCATAAAGTTTTGAGTTTAATCCCCTCCAACTCCCTGGTAGTACCGTGCTCAACGCAGCGACCTTGTTTGTCAAGGTTCGTGTTTCGGAGTAACCTCAAATACGGTAGTTTCGTCAACTTTAGTGACCTAATCAGTCTTAGGGAGGTGAACACTGAAAATAAAAGTAATAAATGCGTGGGAAAACTTACCACAACCCATGTTTTGGGTCAGAACAGCTAGTCTATATTAATAGTTGTCATGATATTCTTAGCTCGAGAATTGTTTAACTTATTGTTTTACTATATACTTTAGTATTAAAAAGGGCATCAAATTTTGATTGCTTAGAACAATCATTTATCTTCAGTGTGTTCTCTATTCTTTAACAATTTTGGTCTTTCTATAGCTATTCTCAAACCTAAACAAAACTTGATTTTTTGTTGTTAATAGTTTTTGCAGCATTTTTATATATCTATACCGATAAACGGTAACACACCTACTAGATCCTCTACTTTACTTGGATTATTCTACATTACCGACCTTGCAAGAATACCGTATATGCATCCTATTAAAAGATATCATTGGCTAAATTCGCGTCTATATTGTGCTCACCACTTTCTTTTGGGCTAATCATATAAGGAACTTTGTCCCCCTTTGCCGAGATAAAGAAACGTTCAAGGAAAATGCCCTCCAGCTTTTGGATTAAACAGGTGGCTCTGAAACTTTTTAGCCTAGTCTTTTAAACAATGTTGCTACCGAAGATAAAAAAACTAAATTTTCGGATATCAAGAATTTCATCTAACTTTTTGGTATAGTATAGTGCGCAATATCTAAAGTAATATCAGTAATTTATGAAGCTGTTACTTATCAGCTTGGACCAACAATACTTAATCTTTCTTAATACAAAATCAAAATGATTTAAAAAATTCCAAAATTGAAACAAAATTTAATATGCCATAGTTTTTGGTTTTATAGATGGAACTCATATTTCAATACGAAGACCTTTAAAATCATCACAAGACTACTTTAATTTGAAAAGATTTCATTCTAGATCTCTTAAAGTAATATGTTTTGCCAAAGGCATTTTTATAAATGTTGAATGCAAACAACCTGGCTTTCTACACAATGTAAAAGTGCTTTTAAATTCAACGTTTAACTTAAGATTTATCTCAAACCGTATATTTATAACTTACAGACAACTGCTTTTAGATTTTTGCCTAGTTCCTATGCCCGTTCAGCATTTTTCAGCATATTCCCAGTGAGCATTCTTTTAAAAAAAATTCTTTACTGCTAAATCAATAGTCAAATAGTTTTTAATCCGGTGATTAGTACTGCAAGAAATAAATAGAATGTGGTTTTTGCCGCCTGTTAGCACGTGGGCAATACTTGAAAAAAATAGATCTCAAACTAGACAATATACACACATACTCATATGTGCTTATTATGTTCTGCATAACATTTGTGGGATGAAAGATATAACATTAGATTTACAATTTGTCATAAAAAACATTAAATAAATTTTAACTCAAAGTTTATCTATTTATTCTATCATTTAACTAAAGGGTATTCTATTTATTCTTGTAACACAGATGAAGGTTCGTTGATAAGAGAAGTAATAACAAAATATATTGCTAGATTCAATATAAATAAGATACAAAAACAACTACAAAAAAAATGCAGATCACAAAAACTTCGTCTTAAAAATAATGTTTTCCTTTTTTCTAGTTTAATTAACTCATATTTTAATAATCTTGTTACTGTCTCTCAAAAACATTAGATTTTTAACCCTGATTTTTTTAAATCAAATTTGAATCATGCAACTATTATATTGCATGCTAAGAATGTAAGATCTTGTGGACAAATTATCGATCAAATATATTCTTGCCAAAAATTGAACTGATGTTTTCCTGTTTTTAGTTAAAACTATCCGCCTATACTTTTCATTGCATCGGATAATGTTTGATTAGATTCCCTTATGGCATTAAAAAGTTCTTTATGTAGTGCTATATCATTCTTTGCTTCTTTTAAAAGCATAGCATCACATTGATCAGAGCTTAACTTTTTTATAATATGGTTTCTTATTTCATTGTTTACTATAACCAAATCAGTTGGACTTTTTCTTTTTTTACAAGTTTATGATAAAATGACAAAATCAATAGTGTTCTTTTCTTTATCACTACAAATTTCTTTTTCTTCAGAAGTATTATTAATCAAATTTTCATTTGGAGAAATCAAATTATTATTCACTAAAGTCGTATCCATTCCTGAAATTAAAGCTTTATTGGTGCTGAACCCTGAAAATTTTGAGTTACAAATTAAAGTACTCTAAAACAATTCAGCTACTGCCACTTCGACTACTTTTTAATAATGCAGAGGTAAACTTCTGCTTAATTTTTTTATTTGCTTTTTAATTTACACAATGCTACTCAATGGAAGTTTTTTTTTTTCGTTAACTTTGTTTTGTAACGTTTCATTTGTGAACAGAAAAATTGGAACAGATTAAGGCGCAAAATAGTTTACAGACCTATTTTCATATTTAGCAGTTATTTCTTTTATTAAAAAATAATATTTTGAAGATCTATCACAATCGAAGTCTTTTCCAATAAATTACACATTTAGCTTGTGTAATTTTAGACGCTTTAGTGGATCAATGATCATTTTTTCATTCCATTTCATTATTTTTTATCTGATCAAGCAGCCATTTTTATATTTTTATTATTGAAAACGCATGCGTATTAGAAGTAAATCATCTCATTTAGTCAAAATAATACGGTTACATGAAAATAAATGTCCCGGTCAAAGAGTGTTCTTTTTATTTATTTACTTTTTTACAATCAGCCACAGAATATATTTCAAAAAATTAAATGCTTTTCAAATTCTATTATATATATATATGTGCAAATTTCCAGAAAAAACACACACACATAAATGCTACTGTACAACATATTTTTTACAAATCATACAGAAAGCTAATTATAACGTTTTTTAAAAATCGTAGTTTAAAAAGTATATTTCAGGCTATTAAACTATGTGTTTAAAAAATGTGTGCAAGTTAGTTGCACCGCTGGGCTGTTAGGCACTTGCTCTTGGTTGTCGTTGAAAATATTCAATTTATATAATAAGATATTATATCAGCAAACTTAATTGTGTTATTAAGCATTGTTAATGTCAAATGCATTGTTATGAAGGATAACTTGTTAAAAACTTGAGAGTCTTATCTTAATTTAGTGGTTTATACGGCCATCATTGTAAAGTATTAGCAAGTGATATACATAAATGTTTGATAAATAATAATAAAACAGTTCGAATTGAGTATAAGGTATTTTTTTTTTTTTAAAGTGACAGAAATATATTTTGTTTGAATTCGATATTTTTAAATATTTTAAATATTTTGTTATAAAGGTACGGACCCCGGTATGAAATCGAGAATTGTGAAAGCTTCTTTGTTTTCATTGGCTATGTAAATTTTCCTGTTTCTCTTGCATCTTTTTGTGTTAACTTGAAAAATATTATCTGAAAAATGTGATGGCACTAACCCAAGTTTGTATTTAAGCCTAAATAGAATATGTTGATGAAAATTAATTTGATAGACATTTGGTGCACTAAAGGCTTTTAGTAAGGGTTCATCGTGGGTATATTTATCTTTATCGTAAACTAGTCTTGATGTGTGTTTTTATTTAATATGAAGAGAATTTAATTTGGATTCGTGTGTAATTGCCCATTAGGCTGATAACTTAATCAAACTTTTCATTTTTTTTGTAATGGCCTTAAGATTACGAGATCAAACTTTTTTTAGGGACTGTGAAAGTATATACAACTTGATGATTAGTTTAAAAAAAAGTCCCCCATAGACAACTTTTTATTAATACCTATTATTATTTTTCATAGACCACTTTTTTAAAACTACCTAGTTTATTTTATCATATAATTCTTTTCAGTTTATATAATTCAGTACTTTTCAGTTATAATTCAGTAGTTTTCATTCGTTATACGAAACCTTGCTAAAGTTATTTTTTAATTTGTTAGTACATTTTTTATAATGTACTGTTTAAAGTTATAATGAATATTTTATTATTTAAATATTTTTAAGAAAGGATTTTTAAGAAGGCAAAAAGAACGGAAATTAATAAAATTGAAAAACCATTTGACAAGCTTATTAGAACTCCAAATGGATTAGTTTTTTTAGGAAGATTCACTTACTTGGCGACTTTAGAGTAATCTGTTTTTAGAAGTTGCAAAGTTGTCAACTGCGAATGAATTTCATTATGGACCTAACTGAATCTTTCAGTGATAACAGAAAAATCAGTTTCAAAAAGAGTTAAAAATTGGGTAAATAAATACCACAGAAATTAGAAGGCAGAGATTATCAGTATCAGCTGTTATAATGAAATACTATTTGATATTACAAATAAAAAAGATGTTCAATTTTAGTAGACCTTAAAAAAATGAAAAGCTTCAGATGCTTCTTTAGCAAAGAATGTAAAGGTAAGTTCACACCAGAGCAAAAAAGTGTGTCATGAATTGTCAGTAAAAGGTATTAATATTGCAACTCCAACACAGGAAGGTATTTACAAAGCAGTTATGAAAGAAGTTGATAGAATAAAAGAAGAATTAAAGAAAATTATAATGAAATTTTTATGGGCACTACATTTTGATGGCAAGAAATTTAAACGGAAAGAAATGCAAGTTTTAGTTTAACAAAACAATGATCAGGAAATAAAGTTGGCAGCCTTGATTTTAGAGAATGGCCAAAACATTGTTTCAGCATTGATTAATTTGTTAAATGAATTTGATATTTGGGAGGTGATAACAGTGATTATTTGTGACACAAAAACATAAACACTGGAGCAAAAGGTGGTTTTGGAGCATATTTAAAAAAGTTTGTTGCCAGAAATTTGGAAGTTATTGGTTGCTATATATTGGTCAGGGGCCTGGTAAGCTTTTATAAACTGGGGGGCCACACTGAAAATGGCGCATTCCTTCGATGTACCCCCAAAGATAAATGTTGTTTTATAGTTTTCTTTGGAGTTATACGTATTAAAATTACATATTATTATTTTGTATTTGTTGAATAGAGAATATATGGGTACTATGGTACATATTAGATTCTATATAAAATGAGAATACAAAAGGCTGATCATAACCAGAAATAATTTATAATAGTATAAAATAGTTTAGGTTGTAGGTACATAAAGTTGTATACATATTTAGTACTATAGTTCAAGTTTTAAATAAAGACACTAAAATCCGAATAAATTTGTTCTATATGGATGATCCCTACAGAATTCTGTTATCACTTTTTCTGGATCAAGTTGGTTTGCACAGTTTGAAAGGATGTGTAACATTGTTAAATTATTCAGCCTCTGCTGTTTCATCGTCGTTCTCAGAAAAGTTTTGAGTCTTCTCATTGTTGAAAATGTTTGTTCACTAACAGCATTGGTTGCTGAAGTAACTAGAATCAGCTTGAGCAATTTGACAACTTCAGAAATAGAAGATTATTGAGAAGAGGAAAAATGTGTGAGATGTGAGACAACATCACTGACATACTTTGGAATCTCATCAAACATTGTTCTGTAAAGCCCAAGTTGCACATCTAGTAAGTCCTTGTCAATATCTGAGTATGTCTTCTTTATCCATGCTATGGTATCTGTGACATCTTCAGAAAGCAAAAGTTTCTCCAGCTTTTCAAGTTGTCTCTGTCCTGCTTGATCAAAACGATATTTGATAGTGTACTGAATGGCTGTCTTAACATAATGATATGTGGTACTACAACCCTCCTCATACCGTGCTGGCATCTTCCTTTTTCTCGGAAGCTTGGGTTCCTTGAGGTCCGGGAAATCATTGGCATGCTTCTAAATTTTTTGCCACCACAAATCGAACCACTCCTCATTTCGCATATCCATGAGTGTTTTGACAGTCAACATTGCAATATCACTTCCTTCAGAAGCAGACATACGTGTCTGTTGAAGGATTTTAGATAAGTTATCAGTAATCATAAAAATACGTAATCATAAAAACGTATCAGTAATCATAAAAAAATAAATCATATAAATAATAATTTATATTTTGATTATGTAAATAGATATATACATAATCTATCAAAATATATATTTTTTTAATATAGATAGCTTGGCCTTTGGCTATCGTTATATAGTCTAAATGCTAGGCATGATAGCATATAGTAGTTACTTTTTTTTAATAGTGACATTTAAAAAATAAAACATAGTCAATATATAATATAATAAATACTTCTATTATATAATTATAATATATATAAAGAATAAAATTATTATTAGAAATTTTTTGCTTTAATATTTATATATATAGGAATTTTATATTACCTAAGAACAATTAATTAAAATTTAATTATTCAATTCAACAAAACAATCTTGATTTATGAATAATAATTTCCATCATTAAGAAATTTCTTAGTTTTAGCCAATTTTGGAAGGACTCTGATAAAAAAATAGAACAACATAATCTTTTGAAATATAAATTACTTCCGGGCATATAAACATATGTACCAATTTTGGAATATATCGTTATAGTTATGTTGCCAAAACAAGAGACCAAATGGAATGGAAATTAACCTCGTCCAATATATCAATTATAATCTCTAAAATAATAATGTAGAGGGTTTCACAAACTTACGTTTAAAAACTTCTCGTTTTTGTTTAAATTTGAAACAGCGCAATTTTTAAATAGATTATTTCCGTATTCGAAAATAAACGTATTTAGAATCAAATAATTTTCACTTTTGTGTGCATGTGTGGTTGTTTTAGATAATCAGCTTTTTGGCGCTATCAAAACAATGTTACTTATCGGTAAATATCTTGTTAATCAATTGTTAAAAAATTTAACCAAGACAAGAAGACCAAAAAAAAAGTTAATACAAAAATATATATATCTTTTTTTAAATAGATATATTTTAAACAATTTTTTTTTAACAATTTTAAAATCAAAAATTTTTTTCAAGGGCAATAATTTTTTAAAGGCACAACTAAAAAAGGCGCCATCATTTTTTTCTCAGGGGGCTCTGACCCACCCGGTCCCCCGGTTCCGAGGCTCATGTTAGTTGCTAGCATTATCTGTTAGATTTGTTATTGAAGCATGTCATGGATGAAATTTTAGAGACAAAACATTGTCAATGTAAATTATTTTTTTGTTGATGAACTGACTCAAAATAATGGTGTCTTGGTTAAAAATTTCAAATATATAACGTCAATCATCATCATACCAGCAGTAGTATTACGAGATGACATAAAATTTTTGTGTGAGCTAGGGTATCATCACAAATATTATTTGGAAAAAAAAGATTTTAATGAAATTAATTTTAAGGCTCTTCCATATATTAGTAATACTAGATAGAATTTAAGAGGAATTGTGGCATTTCTGGCATTTATTTTATTGCAAGAACATCAGCAGCAACTGCAATGAGCATGCAATTTTAGTATTGGTGAATCGATCAATATCTCAGCTAAAAAAACTATGAAGTTTTATTAGCTGCAATTAATCAGTATGCAAAAGCAAAAAAATCTTTTTTAGGACAATGGTGCAATCAAGAAACTGTTATAAACACTGCAAGATCCAATATTTGCGCAGAATATGTAGTAAAAACTGTGCAAGAAATTATGGTTTATGCAAAAACTGAAAAAACGATCCATAAAAAGTTAATTTTTTGTAATAAAATTTAAAAGTTATACTGGTACTAATTTTTTAAGCATCTAGGATTTATTAGAAATACATGATTTTATATTGAAAAGGTCTGAAATCATTAAAAACTTTTTTTGCTTTATGGGGGATGTTTTTTAATTTTTTTTGTATTATATTTAAGATATCTTTTATTTTTAATCTAAAACTCATTGTGTGGCACCATGACCAAACAAGATTTAAAAAAAGTTATTACCCTATTGCCCACAAAGTATTAGTATACGTAAGATTAGAAAACATTTTGGAAAAATAAAGTGGTTTTGGATTATTTTGAGACAGCATAGATTTTATTTTGCAGAGTATCCCTATATTTTTTGAAAATTTGGTGTTTAAAGTATTTATATGGGTTTTCCAGGATATATTTTTGTCAATTATAACTTTAGGAAGATATGTTGTTTTAGTTCTTTCAATGTTTGTATGATCTAATTTTAGTGAGGGAAGTGTGGTTGTTATATTTAGTGATGGAAGTATGGTTGGTACATTTAGTAATGGAAGTATGGTTGTTATATTACTTTTTTTTTTTTTAGATTGAAACAATATCTATTTAGTTTTTTCATAGTTTATTTTATTTACTTTCAACCAGATGTTCAAATTTTCAAGCTTGTTTTCCATACATTCGAAAAAGTTTTTAATTGACGTTGAGGGAAAAAATCAGTTGGAGTAGTCCACAAACATTATTACATCAAGTTTTCAAAGCTTTAGCAAAATCAACAATATATGACAGAAACAGAAGGGGTCCAAGACAGTCCCGTAGTAACCAGGGGGCAGTAGGGGCATTTGCCCCCCCCCCTCTAATTTTTCAAATAAAAATTTTTGAAATATTGACTAAAAAAATGGCCAAAAAAAAAAAAGAGGTCTTTAAAACTCTTTTAAGGCCCCTTAATCCAGCACTTTCCCTCCCCCCCTTTCCCCCAATATTACTTTTATTCCTGCGGGCATGCAAGAATGGAACCTTGATGAACATCACATTCTACTTTTAATAGTTTTGGATGATTACCTTAATCTGAAATAATACTTTTTTGTCTGTAATAAATAGGGTTTCTGAACACTGTTTAACAGTTACAGTAAAACAGCTGCGTTTTTATGAAAAACAAAAACATTTAACAGCTATTTTTTAAAAAAACTTTTTTACTGTTTTTTCAATTGAAATTAAAGCGACGAAAATAAAAACCAGAACTTTTTTTATGCATTCGGTTTACGATTAAATTTTATTTCAATATTGTAATGAGTATACCCGCATAAAGTTTCATTCAAACCTGAAAATGTTCGAATTCTTTTATTCGCACACTTTCAGATAAAAGTTTAATTATTTACATTATAAAAAGTAAGGGAAAAGTCTCTATTAACAATATAACAACACCTTTGTTAAACAATATAACAACACGTTTGTTAAACAATTTGAATGGTAATTTAATTTGATTTAATTTTCAATAAAAGTGTAATAAATTGTTTTTAGTATAGGATAATAAGTTAATTTAATAAATAACTTAATAAATAACTTTATTAAATAACTTAATAAATCACTTTAATAAATAACTTTAATAAATAACTTAATAAATCACTTTAATAAATCACTTTAATAAATAACTTAAGTTCAGTAGTTATCATTTTTCATAAAAAAACTAAGCACAGAGGCAAGTACTAAAGAGTTTTCTATTTTAATACTTCTTTTTCACTAATTTGGTACTAAAAGTTTCTTAAAGGATTCTTAAGAGTTTCTTTAGAGTTTTAAATAGGGCTTTTAGCACCAGACTCTTATTTGCATTGACCTTAAAATAAATGTTTAGTTACTACTTATGAATTAGTTTTTAACGGTGGGTAAAATTGGCTACTTAACATCCCTACTCTCTATTCATATGATTAGCAATGTCAGTCTGAATATACGCAGCCAAACGGAAAAATCCAATTACAAAAGAGTTAGAAGGACAGTGTCAGCGTTAACAAAGTAATAAAATGTAACAGAATAATAAAATGTAACAAAACAATAAAATGCTCGTGAATTCTAAAAATCACTTAAAAAGTCACGGACTTTGTTTAGATAAGGCACCAGAATCAATCATACTAACAGATGAGAGAGCAAGCGAGAAGAGACAAAAAACTGTTGGCGACTTCTTTGCGCAAAAGAAGCTTCAAAATATTGTTTTTATTTTGGCTTCGGATGGCATTTCAGATCGAGGTATAACCAGAAATAAATACATTCGCCAGTCAACAGCTCGAGATGGGTTTAAACTCCCTGCTAACGAAAGTGATGAAATAAAACTTTTGCACAAAGATTTTGGTGAAAAGCAAAATAAAAATGATTGACACCATAAAGTTAAAAGTAACCAATAAAATGAGGATTAGCATTACTATTGATAAGGTTACTACTTTAAGAGCATGAAGATATTTTGGAGTTATTATTTATGATAAAACTGACAATATCACGTATAAAAGAGGATTCATCCTGGTTGAACCATCCATATGGTTGAAATAATGAAACAACATCTAAATGTGTTTGGAATATCAATAGAAAAAGATTTAGTTGCATCTACTCAGGATGGGGCAACTGTAAATAATAAGTATATTCAAAATTTAGAAAATGATTCTTTGAAATGAAAATGCTTCTTTTGACGAAGGCACCAATTTTGAATTTATAAATGATGATTGCAAAGATTATATTGACTACAAAACTTTACGTTAGAACTCACGCAGTATCAAACGTTTTTGACAGGTTTATAAAGATTTCAAATACAATTTTTTTTTTATCAAAAGAATCTTTTATATTATTAATTATATCTAAAATTTTTGCTTGAGAAACATTCCTGATGTAGCTACTATGAATATAAAACCAATCCTTGTGTAGTTATTGTTGCATAGTACCATAATCAATGAATTTTTAACACGTATTATATTTTGGGTATGTCAATGCAACGTTAATAGATTAACCATGTTTCATTTGTTTGTCTCCGCGATGAAAAAATGAACGATCTTAGTGGGGTAATTTAAAGGTGCCATCGGTAACACACGGACGTCAGGCGGCCATAACTTAAATATTTCAAACCTTTGTCACATTTAAGTTTACCAGATAAACTGTTAGATACGTAATTTTATTTAATTGAGTGAAAACCAGAGAATTTTTAAGAAAGAAACATTCCACAACTATTACTTATTCGCAAAAGAGAAATATAATAGAGCAAAAGAGAAGTAAAACGAAGGAGTAAAAAATGCTACTGGTAAAAGTAAAAAGAGAAAGAAGAACTTTAATCTAGAAACTGATAATGTATCATTATGTAAAGAAAAAAGAGAACCAAATGTGATACCGAACCTTTTCGTTTAATTTGCGAAGAAAAGTATAAGGATCCCCCCACAGAAGACTGGGTATATGTGTCATAAATACCAGTCCTGGTTACACAAACCGCACAATTGGTGAAAGCACGTCCCTGTGTTTTGTTTGTGATTTTTGTTTGTGTTAATTTTTTAAAATTTTAATAATTAAAAAATTAAATATTTATTTTAAAAGGGTGTTGTTGTATTAAGTTACAATGAAAAGTTTTATGGTGTGCCAATAAAAGACTGCATTATGTGTTAAAATTGTAAGGTCTGGTGGAGGTGAGCATTTCCTGAGGATTAGTCTGTTATTTTTGCACTTTGTTATTACAATTAGCATTCTATTCGTTATTACACAACAGCTTTTATGATAGGGTAATTAGGGTACGAACGTAGGGTAATTCCGAACACCTATGGTTTTATTTTTGCCCTAAATTTTTATTTTATAATATATATATATATATATATATATATATATATATATATATATATATATATATATGTATATATATATATATATATATATATATATATATATATATATATATATATATATATATATATATATATAATTACTTTTGGGGGTTTAAGGCTGAATAGAATGAATAAATGATAAGCAATAAATATGATCAATTTTGTATAACTGGTGTCTTTAATTTGCATTCTCGCTTTGGTGTTTGCCAATACTTTGCGTAAAATTTTGCGCTGCTTGTTGTTTTTTAGATAAATTTGTTTTAAGTAGTTACAAATTTTTATTGCATCACTCTCAGGTGGTCTATAACCCAACAATTAAAAATATTTTGGGAGGTACTAAGATGTTTTTAAATGTTGGGTTAATATTAAGTTAATTTGAGAAGATTTCACTTAAAACCTATATTCTTAAATCGGTATATTATATTTATTTATTTTTATTGTTACTGGTAAGTTTTTTTTATTATTATTATCATAAATAAAAGTGCTCTTTATATTTTGCGCATCATCTTTTTAAGGTTGTGTAATCAATTTGTTACAAACAATTCTGGCATTCTATCTGCCGCTCGAAGAGCTTTTGCTTTAGAAAAAATATGTTTTTTTCATTCGTCCGCCCGCCAGTCTTCATTGATAAATATTTAATCACTTCACTCGGTGTAGTTAAGGCAATTTTAAAATATTTTAGCGTCGGTATGATATTTTGTTGACTACGACATATTTCCGTTAAATGATCAGCTTTGTGAATTATGAAAAGACGAAAAAAATTAAAACGATAAATTTTGCGATACCATATATATAAATGTTTGTAGCAAAAAAACCAAGGCCGAGATTCTTTTTTTTTTAAAAAAATCTTCTTAAAATCACAATCGCTTGTTCAAATATGAATGAGATTTGAAATAAATACCATTTTTAGGTGAAATGAAAATCATAGTTTAACAATATGATCTGTTCTGATCATTTATTGGCAATTTTTCTTAATTTTAAGCTCTTTTTTGGTCGGAATTCTTGTATCTTTTGTGAAAATTGATAGAAGTATTGTATTTTGACAACTATATATAGGTAATATACGTCAGAACCAATTTGAACTTGGATCTAAAGTGGGTTTAAGCTTTTTTTCTAAAGATTTTAACTAAGTTCATGTTGACGCTGATGAGCGAAATTCATTTAAAGACTCAAAATGGTGTTTTGTAGACTCACTGTTAGGGGTAGCGAAAAGGCTTTGAAAGCTTTATATAAAAAAGGAAAGTTTCTTTAAATATTAAAAAATCTTAAGTAAAAAAGTTATAACATCTAAGGCTTTTGTTTGGACATAACACGCTCATAAAATCATGCTGATTCCAAATAAAAGAACTCAAATAATTTGTAAATCACCATAACTACACCGAGCACAGTTTACTTTTTTTATATTTTTTACTGTCTTTGTAAATCAAAAATTTGACAACTATAGTTCTTTCATTTTGTTCACACATTTATAACTTTTACTAGCTATTTCAATTTCAACTTCATAAGTGGTGTCAAGTTTTTCTTTTACAAAAGGTTTCATTTTTAATTCACTTTCCTTCCGTGTTTTCAAATCATCTTTAACAAACCTATCAAAAGTTAAGTTGTTGCGTCTACTCCTATCTTCGGCAAGCTTATCATTTATTGCTTTATTAATAATGCAGCTAAGTACTCAGGTAGATATTTAGGCGAAACTCTTGGCAAAGAAGTATATCTCGGTAAAGCGCGACTGGGTAAAGAACAGATGTAATTACTGTCAAGTGTTTCTGCCTCGTTTTGGTAAAGCGGGTCAAAATTTTTATATAATCAGCCTCTTAATTTTGATTCTATTCTCTACAACCTTAAGTCTCTTACTAGACCTCGTCTGGAGAATATTTGTCTTCACTAAGCTGGTTTTTCTATCGAGGGCCTTTTTCTTATTGACGAGATTCAAAAGCACTTCAAATATTTTCAATTGTAAAATCCTGACCATTGGCATCAGAGGTCGAAAGATCGTTTTTAACTTTAATTATTAGATCATTTAGAATATAGGCTATAATTCCGCCGCCATGTTTTTTAACTTTTTATTCGTAAGATATAAGTTTGTAAATTGGGATCGGAAGGTTTGAATTTGTTCTTGACTATTCGTAGGAACATCGCGTTTCTGTTATCTATATATCATGTTGAATAAATAATTTATTGGATTGAATATTTTTTAATATATACGTAATATATTGTACAAGGAAAATTGTATGAATTAAACAAATTGTACAAACTGTGTCAAATTTGTACAAATTTAAATATATATTGAATAATTGAACAAGAAAATGTTTTAGTTTTCCGATATTGTTGATTAAACTTCTTATATTTAAGTGCATCACTGTAAAGTTCTTATTTATTGATTTGAGTTCGTTTTTAAAAGTACAAATTCAAAAAATTGTATGTTAAAACTATATCCGTTAAAAAAATACAAAGTTGGAGCGTGAAAAACCTTTAGTGAAACATCGTTTGTCGATTCAAAATCATTGAAATGTTGCGTTTTAAATTCTTTTTGTTTATTTAGTTATTTCTAAAATTAACTTGTTTTAAATCAAGTTAATTTGAAAAGATTTTGATTAAAGTCTATATTCTTAAATCGGTATATTTTTTTTTTTTTTTTTTGTGACTGGTGAGTTTCTTTTATTATTATTATTATAAATAAAAATGCTCTTTATATTTTGCGCATCATCTTTTTAAGGATGTGTAATCAATTTGTTACAAACAATTCTGGGATTCTTACGTGCCGTTCGAAGGACTTTTGCTTTAGAAAAAAGATGTTTTTTTTCATTCGTCCGCTCGCCAGTCTTCATTGATGAATAATTACTCACTTCACTCGGTGTAGTTGAGCAATTTTAAAATATTTTAGCGTTTGTATGATATTTTGTTGACTACGACATATTTCCGTTAAATGATCAGCTTTGTGAATTATGAAAAGACGAAAAAAATTAAAACGATAAATTTTGCGATACCATAAATATAAGTGTTTGTAGCGAAAAAACCAAGACCGAAGATTCTTTTTTAAAAAAAAAGTTTTTTCTTAAAATCACAAATGCTTGTCCAAATTTGAATAAGATTTTAAATAAATACCATTTTTAGGTGAAATGAACATCCTAGTTTAACAATATGATCTGTTTTGATCATTTATTGGCAATTTTTCTTAATTTTAAGCTCTTTTTTTGTCGGAATTCTTGTATCTTTTGTGAAAATTGATAGAAGTATTGTATTTTGACAACTATATATATTAGGTAACCAAAAAAGTTCGTGCGGTTTTTGGTAATTAAATTGTTTTTAGCATTTTTTACAACACCCACATCGCACAAGGCAAGTAGCTTTGTTGCGTTATAGAACGCGTGTGTCACGCGCAGTTGCTGCATATATAGTGTAGGCTTGTAACGAGCTTACAGGAAAGGTTTTGTGTAAAGAAAGGATGGCAACCCAACCAACGATTATTCGATCTTGCTTACTTTACGAGTTCAAACTTGGAAGGAATGCAACACAAGCGGCCAAAAACATCTGCATAGCATTTGGAGAAGGTACAGTAAGTGAACGCACAGCACAGAAGTGGTTTCAGCGATTCTCTTCGGGAGATGAGTCCATCGAAGACCTGCCGCGTTCTGGACGCCCATTGTTGGTTGATGAGGATGAACTGAAGGACGCTGCCGAGTCTGACTCCAGCCAAACTTGCCAAGAACTTGCAGTGAGGTTTGCTGTGAGTGTTGAAACCATCCGCCTGCATCTGCATGCGATTGGGAAAGCGTGGAAGCTGAGTCGGTGGGTTCCGCACAAATTGTCGATCGGCAACAAGAAGCAACGGCTTACGATCTGCACATCACTCTTATCACGCCACAATGTTGAGCCTTTTCTTGATCGTTTATTGACATGCGAAGAAAAATGGATTGTGTACAACAATACCAAGCGTTGATACCATTGGTTGTCCCCCGATGACCCCATCCCAAAGACACCCAAGCCCAATCTCCACGAGCGGAAGGTTTTGCTCTGCATTTGGTGGACTACAGCTGGTGTGGTGCATTACAAGCTGCTCCCAACAGGCCAAACCATTACTGGACTGGTCTACTCAGCACAGCTGCAACGAGTTCACGACCTGTTGCTTGTAAAGCAGCCTGCACTAGTGCACAGGAGAGGAGTTCTGCTTCTCTACGACAACGCGAGACCGCACACCACTCGCGTGACTCAGGACACGCTCCAAAGCCTTGGTTGGGAGAGTTTGCCTCATCCACCATACTCGCCAGACCTCTCCCCTACTGATTTCAATTTTTTCCTTTCCCTGGGAAATCATTTAAAAGGACAACAGTTCCGAGACCAGGACGCGGTTGAAATGGAGTTGAAAGCTTTTATAGACTCAAAGGACCGAGAATTTTTTAGAAGTGGAATAAATAAGCTTGTTTTACGTTGGGAAAAGGTTTTAGATGCTAATGGTGACTATTTTGATGAATAAATGTACTTACTTTTGTCGTTTTGTGTGTTTTTATTGTATACGGAAAAACCGCACGAACTTTTTTGGTTACCTGATAGTTAATATACGTCAGAACCAATTTGAACTTGGATCTAAAGTGGGTTAAGGCACTTTTTCAAAAGATTTTAACTAAGTTCATGTTGACGCTGATGAGCAAAATTCATTTAAAGACTCAAAATAGTGTTTTGTAGACTCACTATTAGGGATAGCAAAAAGGCTTTGAAAATTATATATAAAAAAAGGAAAGTTTCTTTAAATAATAAAAAACCTGAAGTAAAAAGTTATAACATCTAAGGCTTTTGTTTGGACATAACACGCTCATAAAATCATGCTGATTCCAAATAAAAGAACTCAAATAATTTGTAAATCACCATAACTACACCGAGCACAGTTTACTTTTTTTATATTTTTTACTGTCTTTCTAAATCGAAAAATTGACAACTATTGTTCTTCCATTTCCTTCACAGATTTATAACTTTTACTAGCTATATCAATTTCAACTTCATATGTGGTGTCAAGTTTTTCTTTTACAAAAGGTTTCATTTTTAATTCACTTTCCTTCCGTGTTTTCAAATCATCTTTAACAAACTTATCAAAAGTTAAGTTGTTGCGTCTACTCCTATCTTCGGCAAGCTAAGTACTTAGGTTGATATTTAGGCGAAACTCTTGGCAGAGAAGTTTATCTCGGTAAAGCACGACGGGATAAAGAACAGATCTAATTACTGTCAAGTGTTTCTGCCTTGTCTTGGCAAAGCGGGTCAAAATTTTTATATAATCAGCCTCTTACTTTTGATTCTATTCTCTGCAACCTTAAGTCTCTTACTAGACTTTGTTTGGAGAATTTTTGTCTTCACTAGGCTGGTTTTTCTAACGAGAGCCTTTTTCTTATTGACGAGATTCAAAAGCACTTCAAATATTTTCTTAACCTACTCTAAGTGCCCAGCACTTACAGTAGGTCAATTTTACCATAATGAAACCACTGTCTCATCATTGTAAGATTGCATCCGTTGCTCTTTTTTACAAACACTGCGACTGTATTTGCTCTAGTAACCTTGATGGTGTTGCTATAAATTACATAAAAGTATAAACACATATATCTCGTAAACGCATAAACAGAAAAAAAGACTTGCCAAATACGATGCCTGGTACTTTGATAGTATTTGTATAAATTAGATGCAAATATATACACATACATCTCAATATTTTTCTCTTAAACAGAAATTAAAAGAAGTTATCTTTTCATAAAAAAGTTTTAATTTATATACTTTTCATTTTCTACATACTTTGCACATTTACCTTTAGTTTATGTAGACTTGTTTCTATTTGTTTTTGTTTTTTATTTCTTTATATTATATTTAATATTGTAAAGTTTAATAAGCTAAAACTTAATTTAAAAAATTGCATTTTATAACTTTCCTCAATTCAACAAATCATACAGTTACATTTTTTCCCCTCACTTTTATGATGTCTTAAAAAAAAAAAAAATTGACACACTGTTAATTTCGTTAATTAACTAATTTGCTCAAATTATTATTAATTTTTAAATAATTCTTGTTTAGTTGCTGTTAAAAGATTGAAATTACATTATATTACAACTTACGGTGATTTGGTTACAGTAGATGAAATTGATTATAAAAATTCTCTAAAAAAAAATGAGTGGGAAGATTTTATTGAAAAACAAAACGGTTATAAAACAATAACATTTGATGAGGTGTTTGCACATGAAAAACCAGTAATTTATATTCCTGGTGTTGCCAGTATTGGAAAAACTTATTTTCTTGAAAAATGTATTCATCGTTGGGCTGACGGACAAGTTTTAAAAAATGTTGATTTTATTTTTTATTTCAAAATAAAAAAGTTAAGTGACTTTCAGAACATTTCAAGTTTGAATGAACTAATAAAAAAGTTTTATGGTAATATATTGAAAATATCAGAAATTTCCAACCAATTGTCAGTTGTACTGATATTTGATGGATTAGATGACTTTGCTCACCTTGACAAACTTATTAGTCATAAATTAGGTAAATATTTCGATATCCCATTAATCAATACATTAGAGGATGTAGTTAGCATGAAAAGAAGCAAGTGTATTTTTGCAGGAAAAGTTCAAGCTATAGCAAAGTTCTCAAAAGCTAGCCAAGAAAGTAATAATATAAGAAACATTATTATAATGGGATTGAGCAGTCAGGGTATTAAGTTCTACATGGAAACCATTTCACTAAGTAATACTCTAAAAGATGATTTAAAGGAAATTTTGTCATCTTCAATTGAAGGAAAGTCATTACTTTCTGTTCCTCTGTATCTAAAAGCGGTATGCGAAGCTGTTATAAAATTGTTTCTTGCATCTGTAAAAACATTCACTGAACTGCAAATACTAATTTTGTAATACTAATTTATTCAAAATACCAAACCCGAAATCTCATTGTTTGATAAACTAATGCAAAGAAAAAATGGTTTTTTAGAAATTTGCAAAGCTGCATTTGTTTTGATTAGAAAAAAAAGAGTTTATATGTTGCGAGAAGAAATCCAGCATATCAATAACAAACACGATTTTGAAACAATTGGTTTTATTGAAATTTCTCACATTAACAAACATTTCGAATTCACTCATTTTATATTAATGAAATTGTGCGCATCTGTTTATATGTCTTTGTGTGAAAGTCCTCATATAGCACTTCAAGATATACAACTTCACGAATGTATACCTTCTATATATGGCTTGGCGTACAGCAGAGAAAAAGTATTTTTTAGTTTATTCAGAAACTTTGAAAAACCCGGCATCGAAAAAAAGTCTTGGCTTCAATATATTTTTGGTAAGTCAGATGAATCTTTTTACTTTAGAGCTAAGCATATATATATATATATATATATATATATATATATATATATATATATATATATATATATATATATATATATATATATATATATATATATATATAGAGAGAGAGAGAGAGAGAGAGAGAGAGAGAGAGAGAGAGAGAGAGAGAGAGAGAGAGAGAGATATTAGGATGGGATGGAAATAATGTTTTTACTATTACGAATAAAAAGTAGTGTATACTTATCAATATTATCGAATATAAAATTGATTTAGGATGTCCTAACATTACTTTATATTTGAATTCTTTTTCTAAATTTTTTATAAAAATATTTTGGAGAAGCCTGCAATCATGTTTTTCTAATTAAATTAATGCAAACAGTTTTGTCTAACACACTAAATTCATACATTTTTGCGCTCTTCATCAAAAAAATAGGGTTGTTAAAAAAACACAAATAATATATCAATTGATCTGCAGCCGTATTCACATCTCTCCATTAAACTCTGCAATAAGGTATCGCACACTGGGCCAGGTGGTGGACAAAATCTTAAAAATAAATATTTATTGTATTCAAAACCATTTCTTAAAATATATTTGTAATACTCTAATTTGAAGTTTTGAAAATTGTTTTGAGTATAACAGTATCTTTTAAAGCCAAAAAAATTAGTTGCGGTTTCATGTATAATGAAAAGAAAATGAAAAGCTTTTTTTTTTTTAAAAAAAGTGTGAATATACATAGGTATAATATACAGTAACTTTTAAAATTTTATAAGCTTACATGATTAGTTTATATATTTAAAATATGTAACAGTAAAGCTTTATGAAAAAAAATCTAAGGTAAAGATCAGTCTTTATAATACACTTATAATCTGGCTTTAATATAACGAGGTAAATTTTTAACATTTATTACTTTATTATACAAAAAGTGTCATATAATTTAGAGAACCTTCGAGAGCCTATATTAAATACTGGAACTAATAAATGTAATATGTATACAACCAATTTGAACTAAATACATTGCCCCTAATTTCCCCTTTTGGGTTTCTCTAACATTTTAAAACAATGACTTGTATCTTATGTTATTTGCTTGAAATCAACTTTTGTTTCTTGTAAACAAAAATACATGTTATTTTGTTTGTTATTTAATTCAGTACATATTGCACTGTTTACTTTACAATCTTTTTGTTTTTTTGTTTAGTAATAAAATAAAAATTGGTGACATTTACGGACTTTTATAACAAATTAATCTTGTTCCTAATGATATATTATTCTTTTCATTGAAATTAACTGTTCTAGTTTCTGCAGATATTAAACTAGAGGATTCTGAGTGAAAAACTTTATAAAATTATAATGTAAAAAGGTAATAGCTACAAACAATAAAAATACTTATTTTGAGAGAATTAGTGAAAATTGGCTAGCTCAAGATTTTCAATACACCTACGATAATGCTACAACTTCAGTTAATGAAGCTGGGAAACCATGTGGAACTTTTTTAAACGCTTGTAACAGAAAAAAATAATAAGCCTAAGAATGTTAGTAATATTTTATTTAGCCATAAATTACTTCATGCAATAAAATTAAAACTAAGAAGTTTCCCTTTTAACCTGCTTAGATATATTTACCTAATGAAACTTTATCATTAACTATTAATGGTGATATATCAAAATCAACATACCAGCTTCTAAGAAATGTTGTTGGAAAAAAAGGCTGCCACATATCCTTTATATAATGGTATAAGATCTTCAAAAGCTAAATGCTATCCCAAGAACATTCAAATAGATGACTAGTCAATAAAATATTGCTGAATGATCATCTAAAACACACTCTTAAAAAGCTATGGGATATACAAACTACTTTGCTAATCACAATGCTAAGGATTTAACTAAACTGACGTTTGTATGCAAGGCTGATTTTGATGGTGCTACAGGATATAGTGTTTACAAACAGATAAGATAAAACGAAAATAGTGATGTATGAAGAGTTCCTGTTGATTTTTTGTATAGTACTTTTAGAACTCAGTAGACTTTATAATAATAAAAACGTTGTAAAATCATTCACCAAAAATCTGCGGCCAATACATTAAAAAAAAAAAAGTAATACATTGTTATATATAGAGATGATAAATAATCTACAGACTTATTAAAAACGTCATGAACATGTAATAACATCAATAATAGAGTTTGAAATCTATTCACTAATTTATATATTTTACTTATTCCTGTATATTTATTTAAATATTTCAAATCGATTATATAATAATATCGATAATAGAGTTTCAAATCTAGACATAAGATTTCATTTTTTCCGAAGTAAATGCGCATTTTTATTTTTAAAGTTTATTGCATCAGTTTTTGTTTTAAGTTTATTCCACTATAAGAGTTTGTTATTCAGTTCCACGATTTTAAGAACTTACATGATTTGAAATTAAAAGAGTTTAAAGCCGCATTTTTAAATTTTTATAAAGTTTGTTAAATAATTTTTAGTATTGGCAACTATTTAACTAAAATTTATAATAAAAGTAAATATATCTTAATAAAAAGTGATTTTTTGGACAAAAAGGGTTTTAGTAAAAAAAAAAGATCAAAATAATTTCGTCCACCGTATGTTTAATATTCGGTCCACTGTGTATTGGCTGTTTAAAAGTAAAACGGCAGTTTATACCCTCCTCAATTTGAGGGAGGTGTAAACTTTATAAATTTATAAAAGCCGAACAACACGAGATTATTGAATCAAATTTGAAATTCGTTGATGAATATGAATTAAGTTTAAGATTAAAAGAACAAAAACAAATTTGACTCATCGCCCTTATATTTAGAGAAAGGGGGGAGAGGTGGCTAACATTTTAGGGTTTTTGTTATTCCCAGGCGTTAATCAGTGCAATTTTTGCATAGCATCCTCATTCCTCTTATATATGAACATATTTAAGCATGGAGTTTTCTTCATGTTTCAAAGTTGCTTAATTCAAATATCAAAAAAAGTTGTCTACGGTCTTGATGTATGTTAAATACATGCGTATCGTATAAAATTTGTGTGTTTGCTTATGTATAAAACAAATAACTTTCATTATTTCAACGGTTGCCTATTTTAGAAACTCTTGGATTGTAATGACTAATATTTTTAATAATATTTTTAAGCTTCATAAGTTCACATTTAGTTTTATAATAAATGATAAAGACGAAACATATAGAACATTTTTAGATTGTATGTGAATTTTAACAACTAAAAATATTGCCTTTATAACAGGTACGTGCTTAGGGGTTTTTTAAAACAATCACATTGAAAAATATTTTTGCTGCGGCCAAGTTTGCAGCCATGGCATGAATTTTTGCCTAATTCCTTTCTAATAATTTTTTTAAAAAAAGATGATCGTGAAAAGGTAAATTTTTTAGTTAAATATATCAAGTGCTATTTAAAAGAAAAGAAACGGTTTTGATATTCCAAACTTGTTGTTGCCCTTCCAATCCATGTTTTTGAATTATATAACCATACACTGTATGAATGTATCATATCACTGTATGGAATGCACATAGTCCCGTATTACAGGTCTGTAGCAACGAAGTATGGATTGGGTTTGCAATAAAGCTTTATATATGCTTTAAGATAAAGCCTTGTAGAGGTTACATGAAAATTTCTCTGTTGAAACCATACCAAGCATAATTAAAAGATTTTGGGCACAATTTTTCACAAAAATATCCATGTTTGTTTGTGTTATTTTTATGTTATGTAAGAGTTATTTTTAGATGCTTTTGAATATTGTTAATTTTTTTTTTTGGTGTTTAAAAAATATTAAAATGACAAAGTTGAATAACATGTGTGTTTCCTACTAAAGATTTATTTTAGCCTAAGAAAAGTTTATTTTAAATTGAAATAGTTTTTGAATATTAGTTGTAATTATGTTTTAATCATAATTACAATTATAAATTGTAATTATGCACATGCAATATTTCCAAAATCAATTTTTAATACAAGCAGTATTATACAATGATAAATATAAAATGCCTTAAATACACAATTTATAGATATATATAAAAATATAAATATTTTCTTTGAGATTTATGTGTGTGAGTGTTTGTATATATATCTATACAATATATAAAAATACAATTTACAGGATATCGTATCGATAGGGCAGTATATCATTGAGATACAGAATCTAAATCAAAAAATAAAACTTGTAAAATTAGTAGTCTGAAAGCAATTGTAAAAAAAATGTTATTGAATTAGTATGATTTTTATTAAATTTTAAAAGTAAATATATATATATATATATTTATATATATAAATATTTTAAATTGATAAATAAAAAAATATATAAATAAATATATAAACTGTTATAGAATCAGGAAATTCACGAGCTTGTAGATTCAGGTCCAATAGGACTTTCACTCATGGTAGTACTTGCAGAAGGTTTCCTGCAATTTTTTAAAAATAAAGCAATTGACATTGCGCTTCATTCTAATCCATCGTTAGAAGTAAAATTGTTTTTCAGGTACGATAGCCACGCAAGATTCACAAATAAAGATAATGCCATTCGTTTTCAACAAATATTAAACAGTCAACATCATGCCACCAAAAACATAATTGAATTGGAAGATGAAAACAAAAGATTTAATTTTTTAGATATCCAAACAACTAATAATCCAAAAGGTAAATGTGATTTTAACATATATCGAAAAAAAGAAATAACAGTTATTCAGGTTAAGCCCAATTTAAACCACGATCCAAAAATCTTAGAAGGAATATTTAAAGGATTTATTCATTGAGCTTTATCAATTTGCTCTGAAAATTTTTTAAATAAAGAAATCAATTTCCTAATAAACGTATTTGCTGAAAATGGATACAAAAAGTAAAAAATACAAGACTTTGCTAATATTCTTATAAAAAAATGACACTCAAATAATGAAATAATTTTAAAATGCGAGTGTAAACAAAAATACATCGATGAAACAAAAATAAAAGTAGCAACAAGAACATACCAACACCAAAAAAATGCTTTTAAAGAAAAATTAGAACAATCTGCAATTAGGCATCATAAAATTAAATGTTCATGTAGTATCAAATGGGATCAAGTAAAGACGTTAAAAGTAGAACCCAAAAAATTTGAAAGAAAAGTTAGAGAGGCAATCGAAATTCAATTCAACAAACGCAGACCTAAAAATAGAGGTATAAATTTAGATGATGGTCATTATATAAAAACGCAATTTTGGACGTTATACTTTTTATACCTACGTAATAATAAAGAAGCCTGATTTAAGCGAAATTTAAAGAAGCGATTAAAAAGTGACTTTACCGTTTGTTTGTAATTTAATTAATAATTTGTAATTAAAGCTGATGATGCTAGGATCAATAATCTAGCGAAAAAATCTTAGATAAAATAAAAAAATTAGTATTGAGGAAATGTGTATTTATTGATGTTCATATATTAAATATATACATATTTATATGTATATATATATATATATATATATATATATATATATATATATATATATATATATATATATATATATATATATATATAAACACATATATATATATATGCATATAAATAAAAAACTCCAAGTTATTCGAACTGGCAATTATTAGATTTTTCTGCTTATTCGAAGCAATTTTTGTTTCTTGTAAACTTTCGTCAACAAAGTCACGCAAATGCCGTTATGCATAAATGCAGTTATCTGAACCTGCAGTTATTCGAAGTTTCAGTTATTCGAAACAGTTTTACTCTCCACTTGACAATAAAAAACACATTTAAGATACAAAAAAATTAAAATAAAAATGGGACCATTTTTGAATAAATGTAAAAAATCGTTTTTTAAGGAAAAAGCTTATAAAGCATCTAATTCCAAGAGTCTTTTCTTTTCTACTTTCTACTTTTATTAAAATTTGTAAGTAACTTGAAGTAGGTCACTTTAAAGAGCATTTTTAGTTAAAAGAATTTTGGGTTGTTTGAAGAAAACTGTTATACTCCTTGGAGGTTCAAATAACTGGGAGTTTACTGTATTTATATATATATATATATATATATATATTTATATATATATATATATATATATATATATATATATATATATATATATATATATATTTATATATATATATATATATATATATATATTTATATATATATATATATATATATATATATATGTATATATATATATATATATATATATATATATATATATATATATATATATATATATATATATATATATATGTATATATATATATATATATATATATATATATATATATATATATATATATATATATATATATATGTATATATATATATATATATATATATATATATATATATATATAGACACATTTTATGAAGGCCAAATTTTACAACTAAAAATAGACACCATTCTATACATAAATTAACTAAATAAAACTTACTTCAAGAGGTGTAACTATAAACTATCAACTTAAATCATATAATGTACTTCGTTGATAAGGTGGAACCCAGTTAAAACCATATCATTCCTCAATCTTTGATCGACCAGAACTGCTTACTAAACTTACAATAAAAATTAAAACATCACAAATTAAAAAAGTTTAGACAGTATTATTGAAATCAGCTATGACCAATGTTTAATTTTTGGTTTTTTTTTTATTTTTTACTATATAAAAAAAAAAAGAAAAGTCAAACTCGAATAAAAACACTATTTATTTTAAAACATAATTACTTTTATTTTTCTTCGTAGTCTTCTATGATCGTAAAAATTAATCCTTTGCATACTTCTTTATCTATTAGTATTTATTGAGTAAAAAAAGTTTAAACAAAAATGTAAAAACTAAAATGTAGACTCAGTGTAAACAGGTTACGTTATATATCTAGGCAATAATATCACAATAAACAGACTCAAAATATTACCTATCGCAAACTAAAAATAAAATAGTTTGTTTGACATAATACTCCACCGTTAATTTAAAACTAAATAGCTGCTTTTTTATTCATATAAAACAATAAAATTAGCATTGAGTACTGCAAAGTTAAATGACCTCCAGTTACTTTATAACTCTAAGCTGGTTTAATGAATGATTAATCGGAAAATTATTATAGGAAGCTTTCATTGCATGAACTCCAGTAAGCTAAAATAACCAGCCATCTTTTACCCAACAAGATAGACAACTGCCTCTGCTTTAATCCCGTTTGTAAAATAAACAACTATAACCCAAGTTTATGAAGCCATTATAATAGATGATCTAAATAGCCATCATTCGTATTATTTACATTCATATATATATATATATATATATATATATATATATATATATATATATATATATATATACATATATATTTATATATTTATATATATATATATATATATATATATGAATATATTTATATATATATATATATAAATATATATATATATATATATAATATATATATATATATATATATATCTATATATATATATATATATATATGTAAATATAATTATATATATATACATCTGAATATATATATATATATATATATATATATATATATATTATATATATATATATATATATAACATATCTATATATGATGCTGACTATAAATATATGAATATGTAAATATATTTATTGATATATATATATATATATAAATATATATATATATATATATATATAAATATATATATATATATATATATATATATATATATATATATATATATTATATATATATATATATATATATATATATGTATAGTCATCAACATATATATATATATATATATATATATATATATTAATATATATTTATATATATATATATAAATATAAATTTATATATATATATAAATATATATATATATATATATATATAAATATATTTATATATAAATATATGTATATATATATTTATATATATATAAATATATATATATATATATATATATATAAATATATATATATTTATATATATATATATATATATATTTATATTCATATGTATATATATATATATATATATATATATATATATATATATATATATATATATATAAACATATTTAAAATGTATAAATTTTTTTAAATATATTTGTAAATTTACACTAATATATTTATGCATAAATACATTTTAAATTAATAAAAGTATATATCAATAAAATTATATGATAAAGAATAAATGTTAGAATTAAATAACAGCTCTATAGTTAGGACTTGATACTTTTCTTGATAAAATTAGAAGTTTTTATAAAAAATGGTAATAAAGTTTCTTATTTAAACTTTTTTTCATGCAAAAAAAAAACTTAATAATGCATACTTTAATTATTGGTGGAAGATTTTATACTGAAGCATATACTTGAGTATAAAATCTTAAGTTAAGGTGTTCAAAGGTTTTTAAATATATTAAAAACTTTTGTCTATAAACAGACTAACTTTAATCTTACTTATATTTATTATTAATTTCGATATTACTTTATACATCTGAATTTTAAAAAAATTATGCATTTTTTTCAACTAAGAAATAAAATATTTAAAATAACTTAACATTTTATTAAAATGGTCAATTTAAAATACATAAAACATCAACAAAAATAACCTGAATAAATTGAATATAACATGTGATTTATGTATATTATATGCAATTTTATTCAAAATCTATAAGTTTTAAAATAGTCAATATAAAAATAGGTTATAAAATATAACTTTATTAAAACATATTTTATACTATCTGCATGCATTGTTGTAAGCTTTTATTGCCTTTCCATTACGGCAAATTGTTTTTGTAATGGCTAGTTAATGAGACAATAATTGTCAATGTGCCACTTCGTCAACGTTGTCAAAGCAACGTTTTAATAACGTAGGCAAAGTAACACTTTTTTAACGTTTTTCAATTACCACATTTTTGACGTTGATATGCGTAACGTTGAATAAACTTTGTTTAACAAATGGGTTAAATACATAGAAAAAGCAGCTGATGCCTAACGCTGATAAACTTTATTCTTTGCAACATTTTTACAATGTTTATTAGCCTACTTGTATTTAACCTTGGATTTACGTTGAATTTTTGAATTTTAATTTTAATTAACGTTGAAAACGCCATTTTTTGAGAATATAAGATACGTTTAAGTTTATAGGCTTATTCAACATTGAAGATGTAATGTTTATAAAACGTTTTATTTTAAACATTGATAATGCATTACTTTTTTAACGTTTTTAAAGTCGTTTATTTGCGTAAGTTGATTCCACGTTAAATAAACGTTTTAATTTGAGATGCTAAAATACGTTACAATTTCAACGTTTCAATTTACCGCGATTTAGTATACAACAGCAGACATTGAATCAACGTTGAAAGCAGGTTGTTTTTGTGACTGTAATGCTTTTTTACGCTGCGATCGGTTTTCAACGTTGATTCAATGCTGACATGTTTGCAGGGAAGTAACACTTTTTCAACGTTTTTCAATTACCACATTTTCAACGTTGGTATATGTAACGTTTAATAAAGGTTATTTTAAAAATAGCTTCAATGCGTTGAAAAAGCACCTATGTCCAACGTTGAAAAATCTTAAACTTTGAGACGTTTTAACAGTGATTATTTGCGTACTTTTATTCAACGTTGAATAAACGCGATTTTTTGAGAAGATAATATACGTTGAAATTAATATGCTTATTCAACATTGTTAATGTGACGTTAAAAAGCGGTTTATTTTTAACGTTGACAAAGCATAAACTTTGAAATGTCTATAACGTGTCATTTTGGGTAAGTTGATTCCACGTTGAATAAACGTTTTTTTTTAGAGAAGCTAAATTACCTTACAATTTTTACGCTGATTTAATGCTTCAATTTTTCCGCGATTTAGTATACAAAGCAAAGATTGATGTAACGTTTAAAACACGTTGTTTTTGTGACTAACGCTTTTTCTACGCTGCGACCGGTTTTCAACGTTGATTCAACGTAAAACGTTTATTCAACGTGGAATCAACTTACGCTAAAAACGACTCTAAAAACGTTATAAAGTTTATGCTTTTTCAACGTTAAAAATAAACCGTTTTTTAAACGTTATATTTTCAACGTTGTATAAGCGTATAAATTTAAACTTATCTTATATTTTCAAAAATTCAATTCAATAATTGAAAAACGTTGAAAAAGTGTTACTTTGCCAACGATAATAAAGCGTTGCTTTGACAACGTTGAGGAAGAGGTATATTGACAATTATCGTCTCATTAACTAGCCATTACAAAAATAATTTGCCGTAAAGGAAAGGCAAGGAAATCTTAATTAAGGAAAGGAAAACGATATTTTATTTGTTGAAGTTCATTAATGAAGCTTCGTATAAACTTTTTGTTTTAAATATATTTAGATATAATTATATATTCACAATATTTGGCCGACGTATTGCGGTCAGCACCATCAGATGTTAAACTTGATGATACCTACCGCTTTTTAATATTTATATAGTTTAACAATATCTATTGTTGTATTAAAAGTTTCATATGTGTATACAGGCCTGTCAAGTCTCTCCTATTTGGTGGAAAGTTTCCTGATTTTTGAAAACAAGTTTATCTCTAACCTGCTTATAAATATAATTTGAATATATATATATATATATATATATATATATATATATATATATATATATATATATATATATATATATATATATATATATATATATATGTATACATATTTATATATAAACATATAAACATATATCTATAAATATATATATATATATATATACATATATATATATATATATATATATATATATATATATATATATATATATATATATATATATATATGTATATATATATATATATATATATATATATATATATATATATATATATATATATATATATATATATATATATATATATATTTTTTTTTTTGTGCGGCCGTAGCGCAGTGATTAGTGCATTTGCTTTATAAGCAGGAGATCCAGGTTCGAAACGAGCTCTGAACAAATATTAGCGTCACGGTAAGGAAGGAGGCGTGAACTTCCTGGTTAAATGCACTTCCGCGGTGCTTTGTGACAAGACCGTTAGGACTTCTTGGGGCACCTAAAATAAAAAATTAAAAAAAACTAAAAAAAAAAAAATATATATATATATATATATTTATATATATGTATATATATATAAAACAATTGATGTCTACATAGATGATCTAATATAATGGCTTCACATTTTTAGGCTTTAATTGTTTATTTTACAAAGGGATTAAAGCAGATGCAGTTTCCATCTCGTTCGGTGAAAGATGATTAGTTATTTTGGCCATCTGATACTCATGCAATTAAAGCTGCCTATAATAATTTTCCAATTGATTGCTCATAAAACCAGCTTAGAGTTAAAAGAGTTAAATTAACTGGAGGTCATCAAATTTTATAT
>NC_088933.1:41552500-41682500 GCF_038396675.1 Hydra vulgaris
GCATTTGAATTAAGAATGTTTTAAACTTTTTGAAATAGTTATTGCCACCGAAAATTTTTAATGTTTCACAAACAATTTTTTCTTTAGAGTTCAATGACAGAAGATTGTTTATTCGATGTCTTTATGAATCCCAAACCTCGTTTAATGACATTTTGAACGTATCTATGGAGAAAATAAATGGGTGGTACCAAAACCATTCCCTTGCAGAAATAATGGCAGAAAAATACTTTATAAAAAAAACTGTAGAACTTCAAAAACAAATGGATACAAAAGATGAGTATGATTTAAAAGTTCGTCTCAAGGAAATATTAAAGCAAATAGTAGAAGCAATACAAAATGTTAGTCGCTATAGCAACAACAAAACGAAATTTAACGATGATGAAAATATCCTTAAAAAAGTAGAGAATATACAGAAAGATGTTTTAGGAGAGAAACATGAGGACACACTTGCTACAAAATTCTTGATAGCTATGTGTTTATATGATAAAAAAGTATTTAGTAACGCGGAAAATTTGTTTCGAGAAGTGGAAAACAGGCAAATAGAAATTTTAGGAGATAGAAAAGAACCCTTAATAAAAACTAAATACATGATTGCAATGTGCTTATACAACAAAAATCAATTTAGTAATGCTGAGTATTTATTGAGGGAAGTAAAAAATATGCAAGAAGAAGTTTTTGGAACAAAAAACGAGGATACTATAAATACTAACTTCTGGATTGCAATATGCTTGTATGAAAAAAGACAATTTGAAATTGCAGAAAAAATATTCAAAGAAGTAGAAAGTATGCAAAACGAAATTTTGGGAGAAAAACATCAAAAAACTTTAAAAACTCGTTACTGGATTGCAATGTGCTTATATGATAAAAAAAAATTTGATGCTGCAGAAAAGTCTTTAAGAGAAGTTGAAAACATGCAAAATAGATTTTTAGGAGAGAAACACGAAGATACATTGACTACTAAACATTGGATTGCAAGATGTTTATACGACAAAAAAAAAATTGAAGAAGCAGAAAAAATCTTTAGGGTAGTTGAGATTTTGCGAAAAGAAGTTTTAGGAGAAACGCATATTGATACATTGAATACAAAACGCTGGATTGGAAGTTGTGTCAGTAAAAAATAAAAAAAGAATACTTTGATTACTAATAAAAATTAGATTAATGATTATTTTTAAATATTTTTTTTGAATTTAAAAAGTTATTATCTTAAACTGATTGAATGGTTAAATTAATTTTAGATATCGATTAATTATTTTATTAATTAATTATTTTTTTATAATTAATTATATTATATAATTACTATTATTTTAGTTTAATTTGTTTTTGTATTTCAGTGCTCTATACAATTACTAATTTAGTGTTTTATAACGTAAAGACAATTATTTTTTTATTGATATTTAAGATAATGCCGTAATTTTTTTTGGTATTAGTTTAAAATTTGTTTATATATTTTACTATGTTCATTGTATATATTACATATGTATTGTTAATGCGTTTTACTATGTTTATCTGTTTATATGCTTTGTTTATTTACAATGTACAAGGTTCTAATATTGGACCCCTAATTTTTTTAACTTGAGTAATTTATATTTACCTATCCTCACATATGCTGAATTTTTTTTTTGCTGATAAAAATAAACTTTTTTACCCCCGTCCTAATATAAAAATATAAAAATAATTTTACAAATGAAGTACTAGAGGATTAGACTTCCGCTTCTAACGCGATAAGACGTGTTTTTGAGGAGGAAAAAAAATTTATAAATTTTTAATATTATGGTATTAAAAGCTGACTTTGAGGCTCTAGAAAAAAGAGTATTAGCTTTAGAAAAAGCAATCAAAGCGATGACCAGTTAATTGAAAAAAAACAAAAAATAGAAGAATTAATAAAAAAGTTAGAAGATAAAAACTGTAATGATGAAAAAGGTAACGAGGAACTTTGGACTGATGTTGTAAAAGGTAAACAGAAGAGAAAATCAATAAATCAACTCAACCTGATGAATAAATCAACTCAACCTGATGAATAAATCAACTCAACCTGAAATGCAGTAGCCAAAGAATCAAAAGAACGAAAAATGCGAGAAAAGAATGTAATTATTTTTGGTTTAGCAGCATCTACGAATAAAAATAAAGATAATGCATTTGACGAGGATAAAAAAAATGTGATAACTATTTTTAACAAAATTGATACAAATGTTAATATAGAACACATTATCAAGTTAAAAACAAGGAACGAAAAACAACCACCTTTTATCGTTGTCTTAAAAGATAGACATGAAAGAAATAAAGTTTTAAAGTCTTCAAAATTGTTAAAAGACGATGACTCGTTCTCGAAAGTATTCATAAATCCTGATCTTACAGAAGCAGAAAGACATAAAGCAAAACTCTTAAGAGAAGAATGTCACCGAATGAACACTGAAAGAAAGAAATGAAAATAGTTATTATTTCAGTATCAGATATGATCGAGTAGTGAAATCACTGTATAGCAAATACCAAAAAACAATAAGAATAACAAAATCGAATATCGTTAATCAACGGACAGGAACAAAAAAATCATCAATAAAGTATTTAAAAAAATAAATTACGAGTCAAAATCAATTGAGTCAATAAACATATTATCTGAAAATACAAAAAAACTAACAATTAATAATAGAAAATTTTTTATCATGTTGGTATACAAATGCTACATCATTAAATTGTAAATACAATGAATTTATTGCTGAAATAGCCACATCTTACCCACAGATACTTTTTATTAGTGAAACATGGTTTAATGAAAAGTCATTAAGTAATGTTCCTGGTTATAATATATTTCGCAAAGATCGAGTAGGTAAGCGAGGAGGGGGAGTATGCATATATATCAAAGAAAATATTAAATCTGTTACAGTTTCTGATAAAATGTTAAATGATGACAACTTAGAGCAAGTTTGGACATCACTGCATATTGGCAATAAAAAGATACTTTGCGGATGCATTTATAGACCAGGCACAATTGACTATGAATCTAATCTAAAAATAATAAATTCAATTAAACGAAGTTACAATCTATTGATAAAAAGTAAGTATTCCGGCCTATTGATATATGGAGATTTTAACTACTTTTCAATTAAATGGAATAAAGAAAACATCGGCGAACTTATTAATAATTCAGATATTTCTGCTAAAGAGTTCTTAAAATGTTTAAATGATTGTTTTATAACACAAAACGTAATTAAACCAACTTTTCAAATTAATGAATTTAAATCCACTAATGTTCTTGACCTAAAAGTCAAACAAAAGAATAGTTGATTTGAATCATTTTGATAATTTGGGTGCACTTAGTCACGGTCATCAGATCCTAAAGTTTTTGTATTGCTTTAGAAATAATTTAAAAAAAACGGAAACAGTAAAAAAACTCTGTACAAATACAATTATAATGGCTTTTCCGATATGCTAAATAGCTACGACTGGCATCTTGAATTCAAAAATTTAGATGCTAATGTTTCATACACAAATTTGTCGATATTTACAATAAAGGTCTTATATATTTCATTCCAACAATTACAAACGGAGTTGTTAAAACAAAAGCGCCTTTGATGAACTCTTACTTAAAAAAGGTAATTAGAAAGAAAAGAAACCTCTGAAGAAAATGTTTACATAATCGTTTTTTAAACAAAGGAAATCTATTAGAATACAAATCAATTAGAAATAAAGTAAAAAAAGAAATAAGGAACCAAATTAAATTATATGAAACTACCATCGCCTTAAACGTTAAAAATAACCCAAAAGCAATTTATGCATATATAAACAAAAAATCAAAAGAAGGAATTAACGCATTAAATGTAAACGGCCAACTTGAAACAAATTATTTATCAATAGCGCATTCATTAAATAACTATTTTAGCTCTGTTTTCACCAATGAAACTAGTGACAATATACCATTCCTTAAAAATAGGACAAACATTATTTGTGATGACCCTAGATTTTCACCGGACACAGTTTATATAATCCTGAAGTCACTAAATCCAAATAAATGTACAGGAGTAGATGGAGTTCACCCATTTCCTTTAAAGTGTTGCGCAGATGCGTTCTCACTTCCTTTATCACTTATTTTTAATAAATCGTATGACACTGGAATAATTCCATCGATGTGGTTAAATGCTAATATAACACCATTATTTAAAAGTGGAGATAAATCGGAACCATCAAGTTATCGACCAGTATCACTTACTTCAGTTATAAGTAAAGTAATTGGAACGTATCTTAAAAGCTACATTTATGTCGCACTTAGAAAATAACAATCTCTTGACTAAGGAACAACATGGATTTTCTAAAAAAAAAAACTGTTGTACAAACCTTATAGAATTTATGGATCTAATAACTCAAGCAATGGAAGATAATTTACTAGTAGATATCATTTTCCTAGATATGGAAAAAACCTTCGATTCCGTGCCTCACAACAGATTGTGTCTTAAACTAAAAAGTTATGGATTTAACAAAAAAGCAGTTAGATGGTGCAAAAATTTCGTAAGTAACAGAGTGCAACGTGTCGTCTGCAACGGTGGATTTTCAAATTGGTCTCCAGTTACAAGTGGAGTACCGCAAGGGTCTGTCTTGGGTCCGTTTATGTTTATTGTTTATATAAACGACTTACCGAATGAGTTATCAACGAACTGTAAAATGTATGCTGATGATATTAAACTAATTAACATAATTAGATCATCTTCTGACATAGAAAAGACTCAAACAGATCTAAACAAATTAATAACATGGTCACAATTATGGTTATTAAAATTTAATGTCAGCAAATGTAAACGCATGCATATAGGTTGCAAAAATACTAGGCATATATACACAATGTATGATTCAGTGCTAAATAGAGTTGAAATACCAGAAACAAAAATTGAAAAAGATTTAGGAATTATAATTTCAAACGACTTAAAATGGTCTAGTCAAGTTAGTTATGCGTATGGTAAAGCTAATAAAATGTTAGGAATAATAAAACATTCATTTAAAAACTTAGACATAAACGCATCTAAATTATTGTACACCTCTCTTGTAAGACTGCATCTAGACTACGCAAATTCAGTGTGGTGTCCTTACTTAGAACAAGATTAAAAAAAAATTGAATCGATACAACGTAAAGCAACACGAATAAAATGTCTTCAAGGGAAAAACTATGAAAGTAGACTAACCTACTTTAAATTAACGACTCTTGAAAAAAGACGCGAACGTAATGACTTAATCCAACTTTTCAAAATAGTAAAAAAAATAGATAACTTAACATTGGAATACCCACCAGATTTAATAACTTCAAATACGAGAGGTCACAACATGAGGTTTCATAGACAATTAATTAAAAATCCAAAGAGGTACTATTTCTTAACAAACCGTGTCATTAACAGCTCGAATAATTTAGATCAAAACATTGTAGATTCTAAAACACTATATCAATTTAAATCAAAGTTGGACTTATTTTTAACATAAATTGGCTGTTAAAGCCTAGATTACCTAGGCTCCGTACATTGTCATTGTACATGTACACAGTTATTATTAAATAAATAAATATAAAATAATTTTATAAAATATAAAATAATTTTATAAAATATAAAATTATATTATAACCTACTAGTTAAAATCAAACTCTCTCTTTAAATTTAAAATCTCTCTTTAAATATTTGCAAAACTAAATATACTTTACTTCATTGCTAGCTCATCGAATTCCAATGACTTGCCTAATTAACTTTCTCAGCTAAGTATAAATAACATTATAGTAAATGTAGCTAAAATCTTAGGTATATTATTAGATGATTATCTAAATTGAAAAAATCATATTACATTTGTTGAAAATAAAGTTTCAAACAATAGGAATTATGCATGAAACAAAATATCTGATGAGGAAAAAAATTTTAAATATATATCTTTTATTTTTTTTTTGTGCTTTGTTACAATTAAAATACAAATATATATACAAAAAAATTACAAGTGAAAGAATAAAGAATGCAGATACTCAAAGAAGACTATAAAATCTTTTCACAGAGAACCGTCGTTAAAGAAAGTAGGAACAAATTTGAAACTTATCATTTGTTGTGATGTTCACGACATCCATCCTATGAACTAATGACTTACGACTTTCATTAAAAAATGCATAAGTCCGAAAGACTTGCATTAAGTCTTTTGAACCACTGACACATGCGAACAATAGCAATTTTCAATAATAACTTTTTATTTTCAATAAAAATTTTCTATTATTTTCTAAATATCACTTCAAGCGCCCAATAAACCTTATTTGTTAAATACAATCTCTGAAAAACTAATTATCGAATATAGTAAAATATATTATAAAAGTTTGGGACTAAAATACTTCTAAATACACTTGGTTGTTTAAACCAAGTTATAAAACGTTGGTGCGTTTACGCTTCCGCTGACAAAATCTCTGATCCACTGCTAAAAGATAATTAACAGTAATTAAAAGTTAAACATAATTGTCTATATCGAAACTGGGTATAATTTAAAAGTATATATGCATACTTTCATTTTAAAAATTTTATTTTAGTTTTCTTTACGCTTACTATACGGGCTTGGTCTGTTTTCTATTAGTCCTGTTGTCCTTTCGTTTTAAATATTCATTGTTTTCTATTAGTCCTGTTGTCCTTTCGTTTTAAATATTCATTGTCGACGAAACATGTAAAATAAGGACAATTCCCCCTCCTCCTCCCCCAAAATTAGAAAAATGTTTAAAAATGATGAAATAAATACTAGTAATTAAATAATAAGAAAAGATAAATAAAATAATAATAATTGTGCCATTTAACCATGGCGGTACAGCGGCACCCAGGTAGAGATTTTATATTCCTTTTTTGTAAAATACCCGCTTTAAAACTCCCGTTTATCTAATTTTCTGAGAGTTGTTTAAACTTTGTGAAGAATTAAAAAATTGTGTCATAATTTAACTTTTTTGTGTCTCTAAAGTGATTTGTAGTTTTCTTTAGAGCGCTATTGATTAATTCGTTCTAATTTAGTTCCTAAAGTTAACAATGTTGTGTTTATTGATTTCGTTCACAGAGCATTACTTTGGTGTATTGTTGATGATGTTTATTTTTATCTTTTCTTTTCGATGTATTTGTTAAAAACGGCTGTGAAAGGAAAAAACTAACCAAATCTACAAAAAAAACTGTCAAAAAAGTTCTCACGAATAAGCAACATTTCCAAAAAAGTCTCCGACAAGTTTTGTGTCTTTAGCCTGGATTCCTTAATTCAGGATTTAAGTTAAGAACAGTTTTTAAAAAAGAAAGATACACACCAGTGTTTCAGTCTACAAAACGTAATAGGCACCAAAAATAAGCCTATACTACCAGGTAATTTATATCACAAAGTTTATACGTTAAAGAGCTCTTGTGGCAACTGTTATATTGGTGAAACATCAAACAAGTCTTCCACAAAGTAGAGGAGAAATTTTGCTGTAGATAAGCATTTAAAAACTTGTCAATAAAATTTCTACTGGAGCAATTTAAATACTTTAAAGAAAGCCAGAATTAGTTAAAGCAGTAAATTTAAGTACCCGCATTCTAGTAACAAGAGTTCTGGCTTTAGAACTGGAGGTCCGTAGTTTGAATCCGGCTATAGCCATATATGCACCATAAATAAAGAAGGAGCCGTTAATACCCTGGTTAAATGCTATTGCATTAGGAATTTTTTCTCTTAAATAACTAATTTTAAAAAAATTGAGAAACGTTAGAAAGACAATACCTTTGCCCGAAAACATGGCGAGTATGTGAAGATTTCGTTTTAGAAACCAATGTTCCGTCTATTACGTTGCAAAAAACTTTCTTGTGTATTGTGATTCATCCTTTTCGGTAAATTCCCCAGCGAAGGCCTCATACAAAGAATCGCAAAGACAAGTTCAGCTCACTAAACAGAATCACTACCCACGTCCACGGACCTAGTGTAATTATATTTTTGATAAGAATTAATATAAACTAAAGTAAAAGAAAGAAGTATTTTCATGAACGGTTCATGGCTGGTTTGAAGTGGAACGCAAGTGGTATAATCGTAGCGTGTATTTCCGATTACAAGCAGTTTTATTTGCAATTAGATAAAATAAACAAGGCACATTTTTTATTTTACTTATGCCATTAAAACTGCAAAAGAATAAAAATTTGCTCTTTTTTATCTAATCTATTTGCAAATAAAATTCCAGCCTCTATACCCGGCAAACTCTCCATGCTTGGTCCACAAACGGTTTATCATCGGTGGTATGACCGGTCCACCATCGGCAGACAAGCATGTGCCAAGACCAATGTTGCTCACCGTTTAATGCCTGGTCCATGCTTGACACCTGTTTGTTGGCCGGCGTTTAACTGTTGCTTCGCCATTTTTATGTAAATTTTAGTTCATTTTGTTTATTTTACTTAAATAAATCCGAGAATTTAACTTAAAAGGAAGACTTAATAAAAAGCCGGAAGAATTAAATGAAATAAGTTGACGCTTACTAACTTAAGAAAAAGGATACAAATAATTAAAATAGAGTGTAGACTATTTTAAACTATAATATCTCCGTCAGTTTAGCTATTCAATATTAATTAATAAATAAATTTTCAATAAAAGTTCATTAGAGAATATATATCACATATAATACATATTGTTGAAATGCAACATTTGCATGATCATGCAATATTGTAAGATCAGCAAAATGTCAAAGCTTGACCATCATTTCTATTCGATGATGCTAACGCCTGATATTTCTTGACCTCGAAATCTTTTTCCGAAAATACTTTTTTTAAATCTTAGGTCTCTTTTTTGGAATTAAATGAGTCACTTTTATGATTTTATGTATTATATTAAATGTATTATTATTTATATAAAAAAGTTGCTCATTTTTAACATATAAACGGATTAGGTTGTCCGGAACCACCATCAAAACATGCGTCTGATAACACCTGATCATACCTCATTCCGTAATACTAGTTTTAAAACCAGTAAATTAAAGTATCAAACAAATTTTTTTTTAATAAATATTGTAAATAAAAATGTATCTTAAATCAATAAAAAGTTATTAGTTTACATAAAAATTAGGTATATTAATATGCGAATCAAATATGATGATACATCGCATCCAAACTTGTGAAAACGAAAGTCCACTTAATTATATTAAGGTTATAAAATAATATGGTTGGTACTACACAAGAGATTATTCTTTGAATTTAAAAGCCAAATTCAAAACTTGCCCATGAGGATCATATAGTTCTGTATTTCTGTTTCTCACAAAGATAAACATATTTCCTTATGTTAATCTTATTTATCTAAATTATCTTACAATAATAACTCAAGATTACACAGTTTGCTTAACCTTTGATCTGTTATTAGTCCCAATACCAAGAGTTAAAAGCTGGATAAAACTAGACAGCTTAATCTCTACTTGGAATTAAGTTAGACTCAATTATATTTGTAAATGAAAAAGCATTTTTTTATTTTAATAAATCATTGAACTAAGACCAATTTTCTAACTTATGAGTTCCATAAGTATCTATTACCTCCACAAGTATCTATTATCAAACAAAGACTTATTGAAAAAGATAGGTTCAGCAAAAAAGTATAGTTAGTATGATTCATCTTCTCCTATTTGTAGTTCTTGCTCAGTCCCAACAAATGATTGCTTATATAAGTTATATAACAGAGGATTAATTTATTGCTTGCATTTATATAGTTTTTATCTTTTGTAAGTCTTTTAAAATGGTATACTTTAATATAGAATTACTTATTCTATTTTAAAATATACCATTTTAAAAGATTTAGTTCATCAAGACTCAATAATCGTAAGACATAAAAAAAAATGACTTTTAAAAAAACTCATTTTTTTATGTCTTACGATTTTTTTTATGTCTTACGGTGTGGACCTCTTTTACGAAATCAAAATAAAAAAAGTTATTTTATTTATTATATTTTCGTAAAAGAGGTCCACACTGGTAATACCTCGCTTTTTTTATCCGGATTTTTGAGTATACATAAAATTCAAGGGCTCCTACCATAGTAGCTTCTAACTTATGTTTACTTTTAAAAGCACAATTTTAAAGAAAACATCGAAAACCTCGTTATACAATTCTTTAACAGCTATTTGTTATTTGACCACTAATATTTATGTATTCAATTTATATCTTGCAGACAAAAACCTAAAAAACTTCTTAACTATACCCTAAACTCCAAAATATGAATCTTGTTTAGCATGGTTGCTGTGTAGAAAAAAAGTTAAGCGTGGTATTTCCAGAGCCATATGGTAGATTTAAACATCAACGTCTTGATTGTAAGCCATGTGTGCTAACACTAATCTACAGCGGCTTTATATTTACTAAGCTTCACAAAAAATCTTCTTTATTAAGAAACGGTTATAATTTATTGCATTAAATTAAAAACATGCTGAGACAATTTTGTATTTAAAAAAAATCATATAAACATTATCATGACAATTAAGTTATTCAAAGTTGGCTATATAAATGTTGTAAACTAGTATTGATGTAACGTGTAATAAACTTTTAGCAGTTATAATTATTTTAAAACTAGTAAATGAGACAGATAAGAATGAGTTTTGTTCTTATCTTTAAGGCCTGTTCTTTCAAAGTGCATATATATTTAAAACATATTTTCTCATTAAATGAGAGAACATGTTGTAAACTTGTATACCCTTACTAATATGAACTTAATGTTGTAAACTTGTATACACTACACAAAGACAAAGCCGAATTCAAGACTGAGGTGTCTAGTTAATTTTAACAGTATTTATTTTTGCTTGACCTACTTTCTTACTGTAAAATAGATTGTAAAAAATTGTATTTAAAGTCTCTGCTTGTGGCCTTGAGCTCAGTATCAACATATATTTGCAGCTTTATGTAAATAGTAACATAAACTTTATAAAATAAAGATTAATATATCATAGTTGCTTACTTGTTGTTACAAAAATCTACTTTCAAATATGCAAATAAGCTTTTAAGATCAATTATCTGATATTGACAAGATCTTAATAATTTGGTCTTAATAGCTTGCTTGGATATTTGGGAGGAGAATTTTTTAACAAAAAGTAAACAACTATGATATGTCTAATATAGATATATAAAAAAACGAGCAATCTGTTGTACTTTGAAATTTAATTAATAAAATTTTTTTTCTTTCATAGACGTTTACCTAATTTGCACTTACATTTTAGTCAATGTATTATAATAACAGTTTTTTTAACTTGCAATGTGGTCTAATTAAAGTACCTAAATATTACATTATTGGAACGTAAAAACATTCAAGATTTTGTACACGTCATTTGTAAGACCTCATCTCGAAACATTTTCTTCAGCATGGAATCCTTATAGAAAAAAAAACATGTAAAATCTTGAAAAAGTTCAAAAACGAGCTACTAAACTAGTGTCTGCTTTAAGTAAACTTAATTATGAATGAAGACTCAAAGTTCTTGGTTCAACTACCCTTAAAGATAGAAGAATAAGAGGAATGCTAATTGATTACTTTAAAATTTCCAATAGCTTTATAAAAGTAAACTGGCAGGTCATAATAATTAAACCACACTGGCATCAGCTCCAAGATCCTGCAGGAGCAATTAGAAATAATCAACACCCCATCAAGCAAACCAAGATTAACATTTGTCAAAGATAATTCTTCTTTACTAATAGAATCGTTTCATATTGGAATCAACTACCGAAAGAAGTTGTCAAGGCTGATAATGTCTTCCAATTTAAAAATAGACTTGATAAACACTTGTCATCGTGATACCAATATTGAAAAACAATTGGACTGCCATAGTCTACAAATTATTTGTTAGATTCACAGAATATTATTCTGTAGCAGTTGTACCTATAATAATCTATAATAATAATAACTTATTTATAATAAAAGATTTATAAAAGCTAAAATCAAACTTATCAGTTGAATCACTAATTTAAAAAATCCCATTTATCCACTATTTATTGGTATTGCTCCAAGATAGATTAGCATGTATGTTTAGCTGTCTTGTATCATCAGATTGGATCCTGTAAAACTTTTGAATTCGCTCAAGGGAGCCCGTCGTAATCTTATCTTGACACAATTTGAGGCGACAATGCTGTGGAAATTAGTGGAAATCTTTCAGCCTTTTGCCGAGGCTAGATATTTGTTGCAGGGTGATAGTTATTCAACAACAGAATGTGTTGTGCCTTCAGTTGTTGGCCTGCATAAGTGTCTTAACACACTCAGTTTAACTGTCGAGTATCACACTTCACTTGTTTATGATCTGTTAAGTTCCTTGTGTGACAGATTGGGTGGCTTCTTGCAGAATGACAAAATTTTCCAACAGGTAACAAAATCAAAAAGAACCCAAATTTTTCTTCAATGTTTTATCTTATGGCTTCAGCCTTAGATCCTTGTTATTCATTACTTTGGCTATAGAAAAAACCCATCCTGGACCAGATGTAGCGTAGTCAAAATAGATTAAAAATGGGGTAAACCTGGACAAAATTTATAAAAAGCAGTGTTTGGTATCATTAGATGCGTAATATTTTGTACTTTAAGCAGGAATAAATCCAACAAATAACTAATTGGGGAGAAAAAGTTATCCCTATTTTACCTTGGGTCACTATTTTATATTTTTGACAATATTATAATTTTATGGAATTCCTAATTATGCTAAGTTTGATTATTATTGTTAATTTATATCAATAAAATATAAGTTTGTATAATTTGTTTTTAATTCTTAGCAATATATAAAATAAATTTTATTTATTTATTTAATACAGGTGATCTGGTACCAAGTTTAACAAGCAATATAACAAGTTTTTGTAATACTGGTACCTTTCTTTCAGGCCTTTTTTTCTATTTTTTCTATTTAATGCATAATAAATAAAAATATACCAAAAAAAAAATGTCAAACTTTAAATTTTTTGTACAAATATATTGAGCATTGATCATTTTCTGACCCATTAGTACTAATGCGCAAAATATTTCTTTAGAAATAGGCATGCAAAATTATTTAAAAGTACGAAAAAATGGATGACGATATTTGCATTATCTATAAAGAAACGGCCAACGCTACGCTTATTTTTGTGGAAGAAAGAGGAACAAAAACTATATTTGAGTTTTCAAAGCGTAGAACTGATTCACAACTAACTAACTTTTTGAACGGAAAAACCAGTATCAAGGTTCATTCTGTCTGCATAAATAATTATACAAACAAGAAAAGGTGGTCAACCACAGAAAATCCTTTAAAGAAAAAACGTAAGCTACGCTTCGAAGTAAGTTGTAAATGAAATGTCAATTCGGTTAAAATGCTAATATATAATATAAATGTACAGAGGTATATGGCAAAGGAGTAATATAAATGTACAGAGGTATATGGCAAAGGAGTAATAAAGACTTTTAATAAGTACTCAGTAGTAATAGTAAAAACAATAATTATTAAGTTTTTTTTGAAAAAGCTATTTTAGGTGCTCCCAGAAGTCCTTACGGTCTTATCACAGAGCATCGCGGGAGAGCATTTAACAAGAAGTTCACGCCTCCTTCCGTACCAATATTGCTTGATGGGCTAAAGCTGGCATTGAACCGCGGACCTCTGGGTTCTGAGCCAGAACTCTATCCACTGCGTCACGCCTGCTCTAATTAAGAACTTGGTATAATTAGGAATAATTGAATAATTAAGAACTTGGTATAATATAATAAATTGTAATATAACTTATTTATTGTTTGTATATCTGATTAAACGTTTTTAGATCAAATTCATCTGTTTTAAAATCTGGTCGTAGGTGAGGGTAGTAAACAAAAACTTAATACACTGTCACAAAACATTGATAAACTTTACATTTATTTTGAAGACGCAATGTATCGACAACGTGTATATGCGTACAAAATATGACAACGTGTGATATGCGTACAAAAATGATTGAACTTGCAGGATCTGATGACAAAGTTTATTCGATGAAACAAATGAAAAGAAAGTTAGAGCTTCGATATGGTATAAGTATCGGCGTTACCGCACCGTCGGTAAAAATGCGTAAATTTGCTTAATTAGCACGTTAATATTGCGTAAAAATTACCGCGGTAATTTTTACCGCGGTTACCGAAAAACTAAAAAGTATTTTTTAAATTGCTTTTTGTAATTCTATTAGTAAATTTTACAGTTACAGTTATTAATAAAAAATTTATCAACAGATATTTCATCATTTGCCTCAAATAAAATATTTGCAAACTCAGATGCTCTCTGTTTATTTTTTTCCTTCTCTTTCCAATTCGACAATTTTTGATCTTTTTTACTTCTACTTTGCTTTTGCTGGAATGTCATTGGAATAAACAAAGAGATACTTTTAGTTTGGTCTTCACCTTGGGTTCCTTAATACCCATCTTGTTGAGCTAGAGTCCTTTGACTCTCTTGAGTATCTAACTGTAGCTGTTGTTGCTCTTTAGGTTCAGGACCAGTTTGAGTGTCTGATAGAGTTGGAGAAGCCTTTTCAGATGCACCTATTTTTTTAGTTTCAGTTTGATGTGATTTTCCCTGTTGGTAAGTCTTCTTATTTGGTGGTGTGACATGTGTTAATTCATATGGCTCTCCTTTGCAAGTTTTTTCCTAATCGTTGAGGTTAGAAGGAACCCTCGGGTAATTTTGACTCACAAAAACTAACACGTTAGTGTTTCTGGTCTTACGTTATGTCTAAAATCAGAAACCGTCCTACCTCCTACTGAAAACATTCTTTCTGATAAAGCAGAAGTCACAGGTTTAGCCAAGTAACTTCTAGCCAGACCACCTACCAAAGGTAACTCATTTTTATTTTGCTTCCACCATTCCAAAGCATCCATATCCCTTTTAGATCATGTCTGATACTTTTCAAATTCAAACATCAAGGGTGGCTTGAGCTTTGATTGGCTTGACTGTGAAGTCCCAGGGCATTGCGTTGAAACCTGCCTCCTGTTTTTCAAAAACTCAAGGTCCACTGGATCCATAGTTTCGTCAAGATCTGATGCTTCTAGCGAAGTATGATTGTCAACCAATGACTCGTAGAACTGGATTGTGGTTGGGTGATTGTCAACCAATTTCTTGATAGTGGCTTCCCTCCCTTTCTCACTTTTTGCATTATTTTTTAGTGTATATCCTCTATAATCTGGGTGCGGAAGTGAACCCATAGTATTTAATTCCAACGCCATTATGAGGTCAACCTTTCTCAAATTCTTCCATGAAATTGTGTAGGCACTCTGCAACTTGATGGTCACACTCTTTAGCATCATTTACGGTTCTTCTGCAAAGCATGTCGAGATTTAATATGTCTTTTTGAACTTTATGCATAATCACCTATTTTTCAGAAGACCAGGAATCAGAGCATCGCTTACATTCTGACAGAAACGGAAAATATTGTAAATACTATTAAACTCTAACTGATCTGGAATCAAACTTTGAAGATCTGGTTTGTTTCGAGTTTCGAGAGCAACCAGTAAACCAGCCTTCAATCTGAGGATTGACTTGAGCATCATAAAGTTAGAATTCCATCTCGTTACTATTGGCTGAATGATCTTAATGTCCTGCAAGTCCAATGAGCTTCCTTGAGGGTCCTTTAAGCAATTCCTTTACATTTCTTAGTTATAGCATTAGTTCCTTCTGATTTTTCTACATCCTTTATTAAGCAAGTGTTGAGCAGATGATCGGCACAGATTAGATGATCACTGATCTCTTTGCTTTCCGTGATTGCTTTCTTCATGTTGGTTGCAGCATCAGTAACACCCACTTTGTAAAGGTCTTCCCTCTGAAGACCAGGAAATTGAGAAATCATGAGGTCTATTCCCTGTGCAAGCAAAACTCCTGTATGTCTCCCAATAAAGTTTTGGCAATTTAAAGATAAGTTTTTGAGTTCAAAGTCTTTGGTAACATAATGCAATGTAAGGAAGACGAAGGGATCACCATTTCTTGCAATCCATTCATCTGTAGTGAAAGTTGCCATTGCGCAATGCGGGACTTGTGTCTCAATTTGCATTTTTACATCACGTCTTAGATTGCGATAAATCATTGGCAGCTTGTATTTAAATAAGGTGGTTGGACTTTTTAGAATGGCATGTGGACAAAGATAGTTCAGCAGCATTTTGAATCCAGCAGTTTCAATAACGTGAAATGAGAGGTTAAAGAGAACTAGTGCAAGGGTTAGGATGGTATCAAATTTCAACTGTTTTGCACTTTGTGAAGTTTGCTTTATGGTTTCAGTAAATTCGTCCATTTTTGTTTGATGACTTGATGATGCACCATATGGGAGTCTATCAAGCCTTTTGTTTTTTATTAATAGGACCAAAATATCCTCTTATGGTACTGGACTTATCATCCTCTGCTTGAGCATTCCTCTTTTCTCGAAGTTTCTTCTCTTTAATTTCATTATAGACTTTTTCTATCTGGTAAAAACATAGCGGATTGCAGGATCTGAAAGAAAATAGTGGAGTTATATATGTTTAAAAGGATGTGAATTACAATGTTTAAGTAGTAGATAGTTCATAAAAAGTAAATACATGAACCATAAGACACATTAGCGTGTTTTGAATAATTCAAAATATATTTTTTTAACAAAAAATTTTACTCAGAAATAACGGGTTTTCGTGGATTTTACCGCATTTAGACAAAGTTACTGGAGTTTAAAATAACTGATTTCAAAATGTAACTGGATAGCTATATACGGATAATTATTTGAAGCCAGTTTTGGCCTTTTAAGATGGCTGCGGATATAAGGAACGGCTATATGAAAATTAAGAAACTGATGAAAATCAAGTTTATAACTTATGCTTAAATATTGATAAGTTTCAAATAAGTGTCTATTTTTTTGTTTAGCATAGGATTTTTTTCATAAGAATAACGGAATATAACATATTTACATAAATTTCAAATATAAATATTTTTTTTATTTAACAAAACATATTCTTACAACAACTTGTTGTATATTAATTTCTGTTTTTGTTTTTTAGAATAAATATAATAAAATAAAAAACAAATTCTCAGTAAAACTAAGTACGAGTTTTAATTTTAGTTTTTTTAATAGTAGTGAAGAAAAAGTATTAGTTAGCTTGTGCAGAAATCTCAAATTTAAAATAATTGTAATTCTATTAGTAAATTTTACAGTTACAGTTATTAATAAAAAATTTATCAACATTATTTAAATAAATTATATAATAAGCATTTATTATATAATTTATGTACCTTTTAGTTCCTAACTACCCAAGGCTTGTGCTAGAAGGTTAGTAACACAACTGCATGATGTGTTATTAAAAATAAAAAATTTGTCAAAATCGTAGGTAGACACAACTGCCGCTTACCATGCAGTTATGTTATCAACCTTCAAGCATACTGCATTGGGTAACTAAGAACTAAAAAGTACATAAATTATTCATAAATAATAATTTAATCGTAAATTGCACTTAAAAAGTATATCGAATATTTGGAACTTTAATATTTAAATTAATAAATTCTTTAATTGTCTAATTTTTTTTTAATCATATCATTTCTTTAAACTTTTTAAAAATTTATTTCATTGTCTTGTTTTTCTTTCAAAACTCTGTTTATTTATTTTCTTTCATATCACTGTAAAATCTTATAAGATGTACATCGTTCACCGCTAAAAGCTTTGATCGCCGTTATCTTGGGAGGCCAATTTTGGCTTCAATTTTTTTTCAAAAAAAAAGAATACGCTATCCAGTTATATTTTGAGATCAGTGGTTTAAAATATACTAATTTATAGTAAGAGTAATTTATTATTTAACACTTACTTTAAGTGAGCTTTAACTTCACCTTGAGACATTTTAATCACTTTTTTGCACTTATTGCACTCAGCAAATTCTGATTTTTCTGAGCCAGAGATGTTATCCTCTTCTCTTTCAAGCTTAGTAAAATAATTCCAAAGAGACATAATTTTTTCAAGATAGTTTGATTTGATAGTGGTTTTGGTATACTAATCAGATCACTGAAGTTAGAATATTGAGACTGTTAGTCTTTCTTGACTTTTGTCAAGCTTGTATAGGAGGCTAGTTTAATTTTAGGATGTAGTTAATTATTTAACAACTTTCTGACTTGATAAAAACAAAGTAATTTTTTACGCTATTTTAACAATAATTACCGCTTTTACTAACTTTTATCATAAATTACCGGAATTACCGATTTTTACCGTTTTTACGCATTTTACGAATTTTTACCGTCTTCTGTAATAAGAAAGCGTAAAAATACGTAATACGCGTTTTACCGCATACAGTAAAAACGCGTGTAACACGTTTTACCGCATTTTACCGAAATTTTTTTACCGCCGATGCTTAATATGGTAATGATATTGTATATGTAAAAAGCGATGGAAAACCAAACCTCATTTGTTTTAAAGATACCGCAAATTTCATAATTCATAAGTCCATAAAAGAAATGCCGCAAGACAATATAAGTGAATGTGAAAGACAAAATAAGTGAATGTGAAATACAACATAAGTGAATGTGAAAGGCAACATAAGTGTATGCGAAAGAAAACCAAAGTGAATGTGAAAGACAGCATAAGTGTATGTGAAAGACAACATAAGTGTATGCGAAAGACAACATAAGTGAATGTGAAAAAATAATTAAAACAGCTGCAAAGCTTATAAAAGTCGAAATAAATGCTTAAAACTTTAATACCAAAGAGTGCCTTTCAAACTTAGATATTGAAAATTATCACGATAGCTTAACTCCTCCTTTTTGTCTTTTCACGAGAGTTTTGATAAAAGACAAGCTAAAGCAATCCTCAATAGTTCAAGCAATTACAAAAGCTGTAAGGCCAAGATCATATATACCATCATTGCTGTTTGGATTGGGTGTAGAAGTAGATATAATGTTTGGCTCTAAATGGTTAATAAATCAGCTATTCAAACTAGGATTTTTAATTAGTCCGTCCGAGGTAACTCAACACAAGCAGTTGTTAGGAGTGAAGAAAAACACACTTCAGTTGTTAGAAGTGAAGAAAAAGCAATCGATGTGTCACTTAAAGGATCTTTTACCCTATAGATAGCTGACAATGTTTACCTTAACATGTGTACTATTGAGGGTAAAGATACACTGCATGGCATAGGGATTATTGCAGTTGGTACAAAAGATCTAAATCAACCTTTGAATACACCAACTCGAATTAAAAGAGTAACAGGAGTGCACTCCCAGAATAAGATCCCAATTCTTTTGTACAATACTCCAGAAGTGTATTGTTTGTCTAAAATCATAATTCAATTTTGGTATTTAGGTGCCCCAAGAAGACCTAAAAGTCTTGTCACAGAGCACCGCGGAAGTGCATTTAACTAGGAAGTTCACGCTTCCTTCCTTACCGTGACGCAAAAATATGTCCAGAGTTCGTTTCAAACCTGGTTTTCCTGCTTATAAAGCAAGCAACCTAACCACTGTGCCACGGCCGTTGTCATATATAATCAAGCCTATTTAATTTTTATATAATCCTATAAATTTTTATATAAACCTTTATATAATCAAGCCTATTCCTCACCTTCAACCATACTTTTATCTACTGGAATTACGTGTGGCATTTATTAAATATATTTAGTTCAATTAAAAATAGACCACAATGGAGCTGTTTTATGCAAAAGCATCAAAAAAGTGAAAATCATCCACCAAAAAGTGACATATTTATGCTCCCTATTATCAATATTATTCCATCAGATAAAAACTGTACTTATTCTACATAGATGTTTGTAAAAAATTAGGCTGAGGCTTTAGGTGTTTCACCAAGTGTAACATTTGACCAACCTTTATGGATAAAGGCATTTGAAATTGCAAATTCCCAAATCTTGGTATAGTTGTTCGTTTAGGGGGTTTTCATACTTTAATGAGTTTATTTAGATCAACTGGGACAATCATGAAGATTCAGGATTTGAAAGACTATTAGAACCAATATATGCAAAGAACTCAATATGCCATATAATTTCTGGGAAAGCAATAGCACGAGCACTTTGTGCACACTTTTTAGTTGAGTCGACCCTGACAACTAGAAGGTTTTGAAGCAACATATGGTTTATCTGCTCTTGATTAAATCCATCAAGACTTAGTTAATCAAATTATAAAAGTAGTAGATGTCAACAAATCTTCAATAATTGCAGTAGTAAAAAAACCACTGGATAAACATAAAGCTTATTTAGAAGAACAGTCAAAAACAGCCAAACTCTGGATTCAGTATCTTTATTATGTAGCATCATCAAAAGGATAGTACGAACAGAAAGGAATGGTAACTGGGATGAACATTTAGACGCTATGAGACTATTGCTTAATCCTTTTGCAGCAACAGGACACATTAATTATGCTAAAAGCGCAAGTTTATACCTTCAAAAAATATAATCCTTACAGTTTGAACACCGCTTACTATATGTGCATTTTTGCAAGACCGGATATCATTGTATCAGAAGAAGTAATCGTTATTGGGCAGGTTTATGCTAGATTTAGTCATAAAGCAAAGTATGATGAAAGCGATTAAAAGAGGAGAGGCCAACGCATGGCTGAGGTATGAGGCAGAGGAGAGCTAACACATGGCTGAGGTATGGCCACAAGTACTAGAGATCTTTGGGTCAATACTATCCATGAGTGTGCATCAGTTCATGCAGCAATGACAATAGCCACCAACCAAGATAATACAACCAGTCTGCAACACACAGAGTGTGGTGATGCACGACAAACTGGGGATAAAAGAGATCTCAAAGTTATAATAGAACAACTTGGTTGGTATGACCCATTCAATTGCTTAGACCAAAGACTGCGCTGCATTTTTACGTGATTAACTGCCGCTGAAAGTGATGGTATAAACTGTGAGGGGGCATGTCCCCCCTGCAACCCTACTTTTCTCTCCCTTCCGGTGTCGACTACCATGCATAGTAGTACTTTTTAATTCCCTATATTTGATATTTATCATTTTTGATGACATATTAATAAATAGAAAAACCATTTCGACATTTAGTGTTTGTTTTTTTTAATGAAATTTATTACGTTATTACACAAAAAGTTATTGCGACAAAAAATAGTCTAATAGTTGAGCCTAAGAAAAAATTTGGTAAATTTTTCAGCTAAATGTACATAAAATTGCGGTTCTAACAATACTAAACACTGCTTTTTACAAGTATTTTCCAGGTTGACCCTCAAGTTGTCTACACTAATGATGTCAAAAGATTTGTTGTGGTTTGAAGATTAGTATATTATATTCTAATAATTTCGTTATACTTTTTCAGTTTTAAATAGATTTCACTTTTGGTTTTATGCTTTAAATTGTCAGTATTGATTTTTTGCTCTCATAAACAAAAGAGGTTTTGACCATTTCAGCCAAGTCGCAAACCACAAATTTCGCTCAAGATTTATTGACACCTACAACACAAGAGGTGGAGATTCAAAATCATCTGGACCAAAATAACGAAGTTGCTAGTAGTGACGTGACTCTTTTAAGCAGACATAAATCAACACTTTTGCATCATATGCAAAATCTCGTCAAAGAACTGAACAGCAAACAGAATGTTGTTTGATTGTCACCAACCAATGTCGCTCCTGCTTTCATGGAAAAATGGTTTTAATTTCTTCGAGTACATATGGAGAAAAGGCATGGTTGAAAGCACAATCTGTCAAATATTACAATATTATGAATCTTCTGCTAGAGTGGCTTTTCTCTATTTCAGCTTCTTTTACACCATTAGTGTGCGTATTCAGCCAGGGTGATATATTTATGCAACCGAATTGTGCAACTGGGTGATGAGATGTTGTCATCTCTTGTATATTTGAAATGTAATAGTGATCTGTTAACCATGATTTTAGAAAACATTTTTAACTTATCACAATGTGTATTTTGTTAATACTAGGATTAATTAACATGTTATATAATTTGTGAATTCAGGCAAATGTGAACTCAGACAAAGGTGTATCACCTTTGTCAGTTTTACTTCTTACGTATAGTCCTTAAAGAAAATATGTTAATCCTACCTTTTTTTGTAACTAGAGTAACATGTCTTCTACATGTTCTTAAACATTTTTTATTGGCATTTTTTTTTCAATAAAAAAAAAGTTTTGTATTGTTAAAATAGTTTTTTGTTTGTTATTATTACTGTTTTCAGTTTTTATTAAATATATATTTTTTGTAGACTGCAATTATACATTTTTCGATAGTTAAACCTCAAAACCTAGTGTTTAACTTTTTATTCATAAACTATAAGACAAAACATATTAGGAACTACAAAGTATAAGGATTTTAAAATTGAAGACAATAAAAAAATCAATAACAAGCAAAAGCTGTTTTAAGATAAATTGTAATTTTTTTTATTAATACATTTCTACTTCTACAAAGGCTGTCGGCAGACATTGTAATATACAAAGGCTGTCGGCAGACATTGTAATATACAAAGGCTGTCGGCAGACATTGTAATATACATAGGCTGTCGGCAGACATTGTAATATACAAAGGCTGTCGGCAGACATTGTAATATACAAAGGCTGTCGGCAGACATTGTGATATACAAAGGCTGTCGGCAGACATTGTAATATACAAAGGCTGTCGGCGACATTGTAATATATAAATGCTGTCGGCAGACATTGTAATATACAAAGGCTGTCGGCAGACATTGTAATATATATTACTTTAGTATTGTAGTTCTAACTTAGTAGCAGTACTTAGCATAAACGAAAAAGTATGTTAGATATGCATCATATTAGATAGTAAACAAACTTAAAGGGTTACTTTAAGTAGTGCTCACTTGACATCTGGGATAATTGTATATTGTCATAATACCATTAAACTATATTTTCAAAATACAAAAATGTTTTAAGAAAGACCAATAAAGATATAATAAAAAATATTTATTGATTTGCAATTTTGTTATATCTTTTTATAGATTTTTTTTTTTGCTTTTGTTTTTTTAATCTTTGCTTCCAAAAAGAAGGTGAAAAGATAAAGTTTATAGAGCAAGATAATGATTAACAGGTTACTTAAAATATTCCAAATTATATGAATTAGGAAAACAAGATGAAGGAAGCAAATTCTAAAGAACTGATTTTTGAGGAAAAAAACCCAGATGTATAAGAATTTTTACTCTGACAATTCCTAAGCACTAAGGAAAAATCACAGTAAAAGGATGAGACTTAATTAAATGACAAAAATGAACTTTAGTAGATGGCACAAGCTTTAGTAGATGACGCTAGGTCTTTAGAGCACTACCCATTGTAGTATTTATAGAAAAGAGAAGCAACATTAGGATGATGTGATAATGGTTAGAGGTTGGCTGCAAGAGCAGGTTTAACTATGTTTACATAATAACATATTTACATGTTAAAGGCTTCGTATTTTTTCCGCTTTCTTAAAACAATCCTCTGCTTTTCTCTTGTTCTGTTCAAGATCTTCTACTTGCCATCATCTTTATAAACTAATAATTTAATAATTGATCATAAATCCTTAATTGGCCTTGACATCTTTAACATTGACAAGATTATCTATTTTTTTCTACAAAAATTACATTTACTTCTTCTAAGTAATCTTAAACAATTTAGTAAAGGAAAATGAAGCAAGATCTGGCCAAAACACACATCGATTGATTGATGTACTTTAATAAAATGCATACATTTTTTTTAATACAACCTTCTCATTAAATTATTTTATCGATTGCTAGACCGTTTCTTCAGATTAAGATTTTCAAAATATCTTTGTTTATATAATATACCTTTCTTATTTATTTTATAATTGTTAGTTCGACATGGAAAGTTTTCTTTTTTTTTTCATTTTCTTTATTTTTTTATTGACTTTCTTTTTATGATTTTATGAGTATGCGATTATATTTATGAACTGATATTTTAAATTTACAAGCTGCGACACTCCATCATGTTGATCAAATATTAACTTTAAAGCTTTAACTTTTTTCTGGCGATTTTAATAGCTATTTTGCGAAATCGATGGCTTCTAATATGGTTTTTCATTTGCATGTTGGTTATAGGTGTTTACTTGAGGTTAGTATCATTACTATTTGTAAATATCCTTGATGTAAGATCTTTTATTTAGAATAAATTTGATTTGATTTGATTTGATTTGTTGAATAAACAATATTTTAATAAATATAATATGTTGTATAGTGATTGAAACTTGTCCAAACGGCAGTGAACATTATACGTTAGTATGTAATATTAATTAACAATGCCAGTGATGGTTAGTGATATTTGTTAAATACAGGAAAAAATTTTCATGTTGATTTTCTGGTATTTAAAAAACTATTTTTAAAACATTCAAACAATTATCATACTTTATGTATTAAATAATATGTAATGTTGAATATATTAAATTATTAATGTACTCAATAACATTTAGTAACATTATATGAATTTAATAGCATTATATGAAACACTCAATAACATTTAATAACATTATATGAATGAACATAACACAAAAAATAAAAAATTTTATTCAAGATTGAAATACAACTCTTCTCTTACCATAATATATTATCAAATTACTTCTTTTCTCTTACCATATTTATATCTATTTTCTGAATTTGTTGCAATCATCAAGTGTTACCAATTCTTTAACAGATCACAGAGATCTTGACATCCTGAGTCGACAGTTATTATTTTAGCCTCATGTTACTATAAATATATTTTGGTATCATTGTTGCTTTAGTAATAGCCAATGATATGCAATAGTGTGAATTAGGCGATAACATGTATCATTTAAGTAAAAGTATGGTTTTTCTTAAACTAGAGAGTAACCATAAAATTTTATCAAGAAAAAAAGATTTAAAAACAATTTTAAACAGTTAAACCAAAAAAAACTATCTATTTATAATAATACTGAACTTAATACTGCCCCTTTGAGCGATTTTTACCCAGAACCCTTGACAGCCATTGCTGTAATGGCGAGAAAGTGTAACAGCGCTTTTTTTATTAATCGCAAACGAAAATATATTTTTAAACGAAGGCGTATCTTTAAACGAAACTGTATGTATAGTGTATTTTTATTATGTATGTTATATCAAGTTTTACAGTTTTACTTGCATTGCAACAACGTCCCAATTATCTTAATGTATAACATTTATTTCTGTTAATACAGCCTTTTGTTTTTAAATAATTTTAAAATTTTTAGTAGTAATTGCTAAAGTGGCCGATTGGTTAGCGCTCTGATGCTCTGAGGTGGAGATCGAGGTTCGAGTCCTATCCCCTTTAAAAAAACAAAATAAAATACTTTTAAAAGAGAACTATGAAGTTGTTTTCTATTGAATTTTAAAAATTTAAAAAAAATTGAAAAAAAAAGCAAACTTGCCACTCAATGCAACTAAAACATGGTACACGTTTTTCCAAACAAAAATATAAGTTTCTTCATTTACAATGTATGTAAGAATTTTCATCAAAAAGTATGACATATTTGGTATGTCTGGAAAGATTATTTTAACCACTATTATAATCTAGTAAAAGTATTGCTACTATAAAAAATTATCCAGCGTAGTTATATTTAGAAAAGATGTAATTTTCAACATAAAGCACCTTGGGGCTTGGCTATTGATAAGTCTATGGATTTAATTTATTCATATAATCACGTATTGGTGTTTTTTTTTCAATGAATGTAACGTGACATTTATAATCAGACATTATTTAGGAAAATTATTTATAAAAAACCATTTTCTTATGATAATTGAAACAATTATTTTCATTACAACACCTAAATGAGTATGTTTAACAGTTAGATTGAGATAATGGTGGTGATAATTTTTCTACAAAAGTCGTTTTTGCATAAATAATCAAACTTTTAGCCCCATTCAAAAAACTGTTTTCAGTATTAGTATCATTTTTTGAAATAATCAGGACTAATTCGGCCATCTTGAAGAAATAGTTTATTCCATTCAGAAGCGTAAACAATTAAAAAACAGACGCGGTAAACTTTATAAACAAGTTTTTATATTTTTATTTAGTTACATATTTTTTTAATTTTTGATTTTATATTTTTTTGTGTTTTTTGGTTTTATATTTTTTTGTGTTTTTTGGTGTTATATTTTTTTGTGTTTTTTGGTTTTATATTTTTTTGTATTTTTTGTTTTTTTATTGTTTAGCCATTGTGCGGAAAGATATCGAGAATTAGGTAAGGTTTAAAAAATTAATATATTTAAAGATAATGTTCAAGATTAGTTAAAAGTATTTTGTAAAAAAAGATTTTATTTAAGAGAAAAATATATAAAAAAATTACAGGACTTTTACACAGACACCACTTTTACACAGACACCACAATCACTTCAGATAACATTTATATGTTGAAAGTATATATCACAAATTAAAAGCTGGCAGTAATTGTCTAATCATAAATAACAATATTTTTATTTTAAAAGAAGCTTTGCAGAGAACAGGAGGTCTTTAGTAAACATTCAGTTCTGAATAACGAGCCGTTAATTAAGCTCATATGTTTAGATTTAGTTTTCCGTTCTCTACTTGGCAAAATACATTATTAATACAAAAAAGTAGAATAAGTCCGCAGTGTTTCTACGGACATGATTATTATATTTCAAAGTAATAATAATTCTGATATTCCTGATTAATACCCTGATCACTGCCATTGGGTCAATTTTTATATTGCTAAACGTGTGGTGGCATCTGCAGTTCTATATTGCACTCATGATGGTTTGAGTGAGTGTCAACAGCAGTTGTGAAATAAGGTTTTTCTCCCATAAATTCGCTGTTTCAATCAAGAAGATCGAATTTATCGTAGAAAAATATTTTTGGGGTGTCAAGGAGTTATATACATGTTTAAAATACTCCCACATTTTAACAGAAGGAGGTCAGCAGGCAACGATGTGGATATTGTTCTCGGATTTACCACAAGATTTGTATTTGTTACTTTTAACAATCGGTTGCCTTGAGCTTTTGGCAAGCAAGGTCACAGAAGGTAGACTGTTGAATAAAAATTGATAGACGGTATTTTGTATTGGTCCGCATGTGTAGAGGTAAAGTTGTTTTTCCAAATTTGGGTCCACGGCATTGGGCCCACAGCATTTTTTAATTTGTTCCAGAAAAATTATGCTGGCACGACTATGTTTTTGTTTTATGCCACTTCTTAGTAAAAGTTTTTTATTGATTTTAGGGGGATATTAAAGATGGACCCGTTTTGCCTAATTTGTCATTCTTGCGAATTTCGGTAATTGACTTGTTCCACTGTTGATTTTTTTCCAAATTATACAAAAACTTTGAAGGTTTTTCTCTTTCTTTGATTAATTTTTGTTTTGTGCAAATAAACGCTCCTGGAAACTGGAGCAATAGAAGAGCATTGCGTTTTTCTTTGATGCTATCTAAGTTCGGGTTTGCGCTTTGTCGCTCCAGTTGGATTTTGTTTTCAATCTTTTTGATGTATTTTTTTTTGTTTTTCGCACTTTCATGCATCGATATATGTTGTAATTCAGCCCTAACAAAAAGTTTGCAGCCGTCCCATCATTTTAAAATTGAGTCAAACACACTAAAAAAAAAAGGTAGAAATTTCTACCTTAGGGTAGGATATGTGATATACCCTTGGTAAGGTATAATTTTCTACCTTTTAAGGTAGAAAATTATATTAAAAAACAATTATTTGTTATACAATTTTCTAACTTAAAGGTATAATTTTCAACCTTATAAGGCATAAAATTATACCTTACTAAGGGTATATCACATATCCTACCTTAACTAAAAATTTCTACCTTTAATTTTTAGTGTGTAGGACTGTTTTTTCTTGAATCAAGAGTTCAATTTTTTGCTTATGCTCTTCTATTTCCAAAAGAGAACATTTTAGTTTCCAGTATCCTGGTCCTATCCTAGTTTTACAAAAATTGACGGTTTTTGTTACGAACTCGTGGTCGCAAAAGGGGTCAGTAAGAATTTTGGTTTATGTTGTTTTTTTGGCGACTTTCTTAGAGCAGTAGTTTCGGTCGAGTCTACACTTTGCCTTTTGATTTAGCCGCGTGACTTCTCTTATATTGGGGAATTTAGAACGAAAAACATTAACTAGGTTATACTTACCTTGGAAGACCCCAAGTTCATCGATGCAGTAAGTGTGCCGTAATATTTGCTTCAATGCCGTTGATGCTGTAAGTGTGCCGTAATATGCCGTGTTTGTGCCTTCTGTGTCGAGAGCGAGGCTTTCAACCAGGTTGAAAACCTCCGGCCAACAGAACGGTTAGTCCTGTGTCCTGCGAGAAGTCTCCAAGGTCGCCAAAATATAGGCGCCTTTCTCTCGGCACATTGGGAGCGTAAATATTCAACACATGCGTTTCGTGTTCATCAATTTTTTATCATGACGTTTAATATTCTTCCGTTATTGTCACTTTTTAGTTTATTCAAAGAAACGTTGGATTCAGAGAAAACCGCCACCCCACAACTGTTATGAATTGGACCAGAGTTCCAAATAGACTCCCCTGTTTCACAGTAGAAGGTCTGGATTTTGTTTCCTGAAAGAGGATAAGATCGAAGGTGGACTTTTTGAGGAACCCGAAAAAATTGTCGCGTTTGTCTTGGTCTTTTAGACCATTTGTGTTGCACGTTAAAATATTAATAGCCATGACCGAGTTAATTAGCTTTCGTAAATTGAAAGCTTGTATATCTTAAACATATATATAATAATTCTACAACCTGACATAACAAACACAAATATATAAACCTTAACCTCAATGCCCGAGTTTTTGATTTAACTGCATTATTACGAACATACGGATGCACTGGACCATTACATTTCACACAGAAGCGCGTTCAACAACAATGCGGATATTAACAGTTTACGTGCTGATTAAAAAATAGAACGTACGTTTTTTTAGAATAAAACGTAAAAGAATCGCGAACTTATAAGGATTTTAGAACTAAAATAAAAAAAGTTTAATATATAGGAAAAGAGAAATTTAAGAAAAAAGGAATTACAAAATAAAAAAGAAAATCTTTCGACATCTTTATCGCACAATTTAAGGCATCGTAATCTTATCGTTAACATTGCAACACTCAAAGTTCGTCACATTCTGTTTTAATATGTCGTTACGGTGACCTAAATTGTAGCGTGGGGGATTTTTCGAAAGCTCTATCAAAATTAAATTTATTATGCTACGTCTGGGGTGTAACAAGACATTATAATCATCGATACTTTAAACTTGTTGTCAACAACGTCAGTAAAGCATCCGAATTTCGTGAGACTGAAATTATTATTAAAAACCTTTCTCTTGCAATTACTCAAAAGTTTGTTTGCCACATTCATGTACTGGTGCAAAATATACCTATCGGTGTCCTATTAAACTTAGGTTCAACTGCTCTAACTACTTCAGGTAAACACTTTGTTGCAGGTAGAGGAATCTTTGAGTTTTTTTGCTGCTAAAAGGTTAAGGTTCACAGAGAAAATATACTATCAGGTAATCTAGTAATTATAATCAAAAACTAGTAAATCCCGCACATTAACCCGTTGCCAAGATATCAAAATATACACACTAAGATAAAAGACACAACGCACAACCTCAACATAGCACAAAGTTTGTAAACTTAAGTACTCGAGCAAGCTCTGAAGTTCTATCAATTGAAACCTCAGAAAAAGTACCAACAAATGATTTAGAAAGTTTCCACAACACACAAACAGAAGAGTTAAAGACTTTGGCAGAAAATGGCGAAACAACAAACCATGTTGAAAATGAAGATCGTAACGTGGAAACAAAAACATCAAGTAGGAAAAGATCCAAAAACTAAATAGAAAACAGTTTCAAATAAAATAAAAGTAGCAATGAAATTTCCAGCGAAAAAAACTCAGAATTTTCAAACAAAGAAAACTTAGTGGCTTCTTATTAAAAAGAAAAGACGGACACAGATGTTTTAATCGACGACGAGCAAGATTTAAATTTAAATATTGACAGCTATAATGCCTTAAACTGTGCGGAGAAGAAATCGTAAGATTTTATTTATTGTTTCTATCCTTTTTTAAAATCTTCCTTATTTTTTAAACTCTTTGTTTTTTTTTCTATTCTCAAATCTGTATAATTTTTCGATTCTTTTAAGTTATATTCTAAAATGCACGTTCTACTTTTAACTAAGCGCATAAGCTGTGGTAATCAGTATTGCTTTAGACCGCGCTTTTGTGTAAATTTTTATGGCCTAGTGCGTCCTTCTAATAGTATTACTAAAATGGACCTTAATATTTTACCCAAAAGCATGAACTACTTAGTATTAAATCAGCTCAAACAAAAACTCGTGCCTAAGGTTAAGGTTTATATGTTTGTGTTTTTTACTTAAGGTTGTAGAATTACTATATATATGTTTAAGATATACGAGCTTTCAATTTACAAAAGCTGATACACTCCGTCATGGCTATTAATATTTTAACGTGCAACATAAATGGTCTAAACGACCAAGACAAACGCGACAATTTTTTTGGGTTTCTCAAATAGTCCACCTTTGATCTTGTCCTCCTTCAGGAAACAAAATTCGGACCTTCTACTGTAAAACAGTGGAGTGACGAATGGACCGGCGAGTCTATTTGGAACTATGGTGCGAATCATAACAGTTATGAGGAGGCGGTTCTCTCTAAATCCAACGTTTCTTTGAATGAACTAAAAAGGGACAATAACGGAAGAATATTAAACGTCATGATAAAAAATTGATGAACACAAAACGCATGTGTTAAATATTTACGCTCCCAATGTGCCGAGAGAAAGGCGCCTATATTTTGGCGACCTTGGAGACTTCTCGCAGGACACAGGACTAACCGTTCTGTTGGCCGAAGATTTTCAACCTGGTCGAAAGCCTGGCTCTCGACACAGAAGGCACAAACACGGCATATTACGGCACACTTACGGCATCGACGGCATCGATACAAACATTACGGCACACTTACTGCATTGATGAACTTGCGGTCTTCCAAGGTAAGTATAACCTAGTTAATGTTTTTCATTCTAAATTCCCCAATATAAGAGAATTCACGCGGCTAAATCAAAAGGCAAAGAGTAGGCTCGACCGAAACTCCGAATCACAGGGTTCTATACTTGGACCTTTACTTTTTTTACTATACATAAATGATTTGTCTTCAACATCAAACCTATTACATTTTATTTTATTCGCAGATGACTCGAATCTTTTTTATTCTCACAAAAATATTAAAACACTTTCTATAGTAGTTAATAAAGAATTAAATAAAGTAAATAAATGGTTTGTATGCAACAAATTGACTTTGAATGTTCAAAAAACTAAATTTTCTCTTTTACACAAACCAAGCAAAACAAAAGAAATACTACGTATTCTTCCCAATCTTTTGATGAATAAAACTAACATCAAAAGGCAAATATCTGTAAATTTTTTAGGTGTGAACTTTGATGAAAATCTATCTTGGAAAGTTCATATAAATTCTATAGAAAAAAAAATCTCAAAAAATATTGGCATGATCTATAGAGTTAAGCCACTCTTAAATTTTAAGTCCTTAAAAAGTTTATATTTTTCCTTTATACATTGTTACTTAACATTCGGCAACATTATGTGGGCAAGTACTAATCACACTAAGCTAAAAAAACTTTATAGCAAGCAAAAACATGCTGTTAGAATCATATTTGGAGCTGCTAGAGCAATTCCATGTGAACCTCTTTTACGTGAAATTGGTGCCCTGAATATTTTCAAACTTAATTTCCATCTTGTTCTACAGTTCATTTATAAAACAAAATATGGACTCTCCCCCAAAATATTTGAAACTTATTTTAAAGAAATACATCATAAATATGCTACAAGATTTTCCGCAAACATCTTTGTTATACCAAAATCGTATTCTAAACAAAATTCTCCATCAATTCAGAATCGCAGACCACTTTTGTGGAAAAGATTCCCAAACATTTATTCCGGGAAAAAAAAGTCTCTACATCAGTTCAAAACTGATTCAAAGCAGTTTTTATTAAACACATATTTTGATTTATACTATTATAAGTCTTTCTTTTAAAAATAGATCAGATATTTTAAAAACTGAAAAACAAGGTAATTTTTCCTTGTAATCATTAAAAAAAGTTAAAATTTTTTGACAATAACCGTTATCAAAAATCACATTTTCTCGTTTTTTATTTTTTTTTTGTGTGTATATATATATATATATATATATATATATATATATATATATATATATATATATATATATATATATATATATATATAAAGTTATTATATATTCACTTTTTTTTTTTTTTTTTTACCCAATCTATTCATGATATTATGTATTTAACGATATCTTACTTTATATTTTATAAATTTTTTGTAAACATTCATTCCATTTTTACTTTTATAATATATATTCTTGAAAAATTATAAATTGTAACACGGTGCTCGGCGATAAGGCAAATCAATGCCTTCTTCTTGCTCCGGCCATTAACTTAATTGTAAATTTATGGAAACTTTTATATTTATTAAACGGCAAAATATAATGTTAAATAAATAAAAATAATCTACTGCCTTAAAATAGTCGCCAAAAAAACAACATACACCAAAATTCTCACCAACCCCTTTTGCGACCACGAATTCGTGACAACAACCGCCAATTTTTGTTAAACTAGGAGAGGACCAAGATACTGGAAATTAAACTGTTCCCTTTTGGAAATAGTAGCACATAAGCAAAAATTGAACTCTCGATTCAAGAAAAAACAGTCCTATAACTCAATTTTAAAATGGTGGGACGCCTGGAAACTTTTTGTTAGGGTTGAATAACAGCATATATCGATACATGAAAGTGCAAAAAACAAAGAAACACATCAAAAGGATTGAAAACGAAATCCAACGGGAGCGACAAAATGCAAACCCGAACTTAGATAACATCAAAGAAAAACGCAATGTTCTTCTATTGCTCCAGTTTCCAGGAGCGTTTATTTGCACGAAACAAAAATTAATCGAAGGAGAAGAAAAACCTTCAAAGTTTTTGTATAATTTGGAAAAAACTCAACAGTGGAACAAGTCAATTACCGAAATTCGCAAAAATGACGGCACACAGACTAGTGAACCAGGTGAAATACTTAACTCCCTGGTTTCATTTTATAAATACTATCTCACCAAAACTAAATTATGCAAAGACAGCCAAAAGTATGTCTTGTCACACATCGCTAAACATTTAAGTGATGATGAAAACCAAATTTTAAATACCCGCTTATAGATTGCGCAGAATTTAAAAATCTACTTAGTTTCATTTTATCTATAGACCAAGAAAACGCGTTTGACAAAGACTATTGTGCGTTTCTGCTGCAAACTCTCCAAAAATTCAATCTCGGAGAAAATTTTGTATCTTTTTTTAGCACCCTATATTCAGAAGTTTTAGCATCTGTTCTGAATTGCGGTTCCTTGTCGGTCTTCTTCCCTACGGAAAGAGAAGTCAGACAAGGCGACCCTCTCTCTCTTTTGCTGAACTTTTATGTCACTGAAGCTCTTGCTTTGGTATTCAAAGCGGATAGCAGAATAGAGGGTTTCCCACTACCAGGAACGCCGAAACTCTCTTAAATTACAGCAATACGCAGACAATTCGAATTTTTTTGCCAGGGACGTAAAATCTGTTCGCTATATTTTCAAAAAACTAAGACTGTTTGAAAAAGCAAGTGGTTCAGTGATCAATGCCTCAAAAGCCAAGGGTCTCGCTCTTGGAGGTTTTGATTCTAAAACGTACCGAGAAATGGACGACATAGAGTTTACTCTATGTCATCAAATTTTGGACAATAACACCAGTTTCAAAATATAGGGTGTTACTTTTAAACCATGCTGAGTGAAACTGAAAATTCTAACTGGTTAGTAACCCTAAAAAAAGTAGAGAAAAAATTCTAGTTTCTGGGATTTCGTACTTTATCATTTAGGGGAAAGACTATATTGATAAATACGCTAGTAATGTCAAAAGTGTGGTTTCTGGTAAACGTGTTGCCTATTCCCGATTGGGTAATAGAACGATTACATAAAAATATTTTCAAAAATTTGTGGCAAAAGATCAATTTCAATCCGGTCAAGAGAGAGACTCTTTTCTTACCCGTCAAAAGCGGGGGTCTCGGAATTTTATCTCCAAAAAAGCAAAGTCTTGTACTTCGCCTCAAAACGCTTTTTCAACAGAAAGAATGCGGAGAAGATAAAACTCACAATAATTACTACTTTCCAAAGTATTGGTTAGCAAGTTTATTTCTAAAATTTACGAACCAAAAGAAAAAAATTTTCTCAAACACTGGGACAACAAAACGTCTTAGTACTACAAAACAACAATTGAAATATAAGGCAAAAACGGGTCTCTCTTTAACATCCCCCTAAAATCAACAAAGACCTTTTACTTAAAAGTGGCAAAAAACAAAAACATAGTCGTGCCAGCAGAATTTTTCTAGAACGGTTCAACAAAAAAAACGCTGCGGACCCAATGCCGTGCACCATAATTTGGAAAAACAACTTTACCTCCACGCATGAAGATCGACACAAAATTTGCTCTACCAATTTTTACACAACAGTCTACCTTCTATGTCCTTGCTTGCTAAAAGCACAAGGCAACCGATCGTTAAAAGTAACAAATGCAAATCTTGCGGTAAATCCGAGGACAATATCCATATCTTTGCCTGCTGACCTCCTTCTGTTAAAATATGGGAGTATTTTAAACATGTATATAACTCCTTGACACCCCAAAGATATTTTTCTACGATAAATTCGATCTTCTCGATTAAAACAGCGAATCTATCGGAGAAAAACCTTATTTCGCAACTGCTGTTGACACTCACTCAAACCATCATGAGTGCAATATAGAACAGCAGATACCACCACACGTTTAGCAATATAAAAATTAATGCACTAGCTCGTTTTTTAGAACTGAATGTTTAGTAAAGACCTTTTACAACAAAAGTATTGTTATTTATGATTAGACAATCACTGCCAGCCCTTAATTTGTGATATATACTTTCAACATATAAGTGTTATCTGAAGCGATTGTAACGTGGTGTCTGTGTAAAAGTCCTGTAATTTTTTTATATATTTTTTTCTTAAATAAAATCTTTTCTTACAAAATACTCTTAACTAATCTTGAACATTATCTTAAAATATAATAATTTTTTAAACCTTACCTAATTTTTGATATCTTTCCGCACAATGGCTTAACAATAAAAAACCAAATAACACAAAAAAATATAAAATCAAAAATTAAAAAAATATGTAACTAAATAAAAATATAAAAACTTGTTTATAAAGTTTACCGCGTCTGTTTTTTAATTGATTTCGCTTCTGAATGGAATTAATTTTTTCTAGATGGCCGAATAAGTCCCGATTATTTCAAAAAGTGATACTAATACTGAAAGCAGTTTTTTGAATGGGGCTAAAAGTTATGATTATTTATGCAAAAATGACTTTTGTATAAAAATTAACACTACCATAGTTTATCTCAATCTAACTGTAAAACATACCTATTTCGCAACTGCTATTGACACTCACTCAAACCATAATAAGTGCAATATAGAACAGCAGATGCCACCATATGTTTAGCAAACCAAAAATTGATTTAATAACAATGATTAGGGTAATAATCAGGAACATCAGAAATATTATTACTTTGAAATATAATTAACCTGTCCGCAGAAACACAGCTGACATTTTCTGTCAATATTTTGGTATTAAGAATGTTTTTTGCCAAGTAGGGAATGGAAGTCTGAAACTAAACATATGAGCTATAATAAAACAACGGCTCGAAGCAAGATTTGCATGTTTTGTAAAGATTTCCTCTTCTATGCAATTTTTTTTATTTTATGCAACAAAGTTATTGTTACTTATGATTAGACAATCACTGTCAGTCCTTTTTATTTTATGATATATAATTTTAACATTTTAACTTATATATTTATAGTGTTCGTAACGTAAAGTTTGTTTTAATTGTTGTAATAAAAATTTGTTTTTCTTCAAAAAACTCATCTTTTAACTTATTTTGAATATCTTATTCTAAAACTTTATCTAAACTCTCGATTACTTTCCACACAACGGCTGTAAAATAAAAATACAAAAAATACAAAAAAATGTAAAAAAAATAAATAAATAATAGAAAGTATATTTATATATGAACAGTTGTAAAACTTATATAATGTAAAACCTTATTATTATTATAACCTGAGTTAGTGCAATTTTATAAAATTGTAAATAATAATTTTTTATAAAAAAAAAATAAAAATAACAATTGTAACCTTCAAAGTTAAGAATTAATTCTTGGTCGTCTATAATAACACCGTCTGTATCCATCTTATTTTTTCCAACCAATACCAAGATATTTGTTTCTTCAGTTTCAATTCCGCATGACCATTCACTGCTGCTTTTTTTAGGATTGAAAGAGTATTCTGCCTTATTATTTGCCCTTTTTTTCACGATATTTTTGTTTCCTTGCTTTCCTCCTTTTATTGTTTATCAATTACGTTTGTAGTTTCGTTGACTTCAATGTCGGTCTCCACAATTTCGGTTTGTGCACTTGTCAATGTTTGTTCTTTATTCGATGGTATACTTATTTCAATAGAGACTTTTTCTGAAACCTCAACATTTGTCGGTGTGGTTGAATTTTCAGATTGTTGGTATGATTGCGGTTGCCCGTTGTGCCTATACCTCAACGTGTGTCCATCAATGTTTTGGTATCTTGGTAACGGATTAAGGTGGGGGTTTTGCCAATTCTTGATAACAATAATAACTTTTCCAGTAAACATACTTTTACCATGAATATTTACTTTTTGACAACTGAAGGATTCAAAAACACCTCTCCTAGCAGCGAGATATTTTCCTAACGTAGCTAAGGCAGTCGAACCTCTATTAACTAACAGGCCGATAGGTATATTTTGAACTAAAACATGGACACTTCGAATAAACTTCTGGGTAATTGATAATGTAACATTTTTGATAACTATTTCTGTTTCAAGAAAATCATTTATTTTACTCGGATTGCTCACGACAAACTCAAAGAAACAATTGTTGTAATGTCTAGTAACACCCCAGGCGTAACACAGAAGATTTTTCTTGGCAAGAGTTTCTAAAAAATCTTCAACACTGCAGTTTAGATCGCCATATCTACAGAGCAATATAGGATAAGCTTCGTTAAATGATATAAATTTAAAAATTCCCAGATTGACTTTACCAGTTTTACTACAGCTTCCAGGCGCCACCACGTTGGCATATCTTTTAGTCATTTTACACAATGAATCAAAACTTTTTTCCAAATTTCCAATTAAACCTATTGTTAACATATAAGAATTTTCTTCTTGATGAAGCATACCTTATTAACACAAATAGAGCTGTTAGTTTTTTGTGTTTTTTCCGTTAATGAGTTTTTATTCCGTTAATGTGTTTTTATTCCGTTAATGTGTTTTTATTCCGTTAATGTGTTTTTTTCCGTTTTCGTTTCCGTGTTCGGTTAATGTGTTTTTTTTCCGTTATCAAAATCCTTTAATTTTACAAACTCGTTTTGTTTTTATATAAGTAGTAAACTTTAATTGACATTTGGTTTCTTTTATTTTTATAACAATAATTTAAAAGTAACGTAAGTTACTTTTAACTTATTGTTATGAAAACAATTAAATCTTTGAGCACTAAGTCAATACAAATAGCAATTATGGCTTCAGTAATGTATTAAGATGAATACTTTTTGTTGTAAGCTCATTGCACGGCTATCTAAAACACAGGCCTATTAATCGTGCAAACCGTAAAAATAACTGGAGGCCGATTAGTAAAAATTTAATTTAGGCTTTACTTTGATTTATAAAATTATTTTAACAAATTACAATTGTTATCTAATTTGTCTACTAAAGGCATACTTATTTTATATTTATTGAAGAAAAAATATTACCAAATTTCAATGAAACATAATTTATTCAAAAGAGTTTTATATAAGTCAAACAACAAAAACAACACAAGTTTTAATTTAATCACTCAGTTTTGAAATTTTTTGAGCTGGCTCCTTGTAAGAGCGTGGAGTGTTTAGCTTTGAATAATTATTTAAAAAAATATTTGACAAAATTTTACAAATTTTTTCAAACACTTATTATTTTACAATTTTTTTCATACACTTATTATTCATACACTTATTATTATTTCATACACTTACTATTATACATTTCATACACTTATTATTATACAATTTTTTTCATACACTTATTATTTCATACACTTATTATATTATTATACAAATTTTACAACTTTTTTCATACACTTATTATTCTTAAAATAACCAAAAAAAAAATTGTTGATTGATTGAAAGTAGTATGATAAGGAATGCAAACAAACTGGCAAAGTCATATCCAGTGCAATAAAAAGTATATAACAAAAGAAAGTAAATTGACTTAAAATGTCAGTTGGCTTTGTTAAACCACCTCTATTTAAGTCTAAGAGATAAGCACCATACTCATTACAATATGAATATGTATCAGTGTCAAGATCTTCATAACCAATCTTAAATTGAAGGTAACCAGCAATGTATACTAAAGCCATTTTAACAGAGTCAGTTAAACTAGACTCTACTATTTTCAAAGAATCAAATATTTCACTTTCCTTTTGTGTTAGTTGCCTCTGACAGTTCATGCAAGTATGACCAACATAAAGCTCACGAAAGTCTGAATCATATTGTAAAAGTAGTTTTGAGTGCTCAATTTTAGTTTTTTCTAAAACTTGTTGAACCGAAATAAAATAAGCACCACCAGCACCTTGACGTAACTTACTAAATGCCTTTTCAATAGGGTCAGATGTAAAGTCACCAAGTTTTACAAATTCATGTGATGTACTTAACAAATATTTTGCTAACTCAACTAGTCCTTTTAAGGTATGGACTATCGCTTTAGATGTTTCAACAGTCAATGTTTTAATTCTATTTTTTCTATTATGGCAATCCATATCTTCACAGATTTGTGATAATGAAAGTATCTGTTGCAGACGAAGATCATCAGTCGAATTTATGACAGAGCGCAATGGGTCTCTTAACCTTTTATCATCACCCAGTTTGTGAACATTAATAATTTTCCATGCGTCTATAAACATTTTTAGAAATACAACAGTTCCTTTAACATTGGTTTGGTCTATTTTAGGATGTGTTGATAAGGCAGAAAAAGTTTCATCACAAAAAACTCTCAAACACAAAGAAACATTTTGTCGCTCAACAGGTTTTGGAAAGATAGAAGCTGTATTTAAACGTGAAAGAGTCACAAGTGTCTTACTTTCTAAGTTGTAAAGGTTCTTAAGATCACTCCACCTTGCAACTAAATTATCATCATCATCCTTAAATTGAATTTCTTGTGTTTTTTCAGTAATCCAATTATTTCTTATGTTTTTCCATATATGAACATAATCGTAAAGTAAAAAAATGTTATTTTTAGTCAGCCATGGTTTCTCTTCTAAAGTTTCAAAGAGAGAGAGAAAAACTTTACATTGACTTTATTATTGTCACATATAATCGCAACACAACTTCCATTTGCATTTGAAATTGATCCAAGTATAGAATCAACTACTTCATACTGAAAATCTGAATCAAGACAACATACTGGAATCATGCATACTATAAAAGTGGGTCCACCAAAAAGACATTTAATCATAACAGCTAACATTGTTTTTGCTAATTTGTCTGGTTGATTAACAGATTTCCCAAAAAGTTCTCCACCGTGATAAGTTAATGAAGCTTTAACATATACTTCATCAACTATTAAAATGCACTGTCGTTGTCGGTTAGTAAGTTTGCAAAAAACATGCAAAATAAATTCATCATTGTTTAATTTTGAAGCTTTTGATGTCAATTTTAGTAGAGTAGAAACACTGGGAAGCTGATAATCATTGCGAATTCGCTTATAAAGTGCTCTTGAAACAGAAAAATATTCAAAAGCTCGAACAATAGTGTTTGAAGAATACAGTAAGATCTCCAATACTTAAGACTTTCATAGAAGATAAACTTTCTACAATAACTTGTTTTTTTATCGATAACTCAATATTAGTCAAATATCTTATAGCTTCAGCCAAATTCGACCATTTGTCTAAAATAGTTACATGATTTTTTGACAAACTTGTTACATAGCATAAGCATCCACAATGATACGTCTCATATTTTAATTTAGAAGAAAGATTTAGTATGAACCTATAAAAAATCAAATAAGAAAATCAGTAACAATTAATTAAATTTTTTTTTATAAATTTATAATAATTTAAAGAAAGCTTATCTTACTTTGGTAAACCACAGTAAAATTCAGTTGATTGAAAACAAATTTTTTCATCACATTTGTAGACAACTATACACTTTAATAAATCTTTTGGGATTTTTTTTTGGTAATGAATAATCGCATCATTGAAATTCAAAGAGTCCATCGCTTTAAAAGTTTCAAGTTGATCAGCTTGTACACTTCTTGCACCAGAAGTTGATGAAGTTGTAATTCTTGACTTTGGAGGTGCAGTTGGTACAAGGCTGGACTTAACACAATTAAAAATAGAAGGTGGAGAAGAGGGTCTTTCCTTGCCATAAACATTTATTTTTTTGAAATTTATAGGCCAGTGTTCAAAACATACAACAGTGTATTTGCTATCAGGAATGTTGCTTCTTGGAATAGCAGATAGCCACTTTCTACGATCTTCTGGATCTTTTGGTAATCTGTAAACAGCACACTTTTTTTATCTGTTAAATAATTAGTAGAGCAATTCGCAACACAACACTTTAAAGGCATAATAAGTCTCAATAAATATTTTTTCTTCTTCCAATTTTAAGCAACTATATTTAACCATCGGCAAATATTAGTGAGTTAATCGGCCTCCAGTTATTTTTACGGTTTGCACGATTAATAGGCCTGTGTTTTAGATAGCCGTGGCTCATTGCAAAAAAATATATATATTTTACAATTCAATAGTTCATTCAATGTTTCAATTCATTCAATTTTACAATTTTATAATTCATTCCAACAGTTGGAATCCAACTGCTTTTAAAAGAAACATATTTTTTTTAAATATACCAACACAAATGTATTAAATTGTAATTAGTTTCATAAATATTGTCAAACAAGCACTTCAAGATATTTTTGTAATTACATTCATATATCTCCTGCAAAACTGTCATAACAGACGCTTTGGTTGTTTTGTTATTATTTTCGAATTCTTTGTTTGCATAAATTAAATACTAATAAGTAAAAAGTTGTTCGGTTTGCCACTAACAACCAATCGGATTTGTTTAAAACTATCGCCTTTTTTTTACGAGTTTGTTTGTTCCATGCCTGAGTAGCTGCGAACTAAACTTTTTTCGAACGCAGTAAGGGGATTAAAATAAAATGTTTTTATAAGAACATGATTAAAATTTTAATTTTATATTTAAATAAATCATTTTTATCAACTTAATTATTTTTAAAAATAATAAAAAGTTAAAGTTACATAATATTAGGATAATAAAGAAATTTAAAGTTTCTTAACTATTTTACAACGCCTCCGTTAAACATTGAAAACCGAGTGCTCAACAATGCACAGTGGGCCAGAATGCACTTTTACTGGACAAAATTCATAACTAATTTAATATTAGAGCTATATTCACTAAAATTAGTATGAGTACTAATATGATGTCTGCGCTTTTTATGAAGGTAATATTTTTTTATTTCGTTGCTATGGATACCTTTATTTTGCTTAGCAACAACCTACTTTTGTTATCTGCAGATATTTTATAAGTGCTATATTCACTAAATTTGGCATGAGTACCAATATGAGATCACACTTCTTACAAAAGTGATAATTTTTTAAATTTAGTTGTTATGGATACTTATATTGCTTAGTTACCGGATACTTTCCTTAGTTACAAAGTGGTAAATTGATATTTGAATATCTTATCGGATTTTTGACCCACCTATATTGAATAAAAATTGAGTATTTAGGTAAATAATGTTTTAGGAATAATAAAAGCAAAAAATAGTGCAAGAAAACGTTATCAATTTTAAATTACATCAAAAAATTATAAAACAATAATATCGTTTGAAGATTGTTTAAGTAATTGTAAAACATCTGAAGGAAATGCTTTATGATTTGTTTGGTGTGATGTTGATTTACGCAATGATGAAATAACAGGATCACTGGAAACTAGGAGTCTATTGATAAGATCAGTATTTGTTGCTTTTCTGGATGTTTTTCGGCTGAAATTTTCGCGATAAGATTTAAAGTTTTTATTTCTAGCCTCTTGAGCTTCCTCTGACATAAGTCCGATGGGTAATGTAAGGCTTTTAATTATGTCATGTCCATGTATCAATACTTTGTGAACTGATTGAACCATGTAATACCATGGATAAAGGGACACATATAGTCTAAAAGTGTCAAAACAATAATCCTTGAACTTTAAGCAGTCTATTTCATATCCTGAAGAGAGCGTTACCAAGATAATGTAAAATCTGAATATAAGGTTTTGGTCAATACCCAGAATTTCAGCTGTTTGTTCATATGCTGCAAAAGCACGCCTTGAGGTATTGCCATCATTACTTGTTCCAGAACCACCACTTTTAGGGAAATCAACAACAAGTCCCATTTTGTTCATAAAATCAGTCTGAATCTTTTGTTTAGCTACAGATGCCTTTTCTTTGTGTTCTTTAGATCTTGCTTGCCACTTTCTTGTTTCTTTTTTATATGCAATGTGCAATAACATCTCAAAAAATCGAATCCCTGCATGAAGACTGGAAAGACCATATTTGAACTCTCTGTTAGTATAATCTATATTAAGGATATCAAGACTATTCATATTTTTTGGAGAGACACCACACACTGAACAGCATTGGTATGAGTTATTTTTTTCAGATAATATTGTTTGAACCTTCCCATTAATCATTGTAAGTTCAATAATACAATTCACTTCAATAGAAGATCCGCAAAACTCTAATAAAATCATACCCAAGCTTTCTATCTCACTTTTAATGTACTGATCTTCTTCAATCACAGATTCCTTGGATTCCATTTTGTATGCAAATCTTATGGGTCTACAATAGGCTGTGGAGGACGACTTTTGATTTCTCCAAATAGGCACCTTTTCGTTGCTGTTGTTAAATCCAGTCAAATCCAATGGGACAAGACAAGTAATAAATAATGATTCTTCGCGCTTTAAATCTCTGTTAATGTCGGGTTCTGATAAAACTTGTTTATAAATGCTTTGGCCAGTAGCACCATCAAAACCAGCCTTACACGTTAGTGTCATTGTTTTTATTGCTTTGTCGTTCAATATCAAGTGCCTTAGCACAGGTTCCTGAACTGCACAGATTCTTTGCAATGTATGAGTCATTAAATCTTTTAAAGGAACTGAAGCTGAATAGTCCTCCACTGTTATGTTTGCAGGATAACATTTCAATTTTGCATCTCTGACATCATTGTAAGCGGGGTAGATGTTATATTCTTTCTCCAAGGCTCCGCCTCAAATCAATTGATAGGAAGCTTTTGTCAGACTTGCATCAATTATTAAAGCCAGTGCTTTGTCTGCTGAATATTTAGTTGCTTTATCTGTATTTGATATATTTAAAACATTCTTGGCAGCAATAACAACAGATTCATCTCTAAATTTTTTATTAGCAGAAAAAAATAATTCATTGGATGAATGAGATTCAATTTAACAAGATACACGCCGTTTTTTAGTTTTATTAGAACTATTATCAAATGCAACTGGTTTTCGACCACGTCTACTTGCAGTTGGTTCATTGTCTTTTTTTCTGACAATTAAATATTCATTAAGCCAGTTCACAAACTTCTTTTCAAAATTTTTCACAGTATAGTTTGCAGATTTCCACTTTTTTTTATACAAGTAAACAAATCGTTGAACAGCATGTCTAAAATCAACGTCTTAAAAATCAGCAAATTTTGGCTGAATAAATTTTAATATATCTTCAGTAATATTTTGTTTTGAAATACTAAGATTGTTTTTTTGGAGAAAATTATGAATGTCTAAGTTTAACAAAACCATATCTAAATAATTATTGTAACAAGTATTTTGTATTTAAAAGTAAAATGTTATAATATATATGCCGCCTGGACTACTAATACTTGTTAGTAATTAAGTTACTACAAGTTTTAGTAATTAAAATTAAAAGTAATTAAATTACTGTCAGTGTTAGTAATTAAATTACTAACAACTACCGAAAATATGTTGTTGCTATGTTATGCAAAGTAAGGTATCCATAGTAACCAAAAAAAGTTAACCTCATAAGAATTCTGAATCTCATTTTAATACATACCCCCAATATTGTGTATTAAGCGCAAGTAAAATACTGTTAAAACAACGTTAATGTAAAAATGAGTTGTTGCTATGCAAAATTTAGTACCATAGCAACCAAGTTAAAACATACATAAAATCTGAACGGGGATTTAAGGGGACGAGCAATCAATTAAAACTCGATTGAAGCATCATATAGCTCAAATAAATATAAGACAACACATGGCAAATTGTGGTAATTATTAGTTATTGTGCGGCAAAAAATAAGTTTCTTAAGAAATTTTTTTTTTTAATCTGTGAAATTCAAAGTATAACTGAGATAACATGCTATGACAAATTTATTTCACACATTGGTTTTTCTTATCTCTAAATACTCTAGAACAACATGTACTAATTTTTTGTTTCAAAAACGTAGATGTAATTGAAATATAACACAACATTGATGTCACCGTTAATTACTTATATATAATTTTTTTTTTTTTTTATTTTATCTCGTTATTCAAATGCTTAGAGTCCTGGTAACTAAGGGATTTAATATAAATAAATTATCAATAGATTTCTCCTAATATATGTAGATACTAAAATTAAATAGGTTTTCAAGATTAGACAACTAAAATTTTTCCCATTTTGTCCACCTACTGGCCCACTGTGCAATGACAGAATTTAGATAACTATCAAAATAGTAATATAACCGTATAATATTAGAAGAGTCAACTCGAACCGTTATTAACTGATAATGCACGAGGCATGATGCACGCGGTAAGGTTATACAAACCAAAAGAAGTACATTTTTAGAATCTTTTATTATTATTATCATATATTATATAATTACTAAATATACTTTTATTTATAAAAAACCGCAATATAAAAAATATATACACTTTTATTTATAAGTAGTATGTATTTTTTAATCCGTTTTTGAAGTTACTAAAGTTTTATTTTTAAAGTTTTACTTAATGAAACATTCTGTTTAGTAGGTGATGTATTAAATCTTGTCAGGCTGTTAATTTAAGAGGTTAAAGATGACCTTATTTTAAATATAAGTAAGTTGTTTTTTATTTATTTTTGTTGGTTTTAAACAATTTTATGTCAGATATCAGGTATTCAATCGTATTTCTTATGAATCTAACTATTTAGTACAGTGTTATTGTCTGGGGTCGTTGATATTCAGGTTAGATTTTATTAAGTTAAATTTACTTTAAAAGAATCTTTTAAATTTCCTTTATAAAAAATTAACATTTACTTTTTTTTCAGTTTTTTTCAATTTCAAATGTCGTTTCTTTTTTTTTTTTAATATTCAGTTATGTTTTTAAAAAATTTTTGTTGAAAAGATTGTGTTTCTACACTAAACACCATCAAAATTATAGCCAGTAGAACAAGCAAAATATTAAGGCGGAGGTGTACTTGATTAATGTGTAAATAAAACGATGATTTATTTTAGCCGTTTTTTAATTAAAATCAACTATGATATGCCACCATCCCCTAACCCCGTCAATCAAGTACACCACGGCCAATATTAAAATGATTTGCTGCTGTGACGGTGTTTATGATTATCAATATGTCAAAATAAATTTTTATTCCCAGTTAAGCTTTTGGGAATACTTTAAATTACAGTGAACAATTTTCAAATTTATCAACAATAATCACTAAATTCGGGGGTAAAGTACTTACAATAAATTCGTAAAAAAATCAATTGTTCACTGTTTATGTTAACCGATCTGTCCTTATCTGTTCGTGAAAACATTAATGTTTATAATTAAAAGAATTGCATTTTTAATAAAAAGAAACATTTTACTTTTTTTTTTTTTGTTATTGTTATTTTACCTTTATTATCTTATGATGAATATTTTTCATGTTTAAGTTATTTTTCATGTTTAACTCGAAAAATTATGTGCTCTACCAGCCATACTTGGCAATTCCCAATTGCCAGCAAGAAATGTTTTGCACACAGAATCGCACTTTCTCCATTGCATAGTATTAGTTTTAATTACAAGTTAGGTGATTGTATTCTAGATTGGTCATCTAACCCAAAAGATCTTGGAGTAATTATGGACTCCCGCCAAAACTACAAAAAACACATTGCCAGAGTCATTCATGTAGCAAATACTATAGCATACCTAATCTTGAAATGCTTTAAAACTTGCAATCCTATTATATTAGTACGTGCATTTTCCACTTATATAAGACCAATTATTGAATATTGCTCTCCAGTTCGGTCGCAACACCAAACTATGTTAATTAAATCTATTGAAAATATTCAAAAACGATTGACAAAAAAATTGCTAATATTAGTTGTTTAAGCTATTCTAGCCGTTTACAGCTGCTTGGTTTGGATTCTCTGGAGCTCAGACGTTTAAAACATGATTTAGTTATATGTTTCAAAATTATGCATAATTTGGTTTGCATAGATAAAAACTTGTTTTTTCGAAATTAACAATAATAAATATACCCGTGGTCATACTTGTAGCATTCGCAAGCAACGATGTCAACTCGACATTCGCAAATATTGTTTTTCTCAACGAGTTGTAAATATCTGGAATAATCTGACAACAGAAGCTGTATGGTGATAACATTTGTATTTTTGAAAATAAAATAAAATCGTGCAATTTTAATAAACATTGTCCCTAAAAAGTAAATGAATGAAATCTTGAATGTGTCTATTTTAAACTATATTTGTTCCTATGTATTTTGTTTTCTTATTTAAGGGCATATTGTCAGTGTCTATTTATTGGACCTGTATGTCCTTTAGAACATGTAATTTTAAATTTGTTTTAATAAATCTTTATTTATTTATATTTTGCTTTGCTATTATTTATAAATAAATTGATTTAAAGTTAATACATGTGGTGTATTTTTTTTTTTTCGAAAAAACTTATTAGTTAGTGACATAAAATTGACTAATTGTATAAATCGTTAAGTAGAATGCCAAGAATATATATGGCGGTTATTGTTGCTAAGGGTGATTAATAGGCAAGTAAACTACAAATTAATCTAACTAATCTATACTAATTTTATTTGCAAACCTAATAAATAGGAAGACAACATATAATGCAGGTAGATATTGTTTTCAGTTTTTCTCCCAATAGATAATTAGGCTTTGATATCTTATATCAAAAAATATAACCATTCGAATTGTTATGGACAGTAGTGTATTTACCTTTATTTTGGAACCACAATCTGTAATGATTTGTATTTTATCTATGGGAACGAAAGTCTATCTAACATGTAATCTTCAAGTTCTTTAATTAGTAATCAGTATTGTTATAAAGTAGATTATATAAAATTTTACAGATTAACTTTTACTTAAAAATTTCATAGCGGCAATATCTCTTTGTTTTATAGCATTTATATGCCGTTTTATAAAGTTCTATAAGTCTTCTGTTTATTAGGCAGTGTTGAAAGATGATACAATATGCCAAAGCAGTTGAAGTGCTTCGCTTGGGTTCAAATCCAATTTTCTAGAAAACAAAGAAAAACATTTCTAAAGGCCTATAGATATTATATACATTACATATATATAAAGATATTGTATACTATAACAAACGAAAGATAGAGAATTTTTTTAAACGCTTTTTGAAATTTCTAAAGACATCAAAACACTGTCGGAAATTTGTTGGGCACACGTCGTGATAGAGATACTTATGTTTTAGGTAATTAAATAAGACTGCGCGTTAAACACACATTAAAGAGACAATTTTCTTTCTTATTAAAAAAACATTTACATGCAAACTGAAATTTGAAAATTGCAGAGAAACAGATCAATTCAATTTATTTTACATGCCTAGCTCCCCATTACCCGTTTTACTAGTTCTCAACTGCTTTGCAAACAAATATTATTTTAATGAGAAGGTAAAAGTTTTACTATAGACTCTTTTTCGTTAAATGTTTCACAATCGTCAGTTTAAAATTATTTATATTAAGTGCCTAACATATTCAGTTAGGTAAATTTGGGCATTAAATAGAGATCATTTTGGCATCAAAGAGACGATTTCACAGGTCAACAACAATAAAAAATTTCTGGTGCTATTTTATGGTATTATCATATTTTTTATGGTATTTTCATAGAGATTTTAAAAATGTAATTCGTTTGAAATAAAAATATGTACTTTTTGTATTATTGCTAAAAAAACATTTAGTTACAATTTTTTTAAGAGTCTTTAGCATTTTTTTACATATATTGTCAATATATTTTAAGGTAAAATATTTATGTTTTCTAAAATCTTTATGAGAATACGCTTCTTTTGAGACCCAGGATGACATACTTTTAAATAACCTTTTTTCGACAATATTAGGGAATTTACCCCAAATACTAAAGATTTGAACCCAAATATGATGAAATGATGAAAAATATTTGTTTGCATATTTAAAATCAAAATGATAAATGCTATACAAAAACAAATTGTTTTCTCGGCACCAGAATTTTTTTTTGTTGTTGACCTGTGTTTTCTTTCTTGCGTTTTTTTTGTAGTTAACTTCAGAATTTTTTATTCTAAATAAATATGGATTTTGATCTAAGTTTACGGAGAATATGGATTTTTATAAGCTCTAAGTATACGGAGAATATGGATTTTGATCTAACTTTACGGAGAAGGTGGACTTTTATTTTTGCTCATAATCAATTGTTCACTAAAAAATATTAGAAGAAAAAAAATTGGCAAAGTCAATGTGGAATAGAGTTTCTCCGTTTAGGAGAAACACAAACTATTTATAAATCTCTTATAAAGATCCACTTATACTTATATAAGATATACTCTCATAAGACCTGTATACGGAAAGGTGCGCATGTTAATTTTTTTTTCTAATTCTGTCTTGACCCACGCTTAAAGCAATTTATTTAGAAGTTTTTAGAATGATTTTATTTTACCAAATAATATTAAAGTTAATAAGAAATGATCAGTGTGGAATAAATAAATATAGAAATGGGCGGTTTGGTAAAAACCCGTATTTAACTGGTTCGGAAAGCTAGGTTATGTATGTAAAGAAAAAGTATATAAAAGGTTGGTCTGGAATAGACTTACAAAGGCTCATATTTTTACGGGTCCGGTCAGCTGAAACCTTTTATACCGATGGTAATTATTTGAAACGTTTCAAGCGGGTATTTTAAATATTATTTAGACAGGCAATAATATCCAATGGGCGATTTACGCAACTGCTACCGTAATGTTTAATGTTTTTTAAGGTTACTTATAATATAATTTTTTATTTTAGCTTTTTAGCTTTAAGAAGTAAACATTAAGTATAGTTTTTCTATATGTATATAGCTATTTTTCTACCACTTACAACAAAATATTGAATAAAGAATAAGTATAGAAAAGGTCGATGTGGAATGAATGAAACCAAGACCCTTCTTTTACGGGTCATGACAGCTAGTTATAAAAAAATTTTTTTTTTAAAATACGTTTTTACAACTACATTTTACTTACAATTTTTTCACATCGTAATAAGCAAAATATACTTCCGTTACAAAAGATTATATTTAAACAAATACTAAAAAAAATATATTTAACAGAAAAAATAACACTCAGTTAAGAAAATAATAATATTATGAAGGACTTCTTAAGATTATATTGTTATAGGGAACTCGTAGAAGACTGAATAAGTCTTATCATCGAGAACATTCTTGCAACATCAAGAACAATCTTATCATTGTGATTTTTATGCACAAATATTTTAAATATTATTGTGATAAAATTTTTTTTTTTTCTTTTATTATTTTTTTTGTTTTTTAAATGTTTTTTAGATTTATATAATCCGACTTTTCTCACGTTGTAAGTTGTTTTAGTTCAAATTTTGTTCAAATTTTTATTTATCATGTGAACTAGGACAATTCTATGTAATTATCTATATTAAGAACAAGATTTTTAAGTTTTGACTTTTAAGAAAGTATATTGCCAGGAAGAGTAATTAAGGTGAATTTCGGAATTAATTTGTTATATGAATAGGGGTCGCAATAAGAGATAGAGAATTGAGAGTTTTTTGTTTTTTTTTCGGGGTAGGATAAAGTTACAAGTTGCTCTAGTGTTAAACTTATTGGTAATTGAATAAAATTTTAATTATATTCAATTACCAATAAAAAAAAATTGGATTAGTACCTTTACGTTTCACAAAAAATAAGTTTTTTGTGAAACGTAAAGGTACTAATCCCATTTTATATTTTAGCATAAATAGTATATTAGCATAGATATTGATTTGATAAATGTTCAGCGCTTTCATTTCTTTTAATAGAGGTTTAATATGTGTATGTTTGTTTTTATGATATATAATTGTAGAAGCATGTTTCTGCCGTCGATAAAGAGACATTAATTTTGTCTTGTGTGTGCTTTCCCAAGCAATGTTAGCGTATGTAAGATGACTATGTATAAACAAAAAGTAAAGGATTTTTAATTTTTGTTGTGACAAAAATGGTCTAGCTTTGAAAAGCAAACTAAGATTTTTAGGTATTAGAGTGATGATAACCTCTATTTGGGCTGTTCATGAAATATTTTTGTCTCTAACCACTCCAAGAAATTTAATTGTTTGGTTTCTTTCAATATTGTTGATATCGATATTTAGAGAGGAAAGAATTGATGGAAGTGCCTTTTTTTTGTAGCTTTGAATGAAATAAAATATATTTAGTTATTTGTACGTTTATTGATAACTTATTAGAGCTCACGGTTGACTTTGTCAAAAAGGTCATCTTAAATAAATTGTTTTGAGTAAATCTGGAATTATTTTAACTTGCTTTGTGTAAAATTATTAATTGTTTTAAGTAAATCTGGAATTAGTCCCGTTGATTGCAAATCTAAAGCCGGTTTGAATCCATCGGTCAATGTGAAAAGATTAATGATCTTGACATGAAGGGAAGTTGCAATAATGCTGGTTTTGTTATCCTCGCAAGTTAGAAATGAGATTCAGTTGGCCAATTCTTGTATAAAGAAACACAGAAGCATCTCAAATTTAAAGGATAGTTTAGCTAGATGAAAGCATTCTGGCAGATTTATAAGATATTTCTTTCTCGCTGGTTGCCATGAGATCAATCTAAAATTTATTTTTAAACACAAATTCACTTGCATTTAATATAAACATTAAGTTTTAAAACCTTAAAAGTGTTATTATTTTTTTCTATGGAGTTTTCAAGTTTCCATTAGGGATGTACCAAAATTCTGTTCCAACCGGAATTCCGGCTGGAATATGTGATTCTTATTAAATAATGTTCCGGCCGGAATTACATTATTTCAGCGGGAATGCCAAAATTTATACACGCTCTAGTATATATTATGATTATATAAAATTTGTAACCTCCTCAAATTGAGGGAGGTTCAACCTTTGTATGGTCATATTTTTTGAACACTGTATTTTTTTTGAAGGGGTTAAGTATAAACATAAAAATGTTTTGGAGTTTTCTCTATGTCCGGAAGTTAGCTATCTCAAACACCAAAAAATCCCGTATCCGCCACTGTAGTAATTTACTGCGAATAAAATGACATTGTGTTTGTTAAGAATTTTGTGTTTTTTACCTTGGTTTACCTTTAGTTCTTCATTTAATTGTAGTTCAATGATTTATTTAATTTAATTTACACAGTCTATGCCATGTTTTTTTAAAAAAAGTAAAAAATAAATTCCGGCATTCCGGCCTGAAATAATGTAATTACCCAGCTCTATGTGTACCTGTCAGAGCGTAAGACAGTAGAGTGTACTAAAAAAGTTGCCTTTTTTTTATTTGGTCTAAATAGCTACTTATTGTACAAGCTTAACGCTAATGAATGTAAGCCCATGTCTAGAATAAGTTTTATGATGGCAATTGTGAAAAGTTTAGCTGCAGTGTATCAATCAGTAAAAGTAGGAACAAAAAGACAAACATCCAGGAAGATGGAAGTGCTAGAAGTACTATTGTGCCATATCCACTTCCTCAACACACAGCGATTAACAATCAGTTTAGGTTCAGAAAGAAAAATAAAACATGTCGTTGGGCACCAAACCCGTGTTCGAACCAGTATATATAAATATATATATGTATATATATATATATATATATATATATATATATATATATATATATATATATATATATATATATATATATATATATATATATATATATATATATATATATATATATATATTAAAATATTTTAAATGAAAAAATACAACTTTATAATGGAACTTGAAGTTTTATGCCATTTGGCAATCATCAGCCATATTATATGATAGGTCAGAGCCTGTGTTAAATATATATATATATATATATATATATATATATAAATATATATATATATATATATATATATATATATATATATATATATATATATATATATATATATATATATATATATATATATATATATATATATATATATATATATATATATAGCTTTGACCAAAAGTTTGGAAAACCCTTGCATTTTTGAAGGAAACGACATAATGTAGCATAATATGTAATAACATAGCAACATATATTTTATATAACTACCATAACAATACGAATTTAATCTACAGTCAATAGGTCATTAAAAATCTACAGTTAGTATTTTGTATATTGTCCTCGACTCTTCAGAACAGCTTCTATACGCCTGGGCATCAAGGTCACCAAATTCTCACAATACTGCTGACTCACTTCTGTCACCCATACACGCTTTATAACCTCTATTAGATCCTTTTCTGACGTCAGCGCTTGCTCAACAATCTTTTTTTAAATTAAGGTCCACATATTTTCAATTGGATTTAGGTCTGGGCTTGATCCAGGCCATGGACCTAAGACCTCAATCCCAGAATTTCGAAGCCAATTACTTACTGCCTATGTTTGATGGCAGGGAGCACCATCATGCTGAAATGTGGTGTAATTGAGTATCCCCATATGATGGGGAAGTTTATTTTGTAGGATACTAAGGTAGACCTGACCATTGATCGTTGTATTTCGTGGCATGAAACAGAGACCTCCCCTGCCCGCAGCGCTAAAGCTTGCCCAAACCATGACGATTGGTGACTTCTTTACCGTTGGTGTTACATATCTGGCATTGAAACGTTGATTTGGTGGTCTCCTAACACGACATGGCTTTTATTGAAACTGAGTGAAGGTAGCTTCGTCCGAAAACATCACGTTCCTCCAGTTTTCTGCCACCCAGTGCCGGTACTTCCTGCAGAAGGCCAATTGGTCTTTGATGTTTTTAGCGGTCAACTTGGCTTTTTTTGCAGCACGATAGCACCGGAGATTGAAATTGTTTAATAATCGCCTCCTGATTGTTCGGGAACTTGGTGGGTCCGACATGGATGATGATATAACTGAGGAGGACCACGTGGGATGAGCAATACAGGCCCTTCGGATGAGACGATCAGCTGATAATGAAGTTACACGTGGTCTTCCAGATCTTTTGGATGAATCCAGTGTTCCCAACTCTAGCAATTCCTTTGCTGTTTGCGTTGCTTTAGCAATCCCTTTGATGGCTGCCAATCGGGACACCCCCAGAATGGCTGAAATTCTCTTTTTAGAGAAGTTTTGCTGGTGGAGCACCATAATTTGCCCACGTTTCGCGACTGACAATTCCTTTCCACGTGCCATTAAAAGATTATGGGTCGGAATATCTGCAAACACACCCAGAACAAAATCGTGAATTGCTAATATTTACTAATATTTAATTAACTACTAAGTAAAACAAGGTTAATTGAACATAAAAATCAACCTTTACTCCTTCTAAAATATAATTTATAATTTCTACCTGTTTGAAATGATTCCAAAATATGGACGTAAAATAAAGTCGTATTTAGAGTCCAAAAATAGAAATTTCTAACCTATAAAGCGTGTTAGCAGACGTCTACCCATGCACGTGAATCAATTTAAGAACGTAAACAAGTCAGACACTGCATAAGAAATTTATAGCTTTACACATGATTGGTTGTGTGTCTCTCATAATGAACAACTGCTCTTACTGAAATCAATGGTACATTGATTGGGTAAGCTATAAATATCTTTGTATTCAAACGTAAGATAGGAAACAACACTCATTCTGTAGCTTGTCTTCTATATTTCAACAACTGACGCTAATTAGTGCAAATTAGTCATTGTGGCATAATCTATAATCGCCGTAAATGGCTAAAACGCCCAAAATGCAAGGGTGTTCCAAACTTTTGGCCAAAGCTGTATATATTTTGCTAAACTAAGTTAAATATATATATATATATATATATATATATATATATATATATATATATATATATATATATATATATATATATATATATATATATATATATATATATATATATATATATATATATATATATATATATATATATATATATATATATATTAGTTTCTATATAAATTATGTTGAATTGCATTAAGATTCATGAGAGTTTTACGCTTAACTTATAAAGTTTTTTTTAACCCTTTAGCAGTTCCATATTTTTTTAATTTATTTTTTTAATTTAGAGTGGCTATTAGTCCAGCTTTTTTTTTGAAGTGGTCTCTCAATATCCCGTGTTTTTGATAAATATCGTATTTTTTTACTAATAAAATTAAAAAAAATTTTTTTGCTTTATTTTACTATTAAACACTACGAAATGTTGTTATTCAAGTTTAAGAATATATAATCATACTAAATAAACACAAGATTTTAAAAATATATTCACTAATATTCACTTTTTCGTTTATAATTGGCAAAGCATGGTGCTGCACAACGTACATCACATTCTACACATTCATATCTTGATTCATTTCAATTATTGTGTTTGTAACATACCACACAATTATTCTTTCATTATCATTTTTATTAATCATTCATCAAATATATCTTTTTATTAATCATTTATCAAATATATAATTTTCACTTCGTGAAAAAACATTTGCTTTTATGATAACGATTTTTGCACTGAACCTCCTACTGAAAAAAAACCTCCTTATCGGCTATATTTAAAATTAAAATAAATACGTGTAAAAGTGAATTATTGAAAAAAAACTTTCTTAATTAAAAACTTAATTGTCAAATTTTATTATTAAGTTTAACTTAATTAGACAAATAAGATACTTTATACTAAATATAAAATCTTACTAACAAAAACCTTGAGAAATAATAAAGAACTTTTTTTAACTAACAACATTCAGAACTATTATCGGCATTTCAATAATCTTTCTCGATATTTGATAGATACAAAATAAATATTAATAAATAAATGTTGGTGAAAATCCAAAAACAAATTTCTTGAGAACTTTCGATTTTCCAAAAGCATGACTTTCTTCAGTTTTCCGGATCTTATTGAGACGACCTTTGCGTCATATTCGAGATGATAAATTTCTTACGTTGTCTGTAAATTTAAAAATATGTGACACCTCCTTTTGTTGCATGGTAAAGATCGCTAACTAGAGCTACTATCTTCACTATCTTCTTGCTTTGGGACAAAACAACCGTCAACCAACCGGTATTTCGGACTGCGGGGTGACTCCGAACAGAGCATTACTTATTATTCTACTGCTGTTTCTTTTAGCAATGCCGCAATACTACAAAAGTAAACTAAACTTAAAACTATTGTATGGAACAAGCTCTGAAGAAGATATAAAAAAAAGATATAGAAAGTCACATTAAAGGCATGAGTATTCGGAAAACTGCTGATAAGAATAAAGTCAAAAAATTAACATTGCATGATCACATTAGAAAACCAACCTTAAAGAAGATTGGAGGCCAGACAGTTATAAGTAAAGCAGATGAGATTCTCATTGCTCAAATGCTAGAAGCTGTTGCTGATTGGCTTTTTTCTATTGGAAGATTAGAAGTTAGAATGATGGCTTTTGATTTCCTCAAAAATTGTAATAGGTCAAACAGTTTCAATTTGCAGATACCTGGAAATGACTGGTTAAATTCTTTTAAGAAACGAAACAATATTTCTGGCAGAAAGGTTTCTAATATTAAACAATCGAGGTCAAAGTTAGGAGTAAAAATTATAAATAATTTTTTGGATGAGTTTGAAAAAACTTATGAATCTCTTGCTGATGTTCAACCTTCAAACATATTTAATTTTGATGAAAAAAACCTTTTAGATAATCCTGAAAAAAAGTTTGTTTTAGTACGAAGAGGAAGACGACGTGTGGAAAACGTTCAAGAACATAGTAAAACTTCAATATCTATTACTTGGCATGGCTCTGCTTCAGGAGTACTACAACCACCTATGGTAGTTTATAGAGCATCAAGCTTTTATAAAGGTTGGGTATTAGGAGGGCCACAGGGAACAGTATACAGTTGCACAAAATCAGGTTGGTTTGATATGGAGACATTTGCCAAGAAGTTTGAAACCTGCTTCTTGCCGAATGTTTAACATTGGAATGAAACCAGGCTTCCTTTAGGAGATAAATTTGCCTCTCATTTTAATCCAGACATTATTAAACTTGCTAAATAGCATACCCAGTAAACGCACAAACTTCTATTAAACGTCAAAATAACGTTGCGGCAAATCGTTCAGATTTGGTCGATTATCCGTTTGCAATGAAATCCAGATTAACGTTTAGAACAAACGTCCATAAAACGTTGATATTCAAGCGTATTTTAGTCGTCTATTATAAGATTATTATACGTATTTAAAGCGTTTAGATTTTGTCTAATTTAGGTTTAAATCTTGTCTAATTAACGTATATAGAGCGCTTAGATTTAGTCTAAGTAAAAGTATATTAAACTTTTACATTTGACTCTTTTAACACGTTTGGTGCTGAGCTATTTTAAACTACGCTATATTTCTTCGCCAAACCATAATGTCTGCATAATGATTAATTTTTGCCGAGACTGTTTTACTTGGTTTCATTCGTTTTACTCGTAACACCGTAATGAGTATAACTCATTGCGGTGACTAGTAATATAGCTTATTTGATGATATTGAAGATTCGGATTTATTTTTCGTTTATGCTATTACGTCTTTGAGCTTGACTGAATCAGAATCAGGTTCTGAAGATAATAACAAAGAAGAAAGTAATGACGACCAATTAGCAGACGTTTATCTGGCAGCCACTGCAGAGGATTTTTTAATGCCCCCAAAAAGAGCTAGAACAACGCGTGGTCTTACTTATAGACAAAATCAAAACAAAGCTCCACAAGTAGATCTAATAAGAAATATTTTACCTGACGAAACAACTTCTGAAAAAAATCCATCTAAAAATTATAACCAATGAAAGATGAGCGAATTAATGAGCGAATTATGTAAAACAAATTCAATTTACTGCCGATCCTGGTTTGAAGATAAACATGGAGAGCAAGAAACCATTGGATTTCTTTAGAATATTTGTTAGAGAAGAGCTTATAAACACTATGGTAGTTAAAACTAATCTCTACACGTTTTAAAGATTGGAAACCAATAAACTCACAAGATGTGCAGCAGTTCCTTGGAGTTCTTCTTCATATGGTATGCATCAAATTGCCATCCTTAGAACACTACTGGTCTAAGAACAGTCTCAATATATTTTTCCTTCTTTTCTACAATAATGCCTCAAAATAAATTCCAACTAATGTTACGGTTTTAGCATTTTATTAACAATGAAGATTCGGGTAGTGGACGCTTGTGTAAAACTGTTGGACTTCTCGATCACTTAAATAATACAATGGAGAATATCTCCTGTCCTAATAAAAATATATCAGTCGGTTAATCAATTGTGCTTCGGAAGGGACGTCTTGTATTCAGGCAGTATGTGAAAAATAAAAGACAAAAGTATGGCATCAAGATCTATAAGCTTTGCGAACCAGATGGTATTGTACTAAAAGTAAAAATCTACTCTGGCAAGGCAACTCTCAATAAAAATTTGTTGGGTCAAACGGGAGCTATTGTTTTAGATTTAATGGGAGAATTTCTGGGAAAAGCTTATCACCTGTACACCGACACCTTTTACAAATCCTTTGAATTAACAAAGCACATAATAAATCAAAAAACATACATTTGCGGTACTTTAATAACTGACCGAAGGTCAAATCCAAAAGAATGTAGAAAAGCAAAATGAAAACAGGGAGTCGTTATAAGCAGAAGCAGAGAGGGTGTAGTGGTTGCTAAATGGAAAGACAAAAGAAACGCGCTAATGATTAGCAACTTGCATTGTTTTAAAATGATTGAAGTGACAAATAGGAGAGGAGAGAAGAAAATGATACGCAACATTATTGAAAATTACAACCAATATATGCCAGGAATAGATAGGGCGGATCAAATGGTATCATATTATGATTGCCTAAGAAAGACAGTTAGATGGTATAAAAAAGTTGCACTTCATCTTTTTGATAATTTTTTGTTTAACTCTTACTATCTAAGCAGCAAATATGGAGTGTAAGACAATAAAGAGATAAAACAATTTCCAAACCTTATTGAGTCTGCTCTAAAATAAAACGTAAAGAAACACGATATGAATGTGCTGTTTGTGAAAATAGACCTCCGTTATGTATTGGTGAATGTTTCAGAAAGTATCATTCAAAAGAACAAGTTTACACTTTAATTTTCATGAAATAAAATTAAAACAATATCAATACTTTACTTCTATCTGTTTTAAGCTATTTTTGTCTTTATCCGCATATAAATTAGGTTCCCGGGATTTTTTTTTAAAACTTAAATTTAATCTTTTCTGAAAATCAACTGTGAAGCTAAGGGAAAAAAAATGAACAGACAAAGCCAATCATGCACAAACATTATTTGAAAGAAGTTGGTATAACTACGAGTTTACTCGTAGTTGGCAAACTCAGGACTACTACGAGTGTACTACAAGTACACTCGTAGTAGGCAGCGAACAGGTTAAAGTTTAACCATTTTACATTTTTCGAGTTTTTAACCCTTAGAGCGTGACGAGCCACGATCGTGGCTATATCGTCAGAGCGCGAAAAGCCACAATTGTGGCTTTAAAATTGGTCTTTGAAACTATAACTTTTTACAGCAAAACATCTTTTGGGATACTGTTTTTTTTTATATTTGGCATTATTTGGCAATATTTGGCATTATTTGGCAATATTTGGCATTATTTGGCAATATTTGGCATTATTTGGCAATATTTGGCATTATTTGGCAATATTTGGCATTATTTGGCAATATTTGGCATTAAAAATGAGTGTGAATAAAGTTGTATAGATGTTTGAGAGTTTACATACAGTGAATAAAGTTGCATGGATATACAGTGAATAATACAGTGAATAAAGTTGCATGGATGTTTGAGAGTTTTACCAGCGAAGAATTTTTAGGTTCCAGTGATGACAGTGTGTTGTGATGAAAGCCCGACAACTTTAATTTAAAAATTGTATACACTATTATTTAATACAAATATATCAACTAGTATGATAATATGGAGTTTTTTATTTTAATTTTTATGTAGACTTCAGTTCTGGTGGCGATGTTAATGTAGATGATGTTAGTGGTAATATTTTAGATGATTGGGTATTTGTTCTAGGAGATGACCATGGTCCTGATGTTGTTCACTTTATTAGTGAATCAGGACCCAAGCACTCAATTTCACGTGAGTCTAAGTCTATTGAATATCTTGACTTGTTTTTTACTCATAAGATTTTAAAAATTATATAATAAATTTTACTAATAATTATGCCGATACATGGATTCAAAATAATCAACAACATTTGAGGTCCTATCCAGCATTAAAAGGTCATGGATTAAACAGGGAAAGACCAATCTTTTAGAGATAAGAGCTGTCCTTGGAGTCGTAATCAACATGGGTCTCATCAAAAAAGCTAATCTTAAACTGTACTGGGATATAAGTCATCCTTGTGCATCTACTCCCTGGTTTTTTACCCTGATTTGTTACAAAATGAAAGACACCAAATCTGCGTCAATATATTCCAAACAAACTTAGGTATTGACTATTATTATACTTCTCCTCAACTGTTATTAGATCTATATGCTCATCAGACCTCTGCAACATGCATAGTGAGAGTCAACAGGAAATGCCTACCAGAAATCTGCATTAAATTAAAAAGCAAGGAGGTTAGCCAATATAGAAAAGGTCCTTTGTTGTGTGTGGCATACCAAGATGGTAAAAAAGCCGTTATTACTATCTACTGTTGCCGAAGCAGGTTTTACTGAAATGCATAACGGAAGAGGATATATATTTTTATGAAACCAAATGTTGTTGCCCTTTACAAAAAAAAACCATGAGCGATGTAGATTTGGGTGATGCACAGCTCTATGTGTACTTGTCTGAGCGTAAAACAATAAAGTGGACAACTAAAGTTGCTTTTTTTCTATTTGGTAGGGCAATTTTAAATAGCTATTTATTGTATAAGCTTAATACAAATGAATATAAGCCAATGTCAAGAATAGATTTTATGATGGCTACAGTGGATAGTTTAGCCGGAAATTATTTTCCAGTGAAAGTAATTCGAGTCCGCACAAGTTGGCAGTATCAGTTATAAGGTGTTGGAATTCGTACAGCCTGTTTTTCTAATTATCACACAAAAGTTGTGCGTTAAAATCATTAAACTGCTTTTAATCTCATATAACCTACAAAAAAATAAAGTTCAAAAATTATTGTTTTGTTGTTTGTTTTTTTGTTATGCTTTGTTCTGGGTTTTGTTTTGTTTTTTGCCGATTTTTTTTTTTGTTGAACTTTTCTGAACGGCGTTTGAATTTTATTGAGCGCTCAAAGGGTTAAGGGCATTTTCAAACAATCGACGCGAATAGAAATTCACAAATCATTAACTATATAATAACGTTATTACAAATAATTGAAGGTTTTTTATCTATACCTATTGTGCGCGATTTTTATTACAATTATTTTTTTTAACTGGTGGTATTTAAGAAACGCACAAATAAGTTATAAAATTAAAAAAACTTGGTCATTAAACACAATAGCGTTGAGGTTCAATACTCAGCAATTATAAATTTGTTAGATGCCTTTGATCATATACAGTTCACCCATTTCAAGCCCTGGCTATTTAAATGGGGTTTGTACAAGATTAGATATGTTTCCTGGCCGACCATTACTCTTGTTAACCTCCTGCCTTCATGTGGGAAAACCTCATATAGCCATAGCCGTAAACTAAACTATTAAGCCGGAGAATAAACTATTTATATCATAAAACCATGAAAGGTAAAAAATTATAAGGTAAAGATAAAACTAATTCACTTTAAAATACCTTTTTGCAAAAGCAAAATATTTGACTTTCCTTAAAACCAGTAGAAATATAATAAAAATGAAATCAATAGCTCTTAGATTTTATCTTGTCAAAATTAAATGTAATAAGTTTTTCGCAGTGTCAATTTAAACTTTATTTTATCTACATTGCATTGTTTTTAGTGTACACTTTTAAGATTAGCAAGGATATTGACAGATGTATATTGAGCCTGCTGCAGAGGTGAAATTTAAATCATGGTAAAACCACAAAGTTGTTTGGTGTGGGCGTTAGCATCATTTGACCGAGATCGCAACATAAAAATGGTAAAAAGTTCTGTATTCAAAAACAAAAGGAAGTCCGAAAAGATGTAAAAACGGATAAAATCAAAGCTGAAATCATTCTATAAGCAGTTTTTTGTTTAAAAAGACCAGCCACTAGGTCTTGAGTTGTATATTTCACCAGACTACTGGTTAATTTTTGATATTCTAGGTTATAGCTTGAAAAAATGCCTACGTATGAGACTCCCTCAGAATTTTTCGATAAAATTGTATCCAAATAAATAGTTGCTAACAACTCTTCAGAACTCAGAGCAAAATCTTTTGATCATAGTTTAAGAAATTTATTTCTCAAAATAAGAAAGATATTTCTTGTTTTTAAAAATGAATTGCTGGGTAGGATATTTATTTTCTCAAATAAGAAACGTATTTCTTGTTTTAAGTTAAATATTACGTAATAAAAAGTTTAATTTTGCTATGCTTACAGTAAACTTATTCAAGATAATGTAGAGTGTGTGATGAGCCTTGAGAAGCTTCAAAAGCTACTTCAAATAAAGAGTTCTTGTAAAGAACCATTAAAAAAGAAGAGTGGATTCAAGGAGCTTCGGCGACTGCTTTCTTGCTTTCTCGTTATTGAATGATTCTAATAATTTCAATTTTGATACAATATAGGTATACAAACTCTAAACCTTAAAAGTACATTTAAAAATTATTATTTTACATATTTTTTTGAGATATTTGTCTTAAGCTGAAAATTTATACGTATGTAAATATTTATTGTACATTTGCAACGTTTAAACGCCGAATTCTGAAACAATTTTGCTTCAGAAACAAGAGATCTGTGGCAGTGATGGATTCAGCATTGATGTTTGAGATAGCTAAAAGTCATGGCGCAAACTCTAAACATTTGAATGTTATACTTATGTCAAATAATGATGCTTTTTAAAAAGTTGCAATGATTGGAGGCTGGGAAAAAAAAAAAAGGCCTAAATTTTATCCTCGCTGCCCCAAAAGATTTTAGCAACAAGTTGATGAAATATTTTTTTTTGCTATTCTAAACTAAATTTATATTCATCGATAAATTTTAAGTATCGTTTTACAATCTCTAAGCGTTCAAAAATTATGAACATATAAAATTTGTAACCCTCTAAAATTAAGGGGGGATTAAACTTTTTATGGTCTTAATTTATGAACGCTGAGAGGTAATATTTTGTTTGGAGTTTGCGCCATGTCTGTTAGCTATCTCAAACACCAAAAAATGCTGGATTCTAACCTGATCTATGGTTCAACGCCTACTTTAGGATTTTTTTGACATAAAGCAAGTGTAAACTTCCAAGTTAAATGCATTCTGCGGAGCTCTGTGATGCGACCATTAGATCTTATTGGAGCACCTAAAACAACCACAGAAAAAATATGCATATATATTTTTGAATCACATTAATACGTTTTGATCTAGTTTAGCTTACTACAAAATATTGAAAGTCCTTTACCCAATCTTTAAAGGAAACCATTTTGGGTTTGGATTTGTTTGATCCAAGGCTCTAGTAATTTTAAAAAAACATCATTTGATAAAATAATGTGGTAAAATCATAAAGTTTGTTGTATAACTAGAAAAAAGCGTAAAGATCAACAAAAAATCACTTTAGCCAAAGGTTGATTTATCTAATCATCTTGATTTATCTAATCATCATGATTTATCTAATCAGTGAAAAATAGGTACAACATATTTCTTAGATTAATAAGCGCAGTGTTTTTTTTGGTACAGTAACACATTAAGAAAAAATTGTTGAACAAATTAACTAGATTTGACATCCACATATATTTGCGCCAATGCTTGGAAATCGCTCTTAATTTAGTCAAAAATCATAAAAAGCGTAACTTTGAACAATCGGCGCGAATACTTCTATAAAAAAATAATAAAAATAAAAAAATTTCTCATATAAATATGACCTCAACGCCATTCATTAGCCACTCCGCAAGAAAATTGGAAATATATATATATATATATATATATATATATATATATATATATATATATATATATATATATATATATATATATCGTCAGCCCCGAATACAAGTGTCGTATTTGATATTGCGTTTAATTGAGAAATTTGCATTCAAAGTTTAAAGTACAAAATCTCTTTATGTAAATTTAACTACTGTTGAAATTTAACAAATTTGACCAAAATCAAGTCTTTGTTTAAATTGTTAAAAAAAAACAAAAAAAAACGACTTCCCCGTAACTTAGAGCACTGTTTTTAAAATACGACAAATGTATTTCGAAATCAGAAAATTTTGTCGGAATGCAATTGTTAAAGATGCAATTAATTTGATAGCAGGTGTATTAAGTTTAAATTTACTCATGTTGTAACTAAAAATGACTTAAAACTTTAAAATAATTTTAGTTTTACTGCATTTTATTCCATTGCATTTTTTTCTTTAATTCATTCCCAGTAACCAATTTATCGGCAATTTAGAAATATACGGTTTTTACTCTGCAAGCTTCTTATATAGAAATTAATAAGCTTCTTATACAAATAAACTTATTAACAAATTGAGTATGATATAAGGTTTCACTTACTCAATTTATAAATAACTAAATATTAAGAGTTTTTTTTTTTTTTTTTATTGCATTTGCATTAAGCAATTTTTAATAATATTATTCATTTTCGAATAATAAAAAAATAAAATGACTAATTTATCACACATATCTTTTGATTTGTCAGTGAAAAATTATATAAGTTAAACCTTAAAATGATATAAATAAGTTAAACCTTAAAATATAAAAAAAAATTTCCATTCTTGTACCTTTTTTTTTACAATAAAGAAATAAATATATACAATGTTTATTAAAATATTTTACTATGTGATATATTTAATTGTTCAGACTTAAAAAGACTGTAACTTAAAAAGAGTATTATAAAATTCAAGATCATCACCAACAAAATATTTTACCATTGACTCAAAATCATTATTTTTTTATCTGAGAGCAAAAAACGTGTCAAATCATTTTTTAATGGAGGAAATTCTTTCAGAACTTTCTGTTTATTCTTTCTCTGAGAGGTACTTTTTATCAATCTTTCTTCAATGAACAGACCTGAGAACGATTTTTTGAATTTAATATGAAAAGGAAGATGTTTTTCATGACGCATTAGTTTTACTTTTGCAAAAGGAACTTTATGGAAATATAAAAGCTTGGAAGCAAGTTTGAAGTTTTTTAAGTCATCTTTGTACATTTGTAGTTTTTTCAATAGATGATAGTAATTTGAATAAGGTAGGAGGACTGTAAATCTCATAATGTCTTAATTTTTTCTCAAACGCACTATGCGCAGTGTCAATATTCTGTACTGAACTATGACCAGGTTCGATATACTTCTGTTCAGTAAGTGGTATTCCGTTTTCATTTTGAAAATTTTTTATCGCTATAGACACAATTGAGTTCTAATTCTAGGGAATACAGGAATGAGACCAATTATAAATCAATTAACTGATATATTAGGACTTCAATAGTTTATATAGGCAACTTTCAAGTTCATTTGTTCTTCTACCAGCCAATAGATTCATTCCAAAGTGCACAATAAGTTTTGTTATTCAATAAACAGTGGGCTGTGAAATTATGGCAATTTAGTTTTCGCTTATAATAGAATGCAGAAATATTAGCAATTCGAAGGGGAAAGACTTTTTCTAAATCCAAAGTTATAACTGCTGTTGTTTTGTAATCTCAATTTTCAACTTTAGCTAGGTCACATTTTCTTTCTTGTCTAGTTAATAGTTTACTCTCTCTAAGCTGCAGTATTTTTTGATCATTTTCTTTGTTTTTATACACTTGGCATAAATCACACAAATTTTTTTTGGTTTATGAAATGCTAAATTAAACTATGTATTAAAAGTTGAATAAAAAACAACTTTTTTTACATTCAACTCTGGGTAAGCTTGTGTAAAAAACATTTTAATTGTACATGAGTTAAATCAATGACGACTCTAAATATTTTTTGTTAGTATTCTGTCTGCAATAATGTGAATCAACTATGGAAAGCTAATTATATATTCTCTGATCTTATCTAAAATTTGATTTAGAATTTTTCTACAAACCATTTTTCCTTTCTTTGGGGACCTTGGTAGTCCGCTTACTTTATTTACCATGTTATTAAAATTATAGTAAGTTCTTCTTTCACTGATATCTAATGTTTTTAGAAAGAATAATTTACTAACTCTGCTTCTAACGAATTTTTACATTCTAAATATATTCTTGAAATTTCTAAATGAAATTTCAAGTATTTTGTTTAAAATGTAAAAATAGTTATATCTTTAAAACTATTCGAGCACAAGACACTGTAATGAAATCTTTGTATAAAAGTATTTTATATTTACTTTTTATTGTCAGGAGAAATTGATAGAAGAAGAAAAAGATGAATTAGATAAGTGTTTTTACTTATTTATTATTGCGCTGTTCTTTAAGAACATTGACCACTCTGTTTGTAGAATACACTAACATAATTTATATATATATATATATATATATATATATATATATATATATATATATATATATATATATATATATATATATATATATATATATATATATATATATATATATATATATATATATATAAATATATATATATTGGCGGATCCAGGATTTTTTGATCTTTGAGATAGCTAACTTCCAGACATGGAGCTAACTAACCAAACGTTTATATGTTTATACTTATATCAAATCATGAGGGTTTGCAAAAAATTGCGATGGTTGGAGGCTGGGAACAAAAAGGCCCCAAAATTTTTGCAACACCTGCCCCAAAAGTGAGAGGAATAAGTTGGTGAAATACTTTTCGAACTATTCTCAACTAGACTTATATTCATCGATAGTTTTTAAGTTTCATAGCATTTTTTCTCAGCTTTCAAAAATTATGACCATATAAAAATTACAACCTCCTCAAATTAAACTTCATATATATATATATATATATATATATGAAGTTTAAATATATATATATATATATATATATCTATATATATATATATATATATATATATATATATATATATATATATATGCGCGTGTATACAAGGTATAATTGTCTATTGAATCTTTATTAGAGATCTCTGTTAATTTAAAAAATATATTACAACTACAACTACATTTATGTATATCTCCACAATTTATAGTATAAAATATCTAATAAAATTATATTGCATTCAAAATTTATATGGAAAAATAAAGAAATGTAGTTCTTCTATTAGTATGAAGAAGTTCGAATTTATTGATTTCATATTAAAGTTAAGTAAATACTCGTGGTCATGAGCTCACAAAATAAACTTTTAAAGGAAAAGTATTTTGCTTATTTGATTACCGTTTATAGTCCATATTTGTTAATTAATTTTATTAATCTAAATAAAAAGATATTATTATAGAGCTATATAGTTAAACTTTAAGTTAATATTCGATAAATATAACTAAATAGTTATAGTCATCGAATAAGTTTTTTAGCGTAAAAATTGACAACTTTCTAACCATGTTTTTTTAACCATTTTGAAAATATCTTCCTGCATGCGTTAAGTAACACACGGAGAAGAGAACAAACCTCCTTTGGATGCAGACGTCCAATGGACGTCCAAGGACATACTACTTTGGACGACAAAAGACATACTATTTTGGACTTGCACGAATAGACCTAAACGGTGCGTCCTATGGACGTCCAAGGACATCCTGTGCCCATTGGGATGCTATTTAATGTAACTTTTTCTACTTTAGAAAAAGTGCAAAAACGCATAGTAAACATAGTTGATCAAAATATAAAAATAAAAATTCTCAAGACGTGATATATCACCAGGGAAAGTAATTAGCCCCAAGTATATTTTGTTTTAAATATCTCCGGACAGTCCAAAGATGGTGACAATTGAAGAAAAATCAAACTTTGTATCAGAAAAAACGTCAAAAAAAGTAACTGCTTTCTTTGACATTTTTGAAGAGAAAGCTGAAGAGTATTTTGCACCCTTAAATAAAAGAGCAAAATTATTATCATTGAATTGCTTTACTGGAAGTCTTTTAGAAGCTCAGAAAAGCTAGAAACTTTTAAAGAAACTAAAATATATTGCATTGGTAAAACTGTAATTGTAGGAATTCATTACTAAAATACATCTATTGTTATCATTACAGATTTTAAATACAGCTTCTATTGGAGCAATTTTTTTACCATAATAAACCATAATAAAAAAGGAATAAGATTTATTTTGCCAAAAAAAGGACACAGCAATTTGATGAATGTAAATGATGATGATGATGATGATGACGATGGCGATGATGATGATGATGATGATGACGATGATGATGATGATGATGATGATGATGATGATGATGATGATGATGATGATGATGATGATGATGATGATGATGATGATGATGATGATGATGATGATGATGATGATGATGATGATGATGATGATGATGATGATGATGATGATGATGATGATGATGATATTAACTGTATTGCTACTATAATTGCTGAAATTAAAAAAGTTCAGCAACATGTTGATTCAGAAATATCACAGTTTCGAGCAGAAAAGAAATTAAATAGTTGCAGGTGTGGTACAACCTAATGGCAAACCAAATTTTATCTAAAACATTACTATGTTAGTCCCAAAGAGCTACTCGCATTCCCATATCAGCACATATGACAAAGAAGATATTATATGTTCAGTCAACATTAGCTCCAGTTAACCTCTTATTCTCCACAACAAGTACCATTATTGCAAATGTTCACACAAGCTTTTTACCTGAAATTACTGAAGATTTATTTTTCTTACACGACGCTTGACTGAAATGTGAAAATATGTAACGAAGTATTTAAACTAGCTAATAACCATAAATATATGTTGCTATATCCGTATTTATCAATTAGGCATATAGAATATGGTGCTGCATGCATTGACGTAGCGAGGGTCGTAATCGCCTACGATCAAAATGACTAAAAAGAGGCCTTTTTATAACTTTTACAACAATTATATTTTTTATATTATAAAGTACCTTTTTTTCTCGTATTTTTTTGACGTCCACTGAACCACTTGCATCCGGAGCCAAACCTCGTTAGACACCCCTTAGTTACGCTACTGGCGGCATATATAATAAGGTATGGCTTGAAATTCTTTATTTAAACTAGTTAAATATATAGAGAGATTTTAAAATCAGAAAATAAATTTTTTATCTACACAAAAGTCTCTGTTATAAGCTAATTAAGCTGATTAGCTTCAGTTTGAAGCTGAAGTTGATCGCTAAAATTTAATTTGTTACACTTTTTACTATAAAGTTCAAGATTAAAGGTTTAATTAAGTTTATATATTTTTTTAGATATGTAATTTTACAGTTTAATATCTTTAATTTTTTTCTTTATTACAGCTTACACCAAAATTAGATGTAGTTGATCACGCAAGAGATGCTTGAAGAAGTAATTTTTACGACATTGGAAAAACTTTTGATTCGTAAGAAACCGTCTTGACAAATTATGATTATAACGATACATAAGTAAAGTTTAAAAAGTTAGTCATTTTTATTTTACAAAACTGTTTTAACGCTTTTTTTATTTGAAATAAACAAATAAAAATTTTTGATTTGCTGTTATGTGTACTTTAAGAGTAGCTTTTATAAACTCCACAATTTCTTTAAATGATTTAGGTAATTAGTTAATTGACTCGATTCGTAAGTTGTTTTCACTCAATGAAGTAGTTAGATAAAAAAGTCGTTGATGCTCTTTTATAAGGCTTTGAATAAGTGGTATCATCTAAGGCTTGGGATCAACAAGTGTTATTGCTCTCAGAGGTTAGCAGCTGTCTTGAGCAGAGAGTATAGAATAATAAAAACAGTTGGAAGCAGTTTGTATTTCATACGATGAGTCAACTAAGATTTCAAGATTGGTACATCGTATCAACGAAACAGTGTCAGCAATTCTACCTGACCGGTAAACAACCCTGCGGTAAACTGGGCTAGTGGATTTATAAAGATTTAGAGGAGGCTGACTAACTACAACTAAGTGATCTGAATTACCGAAACTAGGAAAGGTATTGGACAAATAGCATTTAGGACCATTATTTAAGATGATGTCAAGAAAAGCTGATTTTTGGGGAGGATGTTCATTAAGGTGAATGAGTTGGTGAAAACGACAAATAAAATCAATTGGGCAGCCATTTAGATCCCCTCCAAGAATTATTAGTGTTTTGTTGCCCAATTTACACCTAGTTATGGCTGGCTAAATAAGTTGTGTGAGTTGATAAGATGCATTGCGCTGCTCACTTTGAGACTATACTGGAATATAGGCACATATTACTAGACAGGAGGAGTATTATACGAGGCAGGTATTTAGAGTATACAAGAGCAATTATTAATTCACTTTCTTGTTTAGACACTAAGCTTGACGCATGGTCGGTTATTAATTTTATTTGTTCTATTTTATCTGGGTATTTTTTGTTTATAAAATTAGACCCTGTGGCTCAGTTCTTATGTAAATTTTATTATTGATTTGGGAAAGAATAGTTTGCTTAACATTATAGTTTAGCAAAGTTTTGGTTAGACAGGCAATGTCAATGTTAGAATCTGTAAGAGATCGATTAAAAATTGTGATTTTGTTACAGAGTGAGAGCATATTAGTTGTGCAGGTGGTTGGTAAACGAGTGGTGTTGATACTAGAGCAAGTTGGTTGGCATGGAGCGAGGAGTAAGGGCGCCGCGGATTTTGACGATTGCTTTATCACGGATGTTCCAGTGAAAGGGTGAATTAGCGTTATCAATTCGAAGTATTACGTGGTTTCAATTTGATACGGTAGTGATATCATCAACTTTTTAGAGTATAACATCACACTCTGAGCACAGGATGAGATCGTTTTTTGATACCACAAGTTTTTCATGTTATGATATCAAATTTCAGTTCAAGTTGAGAAACTTTTGTGAATTCATTTTGATCTCATAAATGTATCATGTTATGGTATTACAGATCTCGTAATATGAGATCATTATGATATAACTATACTATCAAATCGCTGACTGGGAGATGAACAAGACATGTAATGCAAAACATATTTATGAAGCAACACTTATTTTTGGCAAAATAATCTGAACCATACAACAAAAAATAGAATTATAGAGTAAAATATAAAAATATTTTATGGTTAAACAGTTTAACTGTTCCCTAATGCCCGTACCAAAATGAATTAAAGCAAAAGTTTAAATAAATTTATTGTTAGTGTTCTTTCAAATTGTTCTAAATATAATAAATTGAAGATGTTATAATTATTAGAACATCAAAATTATAAAAAATATGAAGATCATGTTTCATGAAAAAGCAACTGGCAAACATCTGACAATGTTGAAAGCATGCAACGCCCACGTGCACGCAAAATTTCAATTGCAACATTCACAAAGTTGTTTTTTGAATTCTTATTTAATAAACTCTTATTTTCACATCCGATAAGCTCGTTATTAAAGGAATTCTGCATATTTTCATTAATTATACTACTTGAAACTTCTTTTTGATCAGAAGAGTTTTGAAAATTTCTGAGAAATTTATGGTACGCTTTTTTTCCTTTTTTAGTTAAGAAAAACAGTCCCCCGGATAAAACAAAAAGTTGAGCAATGACGTTATAATCTGACAAATTATATTCCAAACTAGGAAGAACGAGTGAGCTTTGATTAATAAATATGCTTTGACCACGCCGTAGACGTGGTGCAAACATGTGTAAGCTGACACGGTGATTTCTTTCTATTGAACGAAAGATTGGAATTAACTCATTTGCTTCAAAAGAACTAATCACAACGTAGGTCGCACAGTCAGAATAATACTTAGGAGCCACAGCTATTACCCAAGATATTTCAAAGAGAAAATCATCACCTCTATTGGAATCTTCAATAACCATAGTGAACTCATTTGTTACCAACAAGTTACGACTCCAACCACTTATTGGCATCAACTTAGAAATTCGATATGTATTTTGAAAAATTTTATTAATAGGCAAAATATCAACAAGATTTCCATAATTTATAACACCAGTTTCGACTAGGTCTCTGATTTCTTTTGACAATTTTGGTTTATGTGGACTTTGACGATCCGGACGTTCAACCTGGCGTTCTTCTTCCAGTTCAGCTTCAAGTTCCCGTTCTTGCTCTTCGTCAAGAATATTAGCAAAACTTTTATTTTTAGATAAATATTGGTTGCATCGAGAAATGATATTTGCACCAAATGAGGTTAGGGTTTTTACAAAAATGTCGTTTACTCTATTGTTTTTCTTTAACAAATTAATATGTTTATTTAAACTATTCTCAATAATTTTTGGAATATATTCTAATGATCGAGATCCTCCGTAAAAATTTTCTAGATAGATTACTTCGTCTTCAGAACACCTATTACCAAGTTTTTGAAGACTATCTAATATTAAACTTCCTTCATAACTTTTATTTTTAAACATAGATAACTCAGCAGCTTCCTTTATAGCATAGCGAATACCTTGGAAGGACCAATGTAAAAGTCCAACGCGAATAGTATTACAGCTGTTATTAATTGCCCATTTTAGGATATCAGTAGCGTCTGGGATTCTGTTTGAATTATTCATTTGACGTACAATAGACATGTGGACATCTTTTGAGGCATAGAAATAAACGCTATGTCCATTTCCCAGCAATCTCATACGCATGCATGCTTGAACAAGGCGGTCTTTTGTAAGTCCTTTACCCAACGTAACACAAGCAACAGCGTTTATGGGAAACTTTAAATCTGTTCCCCTAGTATGAATATCATCAAGATATATGACACATCTATTAAGTTTGTGACAGTACGGAGAAACAGAAAGTAAAGAAGTACGACCTTTTCTATCACAAACCATTAATCTATCTTCCGTGTCAAAATACACTGCTGCAGACACTTCAGAAGGTAAAGAAATTTTAAGCCATTCAAGAGCAACTTTTTTATTGTCCATCTTCAACATTAGCGCACCTACATCAATTAAAACACAAGCTTTTGTTTCAATTAGCGTCTTCAAAATACATTTATCAATAGTATCTACACTCGAACTTATGTGATAATAGGTTTTATTTTCAGGTTGAAGTAAAAAGCTTAAAACCATAGCATTTGTTCCTGACAATTTAGACAAATCTTTTTGCGTAATGGTCAATGGAAATAGCAACTGCAATTCATTTGTGCCACTGAACCCGGTAGTGTAGTTTTTATTCTCAGATCCAAGCTTATTTTTTAAACATAGATCCCACGCTGATGTTGAAATCTTAGTAGGAAATTGCTTTGCTTCTCTTGGATAAACTACTTGATTTAACCAAAAGTTTACGACACTCATGCTGTAACTTAATAAAGAATATAACTTTTTTTTTTGTTCAATGTTGTCTAGATTAACTCCATTTAATTCGCGCAAATTGTTGGGCACATTATCAATCCCGATAGCTTTAATCCATTGTCCATATTCAACTTCTTTGTTTGCACCTTTATCTAAATAAAAAAATACCTCATCTAGCTGACTTTCACTAAGGCCACTCATATAGTAACTTATTTGAGTCAAAATGATAGCAATATCAGGATGACCAAAGTCAGTTCTTTCGACAGCAACATCTTTAGCACGAAATGGTACAGCCATTTTTGAATTTGTGTTTGATAGACTAATACCAAAATTAACTCTCCAACGTTTTTGAAGTGCCATGTGTAAAACTTCAAAGAGAAGTATGCCACGTAAAATTAATAACTCTTCCTTTAAAACAGTATTCTTATTAAAAAGTTTGGATAAACGCTTGTTCATATCTGTATCACTAATGTCGTTAGAGGTAATAAATAATCTAGCAAGTTCTTTATCACTTTGTTTTAACTTTGCTGCTACTGAAACTTGTGGAACTTCATTATTAAGAATTGAATCAACAATTAAGTAACACATGTCTTTATACATTTTCTCGTTGTTGCTAAGAAAACGAATATGTGAAAATGAATCGTATCGAGTATTGTCAACATAATATTCAATGTAGTTAGCTCCATACTTGTTAAATATTTTTTCCCCAAATTTATTAACTAATTTTAAAACTGCTTGAGAAATTATCCACCTCAGTTCACCACTGTCAATAAGTAACTGTTCACCAAGCGTGTAAACAACCTGGAATTTAACATTTAATATTTCATCTGCTTCATCAAGGATATCACGAATATGTTTCTGAAGCCAACAACGCAATTGATAAAAATAATTTGCAAAATTAGATTTTTTGCGGAAATGCTCCAATGTTTTTAAATTAAGAGATAAGCGGTATTCTGGTGTTGTCAACATCACACCACGCTTCAAAAGACACTCTTGGTGTATTCTTAGCATTTTTAAAGGGTTGAAGTTTAAAGCTCTGCGACATGGCACTATGTAAACTCGTCTGTTGAGAAGCCCACCAAGTTTATCCACAAGTAGTTCAAAATTTGTGTTTAAAAGAGAACGTAATACAGTTACTCTAACAACGTGCTCCGATGTAGCTAAAGAAACTGCAAGTAACGGAACAATAACACTGGTTTTTCCTTCTCCCATGTTTAACTGTTGAACAAAGTTTTCATTTGCATTTATCATGCTCTGGGCAACATCAATCTGTATAGGACGTATTAAAAAATTTGCCTCAAGTTCAAGAATGAGCCATTCAGGGTTTGACGAGGGAACCCAATTTTCATGACCAACGTTAATCCGTTCTCGAATGAGAACAACATCAGACGTTTTATTATGAATTAGCTTTAAACACCGAATGGCTCTTTGTTCGGTTGTCCAGGATACAATTAACGCACCGATACGATTGATAACACTTTGCGGAACTACATATTTAGCACCGATTGCAAGTAATGTACAAGACAGAGATGTTAAAGGTAGTATACACGGGATTATGACTACAGGAGTTGTTCTTCTCCATAATCCTCCATAAAAAAGAGCATAATCTACATTGTTATCATATTGCGGCATCATAGCATCCTCAACTTCTTTCCACAATTTTTTGGATTCAGAGTTACTTTTAAATAAACAACTTTGAAATTCCTTAATTAATTCAGTATTTTCTAAATCTTTTTCATTTGAATATGAATAATCGTTTTCAAATAAATTTTTGCAACTGTTTTCTAAATTTATTTTCATAAACTTTAATATATCATCATTATTGCCATGGTCATCTGTCATAGATTGAAGAAGAGACAACACTTCATGAGATTGGTTTTTTTTATTTAAAGAATCAGAACATGTCTTGGAATAAAACATAGGTACAGAAGATTTCTTTTGATACAAGTTTATTGCATTCTGGTTTTCTTCTGGATTATTAATTGGAATTTTGATTTCGTACGCGTTTGAGAGAAATGGATCAATACTTCTTGAAGTTGATAAAGGAGGAGCAAATAGTTCATCAAATGATGATAAAGCATCAATTTGAAGAGAAGAATTTTTTAAGCGGATTTGACATTCTACTTCATTGAAAAAAGATTTAAGTTTACCATTGTTATCCCATCTTAAAAATAAGTTCTTGACTTTTTTTTCTATTTCACATATATTCACAATATCGTTTAAAGGCATCGTTAATATTGATTGTTGTATGGGAAACTTATTTGCATGGTTATGATTGGTATTTAATATTTCAGATTTACTGATTGACTGAAAATCTACATTTTTTGTTTTCCACTGATTTTGAGCCATATTTCCTAACGTGATAATTGCATTTTGTTTGAAATTCTTATAACTTTTTTCGTCCTCTAAACACTTATTTTTAAGATTGATGTCATTAAATTCTTCTTTAATTACGCTGTGTATTTGTTCTAAATCAAATTCTGTTTCATTAAGATACTCATAATCTCTTGCTGACGGAGAATTTACTTGAATTTGAAGTATAACAACAGCTAAAAGGCTAAACAATAAGTCAATACTTTCGCCTTTAAAAGCTAACAAAGATAGCAAAAGACAAAAATCAAAACAATCTTCATGAACATTTTGAGCCAACACATATAACTCTAAGTAGTTGTCTAGAAAATCAAAGTTTTCAATTGTAAACACGGAAGATAATGAAAATGCTTGTGAACTATTTAGATTTACTTTATTTCTAACAATATTCCATAAATTAAAAGGAAGAAAACTAACGCCAGTTGATTTATAATAATCTTCCATTATTAACCGTGAAACATTACTCTCTTGACGATCATTAGTGTAAGACCACGCCATTTCTCTTTTTGGAACTCCGCCAATGAACTTTTCGTTTTCAGCGTCTAAATGAGCGCATGAGTTTAACTGTGTTTTATAACGCCAGTATGCTCTTTTTGTAAATATATTTTCTTGTTGGTCTGTTTTTTGTTGAATATTTAGAAACAATTCTTTATACATATCAGCATGATAAAGTAAAATATTTGACGCTAAAACCAAGCCCTCATAGCCATAAGTAGAGTAGAGATTTGGAGACCAGGTTACAGATTGTAAACGTTGTGAATACACATTAACTTTTTCCCGTCTCGGAGCTAAATTTGAAATGCTCTTTAGAGTATGCATTGCATTTTGGTCGAATGGTCTGCATGAGAAAGTACGCCCAATCTGCAATAAACGCATTGAAGATTCAGTTCCTGTTAACCTTGTAAATGGGTCTGGAAGCGAACTCGAGGTCACAGCATGAAGTAGAGATAGATAAAGCCAAGCTTCTTTGTTAGCAGGACCACGGAGTTCACAAAGTCGGTCATCAATGTTGTAAGAAAAATAAGGTGGAGAAAGTAAATTATAAAGGTTAATTTTTACATTTTGATGAATAAAAGATTTAGTTAACTCAAGTTTTTTTGAATGTGGTATAATTAACACTTTTTGTTGACCAATGTGATTGCTATCAATCAAAGGTTTATTCTCATGTAGCAAAAGACTGCTTTCTAGTCCAATGAGTGTTCCGATGTTACCTTGATCATTCGCAACAATTAAACCAACATGTTCATTTGATAATAACTTACCCGTATTTACTTCAACTTTAAAGCTTAAGTCCATTCGAGGTAATTCAACGTTGAGTGCAAACTCCTCTTTGTCCGTATAGAGTTCCATTTGTTCTTTCTTTGTTCGAAACTGTTTTTTTTTTATTTGTCTATTCTCTAGTTCTCTTTGAAATTGTTTTTGATCTGTAAGCACTTTTTGTTGTATTTTTGGATTATGTTGTTTTTTTTGAAATCTTTCTTCTATATTCTTTTTATTTTTACTCATCCATAAGTGTACATATTCCTTAAGTTCAATGCAGTTTAGACAACTATGAATTTCTTTAAAGGTGTCACTATTAATATCAACTAAATAACGTTTTCTTTGTAAATCATATAAGGTTTTATCCAGTACATTAAATCTATATGGAAAATGTTCTTTAGATTCAGCATTAAAAAAATTAACGTCATCAAATCTAATTGGTCGAAAATAAATGATCTTTGTTGTTTTACACAACCAATGACTGTATTTGTTAATAAAAAAATTTGGTAAATCTCCATTAAATACATCGAAAGGAATTAGTTCGTACTCATTACCTGAGCTAGACCGTTCTACAATAACAGGTTTGTGTTTTCGAATAGAAAACAAAAATCTCGAGCCTTGAAAATCGTGAACACTTACAAATGAAGAAAGCTGTCCAGCAGATGGTTGCACATCAAAAACATGTGCACCAAAAATTCTTTGATAAACAGATGATTTAGTAATAGCATCTGGAAGTCGTCCAACAGGATTTCCGTTTACAAGAAACTTGCCACTTAAAATATTAATTTGTAGTGTTACTGATGATTTATTTGAAATAAAGGTATTATAATACCATGCCTGAGATGGCTGTGGATATGATACCCAATGATACATGCAACTACCTTTACAAAAATCTCCCCAATAAGAGGTAAGAAATGTTGTAAATATATAGTTATTTTCCAAAGCAAATATCTTAATTGCAACATTTTCAAAACGCAACCCAATAAGTCTGACCTGTCGAAGCAAACTTTTTCTCTCTTCATCAAATAAAATATTGCTTAAATGAATGTTATCGTGAATTCGAGCTACTGCATGTAGCCAGTGAACCAAGGATTTTCTATTTATTGCATATTTATAGCATCTATCAATGCCAAAAGTAAGCGCAGCAAATGCAGCGACATCTATTAATTTTAAACGTATTTCTTGGATCTCATTTGTACTTTCTGTCATTTTTTTGGAAAGTAGACTTTCAATTTCAACAGCCCATGTTTGAGCAATTTTTCGGCATTTTTTTAAGAGTTTATAAGCTTTGGAACGAATTTTATCACTTGACAAAGAAAAAATTCTAAGAGTAGTTATTATAACTATATGGAGTTGATTGTGTTTCTTCCAATTTTTTTCAATACTTTTTAAAAAATTAGACAGACATTCTATTAAGACATGACAAAATTCGTCATTTTTAAGATCAAAGTGGCTTTCAAAAAATAAAAGAGGATCATCAATTTTATCTATTATAATCACGTTATCTTTTTCAAATGCAGGTCCTGCTTGCCATAGAGCCTGTGCAATTAAAGCAAATACAGATGAACTTTCAAAACTTAATGAACGCATTTCAATTGCTTTAAGCAACTTTCTAAGTTGTAAACGATGACCAGCACGTAGTGAACCAAATGCTTTATATTCATCAAGTTTAAGATTCAAAGGACAGTCTACCTGAGAAGCTAGAACTTCATTTTCTGTATGAGTTGTTTCTGCAATCCATGTCGCATCAATTTCATAAGGTTTTTTCAAAGCTTTTATTGTGCAAAATTTTTTTTTAATTTGTTTATGCACATCAAATTTACATTCAATTTCTTTATTTTTATATTGGATAAAAAGTTCTATTGTAAGACCACAAGGTTTAAGAACATCATGAACAGTGGAAGAAGCACTTATGGTATGAACTTTAAAGCGGGACGACGAAATTAATACAGCATTACTTCCTATGGAAACTAAAGATTTCAAGCATTCTGAACTGACCCATGAACTCAACTGCGGATGTGATTTCCATGGCTGTTTAATGCAAACTTTTTGAAATTGTTTATTCTCCAGTCTTTTATGAATCAAAAACAGAGCATCTCGAAGACATCGTATGCTGACTGGTATACAGAGTTCAAATACAATTGTATTTTGTTTCCAAACGCAATATTCAGGAATCGGGTCTTCATAAACATCAATTTTTATAGTATTAGCTTTATTCAATATTTCACATTTAAAGCAATATAAATTATATTTAATATCATGAAAATGCTCACTTTTATAATATTTTTCCATCAAACTATAGTATTTCTTAAGACTTTGTTCAAGCTCGTTCTTTTTATTTTCACGTTGTTTCTGAGCGTACAAAAGAATATCTTTTCTTATTTGTTGCATTGTTTCATTTTCTTTGGCTAGTCTTGGCCCAAATGAGTTCATATTTACGTTGGTTGATATAATGCTAGAGTTAATGCCAGACGCGTTTCTTTTTGTAAAATAATCTCGAACAGATTGTAAATATTTCATATCTTCAAGTAATGGTGTTATTAAGCTATCAAAGTACTTATCTTCAAAACTGCTATGATATAAAGCCAGTAGTGGATTTTTTTTTATGGCAATAGAGTCCAATGCAGCCGTTATTAGAAGTAGTGTTAAAACCATTCGACTTAACCCAATTGGATCATTAGCGTAGAAGTTTAAACTTATTTCAAAATATTTACAGAATAATTCAAATATTTTAGAACTGTTCTCATAAAACTGCGTAATATTTAGCGTAAAATCTTTCCACAATACCATTCTAACCCAAACTTCAAAATCATAAAGTTTTATTTCTGTTTCATCATTTTGATTTTGATTAGTGTTTTTAAGAAAAGTAATATCAAACAGGAGAGTTTTATTGTTCCAGCGGTTTACACATTCTGGAATTTTTACCTCCATTTTTGGAATTTCTTTTCTCTTAAATGCTTGGTCTATTCGAGTAACGGCTACTTGTTTTAAGTTATGAGTTGTATGCTCAGATAAACGAAGCTTTAAAACATTAATCTTTGAAATTTTACAACAAGTTTTTGCGTGGTTAATCCAGCGTCTGTCTGCTACATCTCTCTTTTTTTGCAAAATATCGCATCCATTCTTAAATACAATATATATCCATGTAATTGTTTGATTAGATAATTCCATGTTTTGTTGGAAATTGTCAATATAATTTTTCAACTTTTTAATTCTTCTACTTACCTTGCTTAACATCTGCATAATGATATCATTATCATCAAAACTGTCTGGTATATCTTTAAGAAAACTAGTCATGATATGAATCATCAAAGATTTGTAAACAATTGTTCCTTCATTTTTTCCAAGTTCTATCACAAGCATTATTTGAAGAACACATTTAATTGCAAACCATTCTCCGGAACGGCGCCACGGGTTTTCATATCCTTTTGTGTATAAAACTTCGTGACGTATTACTTTGTGAACACGTACAAAGTTCTCTTCTCCTTGTATCATTCCAGACATTGCTCCCAACAACCACGATATAACATACACGGGTTCAGCAACATCAAAATAATCAGCATTTTGCGCACCAGCTTTTAAAGCTTTTGTCAAAGATTCGTCCAAAGCTTTGTTGCATAATATTGCAACTTGCCTAGGAAACGCATCAGATAAAAACCGATCGAACGGAATCCAAACGGCTCGTTCAGGAAAAGTTTGAAATAAGTCTCCTTCAACCAAAACCATTTTATTATTTGGTAAAGCTCTAAACACACTCATAAGAGCATTTTTATAGTGTTTTGATCTTCTAACAGTTATAACAGAATTATGAGCTCGAATATATATTGCAAAGGTTTGACCAGGCTTTAAGGAAAAAAGTGCGTTCTTAATTTGAATTTCATCTACTGAGCTGCTTTGTATACTTTTCCAAATTTCCATTGTCTTTCGAACAAAATTTAAACCTAAAATGGGCATTTTTATGTCAGGTAAGTGGTTAAAGACAAACTGCACTAATGTTCCAGAACAACTTTCCTCTTCTTCTTTGTGCGGTAGTCGTCGAGTGAGAAATACATGATGAATGACCAAGTCAATTTGATTGTATTTTTCATTCTGAAAATACTTACTCTCCATTATCAGCAATTTCTAAAAACAAGACTCTATATATACACAATGGTAATATCGCACTTAATAATACGTGGAACAATCAAAATTCAGAAAACATTTTTAAAATAACAATTAAAACTTATAAAAAAACTATAAATATTAAAGTTTTAATGGTTGATTTTAATGTTTTTATAAATTAAAAATCAAATATGAAATAGAATTCAAAAAGAATTCAAAATAAGTTTAAATAAACTTAAATTATAAAAAAAGAATTAAATAAAATAAAAAAGAATAAAACATAAAGATTTTTTATAAATATAAAAACTTTTTTTTAAATATATCATCATTATCAATTTTTACTATCACTTACATAATTTTATTGGAGTAAAAACTCATTATTTAACGCGGTAGGTATGGGAATATAGGCAGTAGCTTAAAACATTTTTAAAACAACATTTTTTATATATAAATTAATATTTTTTAAACAAAAAAATATTTTTCTAAATCATACTTAACAAGCATGATTTAGAAACTTAAAACACTAGATTTTATTTCAACTACACTATAAAATAATAAATCTGTTGATGTTGTTTTTTTTATTTCGCCAGGGGGTTTGACACAGTGTCACATAAACGATTGTTGCGTAACTAACAGCTTATGGAATATACAAAATTCAACTGATTGAAGCATTTTTAAAAGAAAGAAAGCAATGAGTTGTGACAGGCAAGAATGTATCTTCTTGGAGAGAAACTAGCAATGGTGTGTGACAAGGGTCAGTTATTAAACCACTCTTAAACGCTTTGCCTGAAACTCTAACACACGTAATCAATGCAAATGTTGCACTGAACTGTTGAATGAAATACTTTCCTGTGCATCAAAACTATCTTTGCAATCAGATTTTGATTTAGCTTTTAAGTGGACTTGAGACTAGCTTGTAAAATTTAAAATTTCAAAATGTATGGTCATGTACTTTAAACGAAATAAGAAAAAATCACCCCTTTATACCAATAAAGAAAAGTTAAACATAATCTGAAAGTGATCTTAGAGTAATCTTTTAAAGCACTTCGAAATGGAAAAAATCATGTAATAAATTGGGTAGACAAAGCCATTTTAATGTTGGATTGGATTTGAAAATGCTTTGTTAGTTTATATATTAGATTCTTGAGATCATTTTATGTTTTATTTTGGTGCAATCATTGTTAATTTAATATTATGATTAATAATTTTGCGGATCGTTTCACTCATTCCAAACCATTATTTATAGAATTGAAAACTTCTAATATTTACGAACTTAATGTTTACAACGTTTTATACTTTATATACATGTGGAAAAACGACTTAACTTTACCTATCTTAAAGATCTTTTTTCTCAAAACCCAGTTAATAAATACATAATTAGAAATAAAAACTTTGTATATGAACAAATTTGCAGAACAAAGTTAAACAAGTTTTGCATTACAAAATATAACTCAATATAGTTCGAGTTACAAACAACAAATCAAACGTTCCTAATTTATACTTATATACTACTTATCCTTTTTTGAAATTTTAAAAAAAATGTGTAAATATTTTTATCTTGAAAAAACTTTGATGTGTATATATGTATCGGCATATAATGTATCGGCATCGCAACAACAAGTGTGATATCATTTTTTAACAAATATAAATATAGCTATCGCTAACGACAAGATGCATTGACTTAACCCTTATTGTCATTTACTGTTTAAAATTTAATAAAAAAAATTTTTTCTGTGAGTGTGACGAATTTTTGGGCTTATATTCTATGTGAGATTAACCAAGTTAAACCCATGCGTGACAAAATAATAATTCTCACATGAATTATTATTTTGTCCCGCGGAACAACGTTTTATGAACGTACTTTCACTTTGTAGTTGCTATGTTAGTTTTTGTTATACTCATAGCAATGATGGTATTTTAATAATGTGTTGCATTATAATTTTATCACTACATTTAGAAGTAATAAAGAATTTTCCTATAATAAAGTTATTAAACTCATTCATTGACACCTCGCAAAACAAACCTCTCCTATTTAAAATTGATTTGAATGTAGTGCATACAGGTACTTTTAGGGGCTCCCTGTGATCAAAATTAGCTCTAGAAGACCTCTTGGAGCTTTAAAATAAATTCCGCTGGGAGAGTAGATTTAAGAGTATATTTTATTGAACATATATATTGAATCAGTTCCACTTTTTATATGAAAGTGATACACCATTACTGAGAACTTTATTTTACTGAGAACTTTATTTTATGATGTACCTTTCTTGTTGTTTTTGTCTGTCTGTTTTTTTCGAAATCTCGAAAATGCTTTGAATCTTCTTAAATTCTAAATCTCGTTTAAGTATTTAAATATATATAAATATATATTACGCATTGTATTGAATGTATACGTATATAAACCGAATTGCAAATTTTATATTTACGTTGTGCAATACGTTATTTTTATATGTACATAAATATTATATTATATTACGATACGTAAATGTGCCGATTTGTAAATTTTTTATTTGAAAGATTTTTTTTTTTTTTTCGCAATTTTTATATTTTTTTTCAAACTTTTTAATTTTTTGCTTTTGTTTTTTTTTTTCAAACTTTTTAGATTCACTCTTTTGTATAATATTAGAACTTATAAAATTATATTTTTCACTATTTCACGAAGGGGCTTGATGATAAGACATTATATCTTCTATTTACTCCAGTCACATTGTAATAATTACAACGTGACTGGAGTAAATAGAAGATATAATGTTTTATCATCAAGCCCCTTCGTGAAATAGAGAAAAATATAATTTTTTATGAAGATTTTTAATATGCGGTATATCCATTTTTGTGGTATTGAGATAATTGACTTTTTTCGCCACACCATCATGTCTCATATATTTGATAAAATCATTATTGCTTAATGTATATATACATATTATATATATATATATATATATATATATATATATATATATATATATATATATATATATATATATATATATATTTATATTGTTTATTTATTTCGTTATTTAATAACTTTTACAATTTAAAAGTTTATTAATAAAAGCACTGGCGGGGCAAGTAGAAGACATTATTTTATCTTATTACCGAGCCCCAATCGTCCGTATTTACAATATATTTATACTTTACAAACTATTTATTGAAAATTATAAATATAAAAATAAATAACAATTAGTTTAAGAAATAATTCAAGAACGATATTCATGTTAAGAGTAATAATCAAGTAAACAAGAAATGAAAGAAAAGTAAAAAACAAAAACAAACAAATAAATTAATTAATTAAAGAGCACGTATTTACAAGAGCCACACTATATACGTATATTATACAAAGTATTTATTGAAAAATATGAAAATAAAATTTATAACAATTTGTAATAAAGTAATATTTAAATAAAGAACGAAAAATTAAAAATAAAAGAGTAGAGTAAAACCGGATCAAACCACACACTTATCAATAACCACACACTTATCGATGACCACACACTTACTTATCAATAACCACACACTTATCAATAACCACACACTTATCAATAACCACACACTTATCAATAACCACACACTTATCAATAACCACACACTTATCAATAACCACACACTTATCAATAACCACACACTTATCAATAACCACACACTTATCAATAAAATTTAAATAACTTTTTTACTTTCCGTCTTTTTTTTTTTATTAGATAGATAATAAAAAACTACATATGGTAATATAAATACATGTTAAAAAAATAATAATAAAATTATCAAAAATATTAAGTGTAAATAAAAAAAAGTTGTGCGGTTTTAGACGACATTCTGATAAAAACGCACACTTGAGAATTTTTAAATTTTAACTTTTTTTTATTTTTTTTTTAAACACAACTTATATTTAAGAAACCATATTAAAGTTTTTACATTTTTTGCAATAAAAAAATTTAGCTCCAACTACATATTTTTATGGTAAGCATGTTTCTTTGCACAACCGTTCCCGACACATCGAATTCTCACATTACAACATTTCTGTGTGTAACTGTACTCTACACTTTTTACATTTTGCAACTTTTAATTGTTTCGCCGCTTGGTACTTGTTCTTCATTATTGTTTTGCTGAGGTTGCTCAGCGTTGTTATGCTCAGACATTTGAGTACTTGGTATAGAGAGTCTACGCTTTGCGTTAAGTTTAGCAACTTTTTTTTCTTCATCTTTTTGTTTGAGGAACTCAATCACATTTTTTTCGTTAATACCTTTTCCGCCAAGTTTTAACATGTTGCACTGCTTCGATTTCTTAACATGCGATTAATGTCTGGTTTGAAAATCTGCTTCAACTCGATGCTGTTTTTGCAACGCTCAACACATGCTTGATACCTGTTAAAACTTGAAGCTGGTGTAGTTGAGAAAGATAATCGGTGCGTAGTTGGAGTAGGTGCTGCGGCGGCTGTTGAAGATGATGAAGTTGTGTCTGAGCAAGATGGTGTAGGTGCTGCGGAGGCATCTAAAGGTGATGAAGGTTGATTAAATGTTTGTGTGATTTCTAATACCTTATGATTTATGTTACCTTATTAGGTGGAAATAAGCCAGTGTACTGGAAACCAGCATTTGCATGCAAGCGTGTAAAACATTTACCACTCTCGTACAGCAGTTTGAGCAACTGTGGAAAATTTCGTTTATCTAAATTCTTACATTTTAAGCCTTTGTAATACTTTGTAAGAATTTCTTTCCATGCTTGTTTGACATGACAGTAGACACCTCTAACCAATGGTTGTAGAATATGTGAAGAATGCTCTGGTAGACAAATCAAGATTATATTGTGTTTTTTGCACAGCATTTCCGCTTCCGAAGTTATGTGAGTAGTATGCCCATCTAATACTAAAATATTTATTCCACCAATTTGCTCAGTTTCGGGTAAAAATACTTTTTTCAGCCATTCAATAAACGTAATGTGCTCCATCCTGATTTTGAAATTGAATATTTGGCAACTGTTTACAGTATAATGAATTTTTTCATTGTTACCAGTAAGTTTAAATGTATGTCTTTTCGACACACTACGGTTGCTTTGCCTTGATCACCCGAAAAACCTGTTTCATTACAATTCCAAATATGCGACCTAGAAATTATACCAGTTTGTTGATATTGCTTAGTGACGTATTCAAAATAACAATCAATTATTTTTGGTTTACAAGAAGCGGCTTTTTTAGATGCTAAGTTATCCGCTTTTTTTGTTGAAATTTCTTTTGACCATCTCTTCATAAAGGTATAAAATCAGTCTTTACCAGGCTTTCCATTTTTGAATAAGTGCAGTTGATCTTCGCGTTTAAGGCAGCCACATACAAATTCTAGGATTTCAATTTGGGTTAAACCATAACACCAGTCACCAAGTAATTGGAACGCATGCACCATCAACCTTTCTATTTCATTTGAGAGTACCGTTGTTGCACCTGAGCCATGGAAGCCTTTGCTGTTGTTATTTTTGCGATCTTTGAGCGTTGAGACTGAAACGTCATGTTTGAATGCAGCTTTTCTTAGTGATGTTTTATTTTCTTTCATATCAGTTAATGCAGCTGGTATATCGTTTTCCTTTTGTTTTTTTAATGAGTTTAGTTTTAGTTTTAGTTTTTTTAGTTAAAGTAAGTGATTTAAATTAAATTGAGTGAATGATGATTATATTGAGAAATAATATAATAATTGGTTTTTAATGAGTAAGAGATGATTATATTAGTATAATTAATATAACAAATAACATTTTTAATTAAATCGGAATTACCACTTAGTTAATTACATTAAAATAGGCGCTTAGTCACTTGCGAAAAACTAAACTAAGTAATTAATCGAGTGTGCGGTTTTATTAGAAAAACGAGTTTTTTTTACTTTTTTGATACTTTAATTAATTTTTTTTCTAGCTGCATAAAAATTATACCATATGAATTAAAATTAAATTTCCAACAAGATCGTGCTAAAACTACTTTTATATCATTTCAAGTTCAGCACTATTTTGTTCGATAAGAAATATATAAAAAAATTTTGACTCCCGATAAAATTGTATAAAGAAAGAAAAAAATGGAGTTGAATCGGCAAATAACTTTATCAATTCGAATAGAGAAGATAGTTCTGTATTTAAATCTATTTTTATTTTTTTTATTGCCATATCCGTTTTGTTTTTATTTGATAATTTCGATCAGTGTGCGGAATGATTTGGTGTGCGGAATGATTTGGTGTGCGGTTTGACCCGGTTTTACTCTACTTAATTTGAAAAAACCGAAATATTTATAAATATTTTCAAAAAACCGTAATATTTATGTATTCAAAAAACCGTAATATTTATGTATATTTTCAAAAAACCGTAGTATTTATGTATATTTTCAAACCAATTTGAATAAAAGTAAAATAAATAACAATTCATTAATAGTTAAAAAAAAAATTTTCAAGAACTCAGATTACATTTTAACAATAACTTTTAAGACACCGTACTAAAATAATTAAAAAAAAAAGTTGATAAATTCTGAGACATATTTAATATAATTGAAATTTAGTTTAAAAGAAGCATTGAAAATCGGATATGTTAAAATCCATAAATAATCACTCATGTTTCGATTCATTTTTAAACTGTTGTATACTAACTTTTTTCGTATTTGCAATATTGGGAGACTTTTTCCAAAATAAGCTCCACGATATTGAATTGAATATGTAATTTGTTTCGAATTATATTTAATTTTCAAATAACAATTAACTATATTTACAATATAGTTATTATCTGAAAATTTTGTCGGGTATTTAATACCCAAAGAATTTTTGCATTATTTTACATTGCACTACTTTTTCAAAATAAGACTGAAGTATTTTAGGAGATAGTCCCATCTTTATTTTATACATGAACATTAAAACTTGTTGTAAGTTGATTTTATAAACGTTTAATGCGTCTTGTATACGCAGAAGAGGCTCGCATGGTACAATTTTATCAGCTCCAAATAATATTCTGGGCGCATGTTTTTGTTTGCTGTACAATTTTTTTAATTTTTTATGATTTGTACTTGCCCATGCAATATTACAATAAACGAAATAACAATGAATGAAAGAAAAGTATAAACTTTTTAAAGCTTTATTATTTAGATATAGTTTAGCAATATATATTATGGCAATATTTTTTGATAAATTTTTCAATGCTTTTTATATGATCACTTCACCGTAAATGTTCATCTAATATTACGCCCAAAAAAAAAGTTTCTCTTTTACCAATCTATAAAACTGGTGATCGTTCTGATGTCTCAAACTACAGACCAATCTCAATTCTTACCTGCTTTTCCAAGATTTTAGAACGTGTTATGTATAACAGACTGTTTTCTTTTTTAACGAATAATAAAATTCTTTACGATAAACAATTTGGGTTCAAATCTGGCCATTCAACCGATCATGCAATCATTCATCTAGTACACGAAATATTTAAAGCTTTTGATGAAAACAAATTTACTTTAGGCGTCTTTATTGATCTAAGTAAGGCTTTTGATACGGTGGATCATAATGTTCTCCTGCACAAACTTAAAAATTATGGTATCATAAGTTTTAACTTAGCATGGTTTAAAAGTTATCTAGCAAACAGAAAACAGTACATCTCGTTTAATGATAGTAAAACGGATTTAGCGACAATTTCCAGCGGCGTCCCAGAAGGATCAATTTTAGGGTCCCTTTTATTCCTCATTTATATAAAGGACTTAAATAAATCTTCAAGTATCTTAAATTCAATCCTATTTGCAGACGACACCAACTTATTTTATTCTGATAAGGATATTAATTCTTTATTTAAAACAGTAAACAAAGAGCTTGCAAAACTAAGTGAATGGTTTATAGCAAATAAATTATCCATAAACATAAAAAAAAAAATATATACTTTCTTCCATCGTCTTCATGAAAAGAGACTCATCCCATTAAATCTTCCAATTTTAGTTGTAAATAACTCTTGTATAATAAGAGAACGTTCATTGTTATTTCTTGGTGTTGTTATTGATGAAAATGTGAGTTCGAAGGAGCACATAAATATAATTCAAAATAAAATTTCGAAAAATATTGGTCTACTTTACAAAGCTAAGCCGTTATTAAATCAAACCTGTTTAAAATACATTTATTTTTCATTTATTCATAGCTACCTAAACTATGCAAACGTTGCCTGGTGTAGCACTAACGTAACTAAAATAAATAAACTATTAATTAAACAAAAGCATGCTTTAAGAATTATTGGTAATGTAGATCGTTTCTCACACACTAAACCTCTATTCATTAAGTTTAATATTCTCAACGTATTTCAACTAAATCTTTATCAAATTCTTATTTTTATGTTCATAGTTAATAAAAAAAGAGCACCTATTTTATTTAACTCTTTTTTGGAAAAAATACATCATCTATACCCAACACGATTTTCAGAAAACAATTATGTTCAACCTAAAACCTATTACTCTGTTACTAAGTTCTCAATTGCTAACAGAGGTCCTAAACTATGGAACATGCTATTAAATAATGAGTTAAAAACTATTTCTTCTATTAAACAATTTAAAAACAAACTTAAGCAAAAGCTTTTAATAAATGACAACGAATTAAAATTTTTCTGAAGCCTTTGATTAGGAGTAATCACGTTTGTCTATTTCTTTATAAATATGGTTTAAATATATATTCTATATACAGTTCAATTTGTACATTATGACGTTGTTTTTTATCTGATGTAATAAACTTTACATATATAAAAGACACATTATGATACTAAAAATGTTTTTGAAAAATGTTTTTTTTTTTTTTTTTTTGCTTGTTTGTTTGTTTGTTGTTCGTGTATTATCTATTATTTTATGATTTAAATTCAAAAGGTTGATAAATCTAAAACCAGTTAGGAAAAAAATAATTTAATTAAAATAATTAATTAAAAAATCTTCGTATACTTTTGGATATATTACACTGTAATATAGCGTAAAATGTTTTTTAGTTTTTATTTATCGTTATTTTTTTTAACGCAACGTTTTGTTTAACGTTTATTTAACGAGTTACTTTGTTATGTATTTTTATTATTGACATTTTTATTTAAAGGGGCTTGGTGATAAGACAGAACTTGTCTTCTTTTTGCCCCAGCCATGTATTTATATATTTGTATTGCATAAACTTGTAAACTTTTCTTATCGGCGAAATACATAATAATAATAATAATAATAATTTTAATGTTAGCGTTATTAATTATTAAATTTGGCAGTTTAAAGGGAATATTTTCTAATTTATTTACTTTATGAAATAAAATAAATTTGGTTTTATCCACATTTAGTTTATTACTTATAAACCATTTATTAACCTTACCCAACTCTTCGTTAGCTGTTTCAAAAAGTGTTTTAATATCTCTGTGTGATTAGAAAAGGTTGGAGCCATCTGCAAAAAAGATACAATTGTTTTTTTAGGTGCTCCCAGAATTCCTTACGGTCATATCACGGAGCACCGCGGGAGAGCATTTAACAAGAAGTTCACGCCTCCTTCTTTGCCAATGTCGCTTATTGGGCCAGAGCCGGCGTCGAACCAGGGACCTCTGGGTTCTGAGCCAGAACTTTAACCACTGCGCCACGACTGCTCATTATAAGACTATTTTAATACTCAATTTAACAAGTGTTTTGCTAAATTTAAATTATTTATATATACTAAGAATAATAGGGTCCTAAAATAGAGCCCTGAGGGACACCACAAGTTACAGCATATGGAATTGTTTGCTTTTGCTCATATTGGATGAATTTTTATTGGTCAAATAGCTTTTGAACCAAAGTAAGTTATTATTTTTTACTCCATAATATGCAAGTTTTTTTATTAGTATGTTATAGTTTACGATATCAAAAGCCTTTGACAGATCAACGAAAACTCTCAATGTAAAGTAGTTAGTATATAATGCGTTTGTTATTTGATTGACTATTTCAACCACTGCATGTTCAAGTGAACATTTTTTTTCGAAACCAAATTATACACTACAACATATTGTTTTCTGATAAATAATTAAATAGCCGGTTGTACATTATTCTTTCAAGCAATTTTGAGAAACACGGTAATATAGATATAGGTCTATAATAGAGTCATCGCCAGTCTTAAAAACCGGCGTAATTCGTGCAATTTTAAATTTTTCTGGAACAATACCTGTTTAAAAAGAAAGATTAAAGATGTGAAACAAAAGAGGTTTGATTATATCATAAACAGATTTTATAACATTAACGTTAATTTTATCAAATCCAGCACTTTTGTTAGTTTTAATATATATAATATATATATATATATATATATATATATATATATATATATATATATATATATATATATATATATATATATATATATATATATATAAAGTACTGGTCAATATTATTGCACAAATGTAAAATAAAAATTTAATGGAAGGTTAAGTGAAAAAGTTATAATTAATTTTTATCTGAAGAATAAAATTTTACGTTTCACAAAAATAAATGAAAATTGAAAATACATTTAGAGTTAACATGTTTTAAAGTTTACTTAAGAATAATACAGAAAAATAAGCATTTCAAAATTATAGCACATAGTACTATGCAGTTTTAGATTAAAAAAACATTAGAATTTGATTTAATATGAAGTAATGTAAATACGAGAAATACGATCTGGAACAGAATTTACCAATTTAATGCAAAGATCAATTGAAGTCTTGTCTCAAATGCCTTGAATTGCATCCTTCAAGTCATTTGTGTTGCTTATGTTGTAATTTTTGAGTTTTTTGTTCAATAATTGACCAAAAGTTTTCGATTGGGTTTGCATCTGGTGAAGTGCCATTCTAGGAGCCGAATATTCTTCGTTGCAAACCTTTCCAGAGTGTGTTTTGCTTTGTGACACGGCGCACTATCTTCCATAAAATTACAATCTTCAGCTTCAGAATCAAAATGAGTGTTCATTTAGTCAGGTAATTCAGCAATAACTTCTAAATAATAAGAAGCATTTAAACGACTTTCGTAAGACTTCAATAAATCTATTCCATTTGCAGAAAAACATCCTCATACAGAAATAGTTCACCTCCACCTTGTGGTCTTGTTGTAAAACGACAATGTAAAAACTTACGATTCTTTCTATTTAGGATTTCAAAATGTGATTTGTCGAGAAATACCACATGATGCCATAGATTTCGAGTCCAATTAACAGATTTTGCACCAAGTGAGTTTCTTTTTTTCCTGAGCCTTATTTTGATAACAACGTCGTTTCTGTGTATAACTTTTCAACCCTTTTTCTAACAAACGACGATAAACTGTTCTTGCAGTAATGGTTTTTTCTTTTGTAGCATTCAACTTCATAGCAATTTTTCTACTTATATCAGTACAACTTTTTTTAGCAAGTGCCATTCAATCGGTCTTCTGTAGAATTAGTGCATCTACGACGTCCTTGAACTGGTTTATTTTTCATTGGTAAATTTAATTTAATTTAATCAGCAATATTATAGACAAATTTTCTGAAATTATTAGCACGTCTAGCAATATTAGCAATATTAAATTGCTTTTAAAGTAAGTTTTTTACAAGCTGTCGCCGCTCAGAGCTCACTGCTTTGCAAACTAATGGGTGATGCGAGTTATCGGACAAATCCTAATTTCATTATTTGAGCATAATAATTAGTTTTTGTGGTTTTATGCGTAGGCATAAACGTTCTATAAAATATAAACTTTATTATTTGAAACACAATTATTTAAAATGAGGTTAAATGCAGCTGAACGAGAATCTTTTCGAAAGCGACTAAAAACGTTTTTTGTAAATAAACCTGATATAAAAAAAAAAATCGTAAATCATTTTGAAAAGGAAGGATTTGCTCGAAGTACAATATATGATAACCTAAAAAGACTTAAAACTGTTCAATCGTTTTCTGATAGAAAGCACCCTGGTCATCCGACATCCTGGACTAGAGAAAAGAAAGCCGAATTAACGAGACTTGTCAACAATCGAAAAGGGGTCAGTCAGAGAAAAATAGGTATTAAATTCGGTGTAAATCAATCGACAATTGGTCGTCAGTTAAAAAAAATGAATGTTAAATATAGAAAACGTGAAAAGACTCCAAAATACACTATAGAACATATAGAACATATAGAAATAAAGGCAAAGAAAAGAAGCAGGAAACTAGTTAATCAACTCTATAACACAAAATCGCTTCTAGTCATCGATGACGAAGAATACTTTTGTTTTGCAGCGGACAACATGCCTGGAAATTCTGGATACTACACAAACAATAAAAAGACATGCCCAGAAAGTGTTCATTTTATAGGAAAAGAGAAATTTCCAAAAAGTTATTAATGTGGATAGCCATATCTGACCGTGGTATGTCAAAGCCATTGTTTCGCACTTCCAAGGCTGTAGCGATCAATTCATCAATCTATATTAATGAATGTTTAGAAAAACGACCTCTTCCATTTATTTACAAGTATCATGGAGATTTTAACTATTTATTTTGGCCCGATTTAGCAAGTTCTCATTATTCTAAAGATTCTCTAAATTGGATGGACCAGTATGTCTATTACGCTGATAAAGAATCCAATCCCCCAAATGTGCCTCAAGCACAACCAATTGAAAATTTTTGGGGACATTTGGCACAGAAGGTTTACGAGGGAGATTGGCAAGCTTCAGCAGAGCAAGTTTTGATTGATCGCATTAAACTAAAACTACAAGAAATTGATTTAAACTTTTTACAGTCGCATATGAAAGGCGTCAGAGCAAAATTGAGATCAATTGCAGATGGTGGTGTTTTTTCATATAAAAAATAATATATTTTTATTAAAAGATAAATGCTTTGTTTAAAAAAAATATAATAGTAGTTTGTTTTTTTATTTATAAATAAGTTATTGACGTTTTTATTTTGTCCGATAACTTCCGCATCACCCGTTATTGCATAAGTTTTGTTTTAATTTTAAAATTACTGAAAAAACATTTAAAAATTATAGGATTTGTTATTTTAAATAACTAACTATGACGCTAGTAGATGATACCATACAAATATCATACACAACAATGTAGCAATTCATTTAATCATACAAACTGTCAAAATTACGTACAAATGTGAGTGTGCTATAATTTTGACTAATATTTTTGTATATGTTTGTAAAATTGATCATTTCTTCAAATTATATAAAATTGTTGTACTTCAGATAAGTAATGAAAAAAAATTTTAATTTTGTCTACACATTTTAACTAATGTAAACGCATTTCAAAAATACAGTTCCTCTCAACAATATGATTAATACATCCAAAATTTTTACATGATAATCATATTTTATGAGGTTGTGCTATAATTTAGTCCAGTACTTTATATATATATATATATATATATATATATATATATATATATATATATATATATATATATATATATATATATATATATATATATATATATATATATACAAGTATATTAGATAATGCTAATAATTAAATTATTGGTAAATAAAAAAAATTTTGTTTATAAACTCGCATTTACTTTCAAAATACTGCATATCCAATTACAGCTTATTAGCGAAATGCGGTATATCCATTTTATAAAGTTATTATGGAAAGTTTATAAACTTTAAAAGACCTAAATATCTTTTAATAATGATTACACAGGTCAACAAAAAAAAAATTTTTTCTGGTGCCGAGCAAACAATTTGTTTTTTGTATAGCATTTCTCATTTTGATTTCAAATATGTAACTCTTTTTTTACCATCAGGTCAAGTTGTAAAGATATTTAGGTTCAAATCTTAAGTATTGTTATTGTTGTAAAGATATTTAGGTTCAAATCTTAAGTATCTTAAGTACGGAAAAAAACACATACTGAAACTTTTTAGTCCCTGTGTAATAAGTTTTCAGTATTAATAGATATTTATATTATAATAATTTATACTTATTAAACATGTCTATCACACTTGTTGAAGTTAAAAAATTGATAACGGAAATGTTTATGAAGTTTAAGATCGAGACGGAAGAAATGCTGAAGCAACAAGAAAATACTTTTATCAACATAGTTAGTTCTAACACAAAAATATTAAATGATCGATTAGACAGAGTTGAACTTAACATACTTCAAAACTCAACCAAAATAGCATCAATTGCAAAGGAAGTAGAAGAAATCAAAGAAAGTTTAAATTTTCATGAAGATCTTTTCAATAAAAAAATAAAAACCGCCATTGATTGTCTCGCAAAAGAAAATCTGGCAAACATCAAAGTACAAAATAACAACCATGAACTTATAAAAATAAATAACAAACTCAGAGAGATTGAGGATAGGTCAAGGCGTAATAATCTAAGAATTGATGGTGTCCCTGAAAATGACAATGAAAGCTGGGCTGAATGTGAAAAAAAGGTAAAAGAAATATTCAACAACATATTAGGAGTCAAAAGTGTAAACATTGAAAGAGCACATAGAATAGGCAAAGTTGTTCACAACAAACATAGAACAATAATCCTAAAACTTCTGGATTTTAAAGAAAAAACTGAAATTCTCAACAACTCTTACAAATTAAAAGGTAAAAATATTTTCATATATGAAGATTACTGTAACGAAACGAATGTTATACGAAAGACACTACGTGAAAAAATGAAAGTAGAAAGACAAGCTGGCAAATACGCGTACATTTCATACGACAAACTTATTGTACGGGATTGGAATTCCAAAAAAAAGTAATATCTTATCTTTTTAAATTTATTTTTTATTTTTTATGGTCTACAATAAGTTGATCACTAAGTCTTCCTAAAAGATTTTCAAATTGTCGCATACTATTATTTATTGCTAAATCTAAATTATAGCGAAAATGGAAACAGCTAATAATGATTTTGAAAAAAAAGTTAATTTATTTGAAACGTATAGACTACACCTAGACGACGAATCCGATCCGGATATTAATTATTTTAATGAAATTAATTCTCCTGAATTTGAAACCTCTTATTTTTATCCTAGTAACGTGAGCAAATATTTAAAAGGCGATAACAAAAGTGATTATCTTAATGCAGTCCACATTAATATACGTAGCTTAAAAAAGAATTTTGAAAACTTATTAAATTTTATTAGCGAAGCGGAAAGTTCTTTTAATTTAATTTGTTTAACTGAAACGTGGTGTTAACGAGCAGATTTTAAAAATAATTCAAATCTCCATCTCCCAGGTTTTGATCCAGTAATTTTAGAACGAATTACTAATAAGCGAGGAGGAGGAGTTTTATTTTTTGTTAAAAATAACCTTCTGTATAAAGTTCGAAGCGAAACGTGCGTTTCTGACGAAAACAAAGAGAAACTTTTAACAATAGAACTTACCAATAAGCGTTCAAAAAATATACTAGTAAGCTGTTGTTACAGGCCACCAGCTGGAAGAACTGAAAACTTTGGCAAATTTTTACTAAAAAACAATAAAGCAAACTGATCTTGAAAAGAAAAAAAATTACTTGATAGGGGATTTCAACATAAACTCCTTTGATTATTATGAAAATCAAAGTTCGAGAAAATTTTTTAATGGTTTTTTTGAAACTGGAACAATACCTTTAATTAATCGCCCGACTAGAATCACAAGTCATTCATCATCATTAATTGATAACATTTTAACAACCGATTTTTTTAACAAGTCGCTAAAAAAAGGAATTATAAAAACCGATGTTTCCGATCACTTCCCGATTTTTTTTTCTATATGTGTTAATTTAAAAAAAGAAAAGCAGGGAAAAGTTTTTATAAAAAAACGGCTTATCAATAATAATAATTTAAATTCTTTCAGAGAACAATTATCACTTGTAGATTGGGGTTATATTAACTTTAATGATAATATCAACATAATCTACGACAATTTTTTCAAAACTTTTCACCAAGTGTATGATTCTAATTTTCCTTTAATTGAAATAGATTTAAGCGATAAAGAAATATCATCTCCTTGGATTACTAAAGGTCTCAGAAAATCGTCAAAAATTAAGCAGAAGCTTTACATAAAATACCTAAAATCAAAATCTGAAAAACATAAACAAAATTATAAAACTTATACAAACTTATTTGAAAAGCTTCGCAAAAGTGCAAAAAAAAAACTACTATTCAAACTTGCTTAATAAATATAAGCACAACTCAAAACGCGTCTGGCAAATCATGAAGGAGGTGTCTGGAAAACTTAAACCAAATAAAAATTTACTTCCAAATTTTATACAAATTGATAACAAATTAATAAATGACTCAAATGATATTGCATTTGAATTTAATAAGCTTTTCACCACTATCGGTACAAAATTAAGCGATAGTATTTCATTCATTAAAGATAAATCTGGTGATGAGTTCGAAACATCAATAAGCTCTAATCTAAATTATACTGAGTTAACTTTTAATGAATTTGAGGTTGCTTTTAAGTCATTAAAACGTAATAAAGCTACTGGGTATGATGATATTAACACAAATATTGTGATTGATTCCTACGATGTTATAAAAGATATTCTTTATAAAATCTTCAGAGCATCCATTGCACAAGGGTCTTTTCCAGATAAACTAAAAATAGCAAAAGTAACTCCAATCTTTAAGACAGGGGATCGTACAAATATAACAAATTATCGCCCTATTTCAGTTCTTCCAGTTTTTTCAAAAATTTTAGAAAGAATAATGTACAACCGAATCTACTCATATCTTGTTGAAAATAAAATTCTATACGAAAACCAATTTGGTTTCAAAAAAAATAATTCAACCGAGCATGCCATTCTTCAACTAACGCGCAATATAACTGACTCTTTTAAAGACTCTTGTTTTACACTAGGAGTGTTTATTGATTTGTCTAAGGCATTTGATACTGTCAATCATCAAATTCTGTTAAAAAAACTAATATCATATGGTATTAAAGATAAAACCCTATTATGGTTTGAAAGTTATCTTACTAACCGTAAACAGTTTGTTTACAATAAAGATTCTATATCTCATCTATTAATGAATATAACATGTGATGTTCCACAAGGATCCATACTTGGTCCACTTATTTTTTTAATATACATAAATGATCTTCATAAATCATCAAACTTAACAACAATAAATTTTGCAGATGACACTAACTTGTTTTTGTCTCATAAAGATATTAATATGCTTTTTACTAATATGACAAATGAATTAAAAAAAGTATCTGTTTGGTTTAAACAAAATAGATTGTCTCTAAATATAGAAAAAACTAAATGGACACTTTTTTATCCACCTTCAAAAAAACAGAAACTGCCTCATATAATGCCAGACCTTTTAATTGATAATATAATAATAAAAAGAGAAAAAGTTACTAAGTTTCTTGGAGTATATATTGATGAGAATCTATCTTGGAGAAATCATATTGATAATACCTCCAATAAAATCGCTAAATGCATTGGAATTCTCTATAAAGCAAGAAATGTATTATGTAAACACCAGTTAACACAATTATATTATTCATTTATACATTGTCATATAAACTACGCGAATATTATATGGGGAAGCACTCATAGAACAAAACTAAAATCTCTTTACCTTCATCAGAAACACGCAGCTCGCGCAATAAATTTTAAAAATCGGTTTTTTCATACGAAACAACTTTTTAAAGAAATGAATATTTTAAATGTATATCAACAAAATGTCTTTAACATTTTATGTTTCATGTTTAAATGTAGAGAAAATTTGTTGCCAAACGTATTACAAAATCTTTATTGTATGAAACCTAAAAACAAATATAATCTTCGAATTAATAACAATCTTATTGCCCCTTTTTGCCATAATAGCAAAGACCAGTTTTTTGTTTCTTATCGAGGTCCTTATCTCTGAAACAAAATAGTCTTACCAAATTTTGATTTTTCTACCCAACTGACTTTTGCCTCATTCAAACAAAAACTTAAAAGAATTATATTTTTAATTGAAAATATTTTGATTTACTTTTAATTGTTTTTTTGTTTTGTTTGTTTGTTTATTCGTTGTTGTTCTATTTTGTATATTTTATTTATTTTTTAATCTTGGCTTTTTAAAATTTTATCTTGGTTTTTACATGTTTTTTCATAAAGTTGTATTATTATTATTATTTCACTTAAGACATTGTATTTTTATCAAAAATTAACCATATATTGTAAAGGGCTTCATGACAAGATCCACATGATCTTCTAGAAGTCCTGTCGTTACTAATGTAAAAATTGTAAAATATAATTGGTTATTGTAATATTTTTAAACGGCAAAATATTAAAAAAAAAAAAAAAAAAAAAAAAAAAAAAAAGTAAATATGCAAATATGCAACTCTTTTTTTACCATCAGGTCAAGTTGTAAAGATATTTAGGTTCAAATCTTAAGTATTTAGGGTAAAGTCCCTAATATTGTCGAAAAAAAAGTTATTCAAAAGTATGTCAACCTGGGTCTCAAAAGAAGCGTATTTTCATAGAGATTTTAGAAAACATAAATATTTTTCCTTAAAATTTATTGACAAAAAAATTATGTGAAAAAATGCTAGAGACTCTTAAAAAAAAGTCAACAGAAGGTTATTTACCAAAAATACAAAAAATACTTATTTTTATTACAAATGAATAACATTTTTAAACTCTCTATGAAAATACGCTTCTTTTGAGACCCAGGTTGACATACTTTTGAATAACTTTTTTTTCGACAATACTAGGGACTTTACCCTAAATACTTAAGATTTGAACCTAAATATCTTTACAACTTGACCTGATGGTAAAAAAAGAGTTGCATATTTGAAATCAAAATGAGAAATGCTATACAAAAAACAAATTGTTTGCTCGGCACCAGAAAAAAAATTTTTTTTTGTTGACCTGTGTTATTATTTAAAATTGCTAAAGTAATGTCAACTATTATGTTTTAAAATTCGTGTGAATTTAAATTTATTTCAGAGAGTGAAATATGAGACAATAAACCATAATAGTTTTTTTATTCAATATATAACTTTAAAGTTAAAAAAATAGTGATAGTGTAGTTGTAATAGATTTTTTTTATCCATTTATTCAACAAAAAATATAGTTAAAAACTAGTATAGTTTTTAACTATATGAGTATTTTTATTCAACTCATTTCAAAACATTGGAGTGATACCAAAACAAAATAAACAAAGAAAAAAAATCAACAGCAATGATAAAAAATAATAGCATGCTTAAATTTAATTAATTTAAAATAATTATAACGATCGAGCTATAATAAATTAAATAATAAGACAAAAAATGTGAAAACATTCAATTGCCCAGTCGGCATATCTAGTATTGTAAATACTCGTAGTATTGATCACGTATAACATTCCGCCGTTGATACCAGAAAAATACGCATTTAGTTTTAAGTTTCGAATTCGAGTTCAATACCACTTATTTATCAAAAATACGTATTATTTAATATTTGATCAAAATGGGATACGATATCGTACCCGATTTTAAACAAATATTAACATATAACGGAAAAACGAAAATCTTTGCTTTAAAGCGCATGCTTAAACTGAAATTGTGAAAGAAAAATTTTAATTAAAAAGTTTTCTCTTAAGAAATTTAGTAAAAAGTTTGTCTGGAATGAAAAGGAATAGTCAGGAATACATGAAAAGTTGTATGAAGAGATATCGTTCTGCTAAAGCAGTATCGCATATCTCCAATACAGTTACAGTACTTTTTTGTACTAAAAAAGATACTAAAACTTTATCATAAAAATATTTATTACTACTTTAAAAGTAGTAATAATAAAATAATATAAAATAATAAAATAAGCAAGGTATGAAATGATAGGATTTATAATATATTTGAATTATATTAATTTAGGACTTCATAAAACTTAATAAATTTAAAAGTAACTTTTAAATTTATTTAGTTTGAATTTAAGTCCTAAATTAATATAATTCAAATATATTATAAATCCTATCATTTCATACCTTGCTTATTTTATTATGTTGATTATTATTTTATTAACATTTCTGTTATGCTATTACCTTTTTTTTGTACTGTTTTAAAAAATTTAGAAAAATAAATTAAAATTTCGAGCCAACACTGACATTTTATTGTTGCTAAACGTTAAATTTTGTTATAGGGATTGCAGTTCTTCTATCTGTTTTTTGCTCTTTATTCAATAATTTGATTTAAATTAAATATAATTATAATTTGATATTTTATTACAACATATATGTTTTTATATATGAATATATATATGAATCTTTTTAAATATTTTCATGTTATTTTAAAATTTTTTGTTCGTGCAATTCAGGTTATATATGTTTATAGTTTGCATATATGTTTATATTATGTTCAAAGTTAAAAAGTTTTTGATAAATATATGTATGTAATAATATGTGTTATGTAATTGTTTTATAAATGTGTCATTAAAATAGTATAAAATGTATCTATTGTGTATATAAATATTATATGAGGTGTTTATATATGTAATATAAAGTTAAATAAATGTATTGTGTTTTATAGTTATTATATATGTTTATATTATGTTGTTTCCATGTTTTCAAAGTGTGCGACTTGGCAAACGTGTTGAGCAAGATTTTCCGTAAAGTTGTTTTTTATGTTACCAATGTTGTTACATTTGGCTTACCTTTATGTTGGTGTCTATTGTTAAAATTATAAGTGGTTTTATTATTGAAACTCACTGCTTTTAATCATTCACTAAAAGCGACTCAAGAAAAATCATTTTGCCGTATATACATTTTATTTATATCTCAATTTGAATTTTTAGAACCATGAAGTACCAACATGATTTGTTTTCTATAAGCTAACACGAAATAACAATATTTAACAACTACTACTCTCTTATCATGACATCTTATCTCTATCAGATATAATGATTTTCGATTCATATTTGATGTTTTTCTTTGTATTTACTTATCAATTACATTTTTTCATTTCAGATTTATCATATGATGGATTTATGTGATATAAAAGAAAAAATGTAAATTTTTATGAATTTTTCTAGGCTTTTCTAAATGTGTTTCTTATTCACATTTTATTTTACAAGCAAGGTCTGCAAGCAAATTTAAGTTGAAAATTTTTTTTGGCTTTTAAGGAGAATTGGCGTTATTCTTTGTTAAATTAATTTATTAATTTGTTTAAATATAGTAGTATTGACAAATAAATGTTTGTTTGTACTTGGTTTTTTACTTATCTGTTTTCAGATTCTTATAAACTAGGCAACCTAGCTAAGCAAGTTTTGTTTTATTTTTAGTGCTATTAGAAAGAGCTGAAAGTTATTTTTCAGAGTGATTGAAAAGAACTGAAGTGTTTTGTAGTTACTTCACATGGTGTAACTGATACTGGTTTGAGTAAGTTTACTATTTTGTTTTATTTATATTGTATTTATTTTATATTTGATATATTTTATATTAGATATATATTTTTTTTATTTAAATCTGACTGTAATTTGTTGACACGAAAGTTTATAAACTTTAATCTGCCTATATTTCAGTATATATATATATATATATATATATATATATATATATATATATATATATATATATATATATATATATATATATATATATATATATATATATATATATATATAATTACTTTAGAGTAAAATATACTGACTGGCATTGCTTCAATATTTTATACAAGATTGTGCATTTATTTTTTTTTTCCATTAAGGTAAAAATAATTTTGTGCATTGTAGATTCTTTGTTTAATTAAAAATAATTGATGTAAATAAATATTATTTATTATTTTTAATAAACGACTTATGTATATAAACATATAAAAAGATATAGATTTCAATAAATCTTAAGTTTAAATAAAGTCTTTGATTAGAAAAGATCACAATTTGTAAGATTCTTTTACGTTCATTCATTCAATTCTAACAATAGTAAGATTACTGGTAATAGGTTTAATGATTGGAAATAGTAAAAAGACATGGGAAGTAATTAAAGAAATTACAGGGAAAAAACAATTACAAAAAAACACCACAATTCCATATAGATTAAAGCTAACTATGAACAAACAAATATTTGATAAGAAAGAAATAGCTGAAAACTTCAACAAATTTTTCATAAACATAGGTAAAAATATAGATTTCAATAAATCTTAAGTTTAAATGAAGTCTTTGATTAGAAAAGATCACAATTTGTAAGATTCTTTTATATTCATTTATTCAATTGTAACAGTAGTAAGATTACTGGTAATATGTTTAATGATAACAGTAAAATTGAAATAGATAGTATTAGGCTCAACAAAGTTATTAATGTAAAATGCTAATAGGCAACTTGAAAATAGTTGTCAAATGAAAAAAATAGATCTAGGCAAGAGGAAATTAGTTGTTGTTGAAATGTAAGAAATGTAACTGGGCGTGCAGAAAACTTACTTGACAGTATTCAGTGCCAAGCAGTGTTAATGTCTGTTAATTTGACTTTAGACACTTCAGAACAAAGCAAAGTATGAGTTTAACTATTTATAGTAACAATTAACACTTTTAAATCTAAATAGTTTTATTTTTTTTTATAATTTCTATCATAATTATGTTCTTTTTTTCTTTCTTTTTTTAGTTTGTCTTCCCTTTGTCATCTTTTGATTAGTTAGCTAACTGTTGAAACATGGTTTTAATTTTGTAAATTTAGTATGATGTGAAATTTACTCAACTAATCATTAGTCAACAGTTAGAGAGAAGCTGGAGCTTAATTAAGAAATGCTGGAAATTAGCTTTTAATCAAGGTAAAAATAATTTTGTTTACTGGTAACATAATAAAACCAATTAATACTATTTATTCCGTGTTTTTTTACTTTTGTTAACATGCTGCTTTGGAAACACTTTGCTTCTCACTCTCTCTCTCTCTCTTTCTCTCTCAATTAGATGAGAGGGAAATTTAATGAAACTTATATAATTACTGAGCTCTTACGTATTTCTTAATACCACAAATAATAATAACAAATAAACATAATAACAAATAATAATAATAAGAAATATTTTACGAGTTGCTTGCTATTCTATGATATTGTTGCTCAAATTGTTTAACTATAATTGTCCCTTGATTGTTCAAATATTGTAATAAATGAAATCTTTTTAGTCCAAGTATTTAAGTTAATAAAATATCTTATTAAGTTGTAGTGTTATTTGCCAGTGTTACTACATTGTGTTGTCTAGCCTTTTTATAATCTTTTTGAATTATTCTGTAGACACAAAATATATTTTTTCTGTTATTATTATCCTAATTCTACTACCAATAAAATGCATATAGTACTTTTGTAATTAAAAATTGTAATTTTTTTTTCGTTTCTCTTTTTAGGTATTTGCAGGCTTTACTTGACTTTCCTTTTCTGGTACCTGTGTTGCGACAGATTTTAAAAAGAACTCAACTGATGTTAATGCGGTCTTTATGTCGTTAACTATAAGCAATGACGTTGCTGATAGGGACTCAAAGTTAAAATATTTATAGATAAATTTGTATTTAATTTTTTAGATAATATATCAAAGTTACTAATGTGTTTTTATTGTTATTAATGATTTAATAACTCATAACCCGTATTACGGGTTGCTTACTGCTAGTCATTATCATTATGTTATGAATTCATAATAGTTAATAAAATTGTATTGAATATTCTCTGGTTATCGCGTTTTATACGTGTTTAAATGCGAGTTTGATACTCATTAGGCGTCGTATTGTATACCTGTCTTTATACGCATCTGATGTCTATTTTTAATGCGCGTTCGACACGATAAAATGGCTAACATATATGCGTAAATACCGCGTATTCTGGAAAGTTTTGAATGCGCATGTAATACCAGGAAAATTTCGTATTGAATATTCTCTAGTTATCGTGTTTTATACGTGTTTACAAGAGTTTCAAATGCGAGTTTGATACTCAGTAGGCGTCGCATTGTATATCTGTCTTTATACGCATCTAATGCGTATTTTTAATGCGTGTTCGACACGAGAAAATGGCTAACATACATACCACAACGATACGTATTTAAATAAGTTTCTAATGCGCATTTACAACTAAATTTGCCGACTGGGTGATAACAACAACAAACAAAAATAAAAATAATTATTAAAACAGCGTAAATAAAACAAACTTTACGTAAACGAAAAGGCAAAACACAAAAGCTACAAAATAAAAGCCAAAACTACAAAACGAAAATACAAACACACAAAAATCTACAAAATAAAATAAAAAAATAATAATCTTTTGTTATTTTTGACGAAAAAAAAAAGGTGTAGAAAAATTGGTAGCGATTTATCTTAACGTTTTAATTAGTTCTTTTTATTATTATTTCGAACATTTTTTAGCTTTTTATACTTTTAACTTGATGTTTTGCTTTTAAGTGATTTTTTTGTTTTTTTAAATCTATTTGTTCTTTTATTCTTTAATTTATTTTCTTGTTTTATTTTGTCTTCAATCTTTTAGTTCGTTTATAACCTTCAATAATAGTGATGATCAGATTTTTAAAAGATGTTTTTTCAAGGAAAGAAGCATCAACACTTTGTTTATTTTTTGTTTGTTATAAAAATAGCAAAGAATTGATGCATTGGAAAATGCGTCAAATTTTTTTAAAACATATTCTTTATCTTCATAGCTGTCCATTAATTAAGTCAACAATTTTTTAGCAAATTTTACCTCCCCTCCCCTTTGTCAACAACCTGTCAAACGTTCAGAGACCTCCCTATAAAATTACGTAAACTATTAATTTGCCCCTCCCCCTCCTTCCTCTTTCTTATGTAAAATTTAAAAAATACGAAAAAAAATTAAACTTTTTTAAATAGTAGTAGTAGTTTACAACATCAAGAAAAAGTGTTTAAAAGCAAAATGTTTAGAAAAAAAACTTAGTTCAACTTTTAACTTATAAACATTTTTTAAATATATATAACCATTTAAAATTACAAAGGCTTGCTTTGAACAAAAAGTGAATAGGAGTATAAGTGATTACTACATGCAACACTATTGGTTTAAACTTCTTTCAGTGCATGATAGAAAGTAAAAAAAATTAAATTCACTCAACTTATCGAAGAATTGCAAGTCGATATTATGTCTAATAATAAAAAAATTGTTCCAGTTATGGAATTTAAAAGAACAAAGAGAAACATTAAAACTTTGATGGAGGAGAGTATTCCTCGACGTTTTCCGAAATTCTTACTATGATAAAGAAATCGTAACTATTGAAACTTTTGATTAAATCTTCAAGATCTTTTTTTACAAAACAAGTTTATATTTTAAGGTTGTTATATTACGATTAACAATTGCAAACTTAAAAAAAATATATATGATTAATCTGAAAGTTATGATATATATATATATATATATATATATATATATATATATATATATATATATATATATATATATATATATATATATATATATATATATATATATTATATATATATATATATATATTTTTTTGTAGTTATTTTAGGTGCTCCCAGAAGTCCTTACGGTCTTATCACAGAGCACCGCGGGAGAGCATTTAACGGGAAGTTCACGCCTCCTTCCGTACCAATGTCGCTTGTTAAGCTGGAGCTGGCGTCGAACCTAGGACCTCTGGGTTCTGAGCCAGAACTCTAACCACTGCGCCACGGCTGCTCATATATATATATATATTGTTTTTGCATAGATAACGTTAGCATTTAGGTAATTTGGGATAACGGTAGCAACCAACAAGCCCGTCAACAGACTTACTCCATGATAATGTTAAATATTTATCATAAACGTCACGTTGCCAATCCTCCTTATAAATAAGGAGGATTGGCACATTCACGTCGCAAAACGTAAATGTACCAATCCTCCTTACTTCCTTAAAGCAAACTAATTCTAATAGAGAGTAGCATAACAAAAAAATGCATTTCATAATTTGTATAAACAAGGGGTTAGCAATCTTTTAAGGCGGAAGTTTAAAACCCAAAGTTTAAAATTTATAAAAACTTTCTAATTTTTAAAGAGTTACTAACATCTTATTTTCAATATTATAATAGTATTTGTGCATGGAGCTGGAGAGTCGCATTATAACATTGAAATTTTAACACCAAATGTTTATACCAGGGTCGGCAATTTGCTTGCGAGCAGCAGGTTGCTGATTCTGGTATAAACATTTCAATAATATAATGTATATTATGTGCTTACATAAATTTTCATTTGTTTTTACATCAGGCCAACAATCACAAACTTTGAAAAAGTAATAGTGTTACGAGTAAACATCTTGCGTGTGCTCATTTAGTTCTGTATGTGTCAGGTATTTTTAAACCACAACACGGCTTAAAAAAAGTAGAATATAGAAAATGTCATTAAAATACTAAAGGTTGGGTAAATATGTAACACAAGCCTACAAACGCTACCTAATTTTCTTCTTTTTAAGTTTAGTTTTAGTTTATTTTAGTGGTCAATAATTTAAAATATTTACAACAATCCGTAATAAATTTATAGATTTTTGAAAAATCATGAATGTTTGCTATGTTTAAATTACCAACGAAGATGTGCTGCATCAGGCGCCTCTATACTAACAGTCTTAAGATACTTGTGCACATTGCACATCTACGACACAAGTGCCATACTTTAAGAACATAATAGAATACTGGAAACATATCTGAAGAGAGTTTATTTCCAGTTATTGTTTAAAAATTCTCTTTTATTAAAAGATAATTTTTTAAATTAGTTAAAAGTTTTAACTAATTTAAATGTTCATGTTGACGAAAGTCGCGTCAATTACTATTTGCGGCAGGGTATTCCACTGCAACACCACACGGTTCATGAAGAATTTCTATCTTGTCATGCAATTGAGAACTCTTTGCTGTGGAAGTATTTGATTATGAACACGCATAATATACTTTGACGACGAAGGACAATTGAATGGTACGCGAAAGTTTATTTCATCGATTTCACGCATGAACTTGAACATCAGAGTTATAATTTTTACGAATTTAGTCTCTAATTCTTCTTTCATCAAGTGTCGTAAGACCTAACATGACCCTTCGCTGCTCGGCGGTGCAATGCTTATTCTCAGAAATCGTTTTTTTAGCACAGTTTTGAACTTTTTCTAGCGCTCCTGTCTGCCCGTTGGTAAGGTGATAGCGTACATGAGGTGAGGACAAACATACGTGGTATACACTTCTTTCCACACTGAAAAACTACGGCTGCGAAAAGTTTTTTTCAGCCTTTCTAAGGAGCGGTTAGCGTTCACCGCAGCTGCTAAAACTTGAGCATTACATTTAAGATCAATTGAGATAAGAACTCCAAGATCTCTCACTAAATGAGTAACTTTGATTGCAAGTGGCTGGCCGTCTGATCCTAACATGTAATAGTCTCGTTTTGATTCTTTTTTTCTCGGCCAGTATGTATGACCAGTAACTAAGTAAAAATGCATGACTAGTAACGAAGTAACTAAATTTATTTAAAAAAGTAACGTTATGACGTCAACTTTTCTTAACCTCCCCCCACCTTTTCAAAAATTGTCAAAAATTTTCAGACCCATCCCCCTATTTAGTTGACGTAATTAATAGACAGCCCCATAGGCCATATTTTTTATTTCCTGTTTAGGATTAATGAACAATTAATATAACACAAAAGTCATCGTTATATTTTTTAATGAAATAAAATTTTAAAAATGAAACTCTGCATTAGCCTCATTTTTTTATTTGCAAAAAGAATTGTTGGTTTAACAAACAAATAATAAAAAAAAGTATTATTATTGAATGAATATATATGAATGGTTTCCATAAAAAGAAAGAGATTTCTTTTTACCTCCTTGTTATTTGATAAAAAATATATTTAAACTCATTAGTATAAGATCTCTTTTTAATATATTTTCCATCATCATTCCATAATCAAACAACAACAACAACAACAACAACAACAACAACAACAACAACAACAACAACAACAACAACAACAACAATAGCAATAGCAATAACAACAACAACACAAGCCCGTAGCAACCGGGGGGTCAACAGGGCATTTGTCGCCCCCCCCCCCTATTTTCTTGGAGAAAAAATGACTATAAAAAAAAAAGGTCACCAGCACTGCCCCCTCCCCCCAAATATATAGCTTATATTCCTACGGGCCTGCAACAACAACAACAACAACAACAAGATATTTATTCTCCTTTTTAAATCATACAAAAATATTTTAATAATAAATATAATAATAATAATAAAATAAAAAAATCATTATTCTATTGAGTGTAATAAGTAAAAATAATTGATTATTAAAAAAATTAAAAAATTAAAAAAATCTATATATATAAATAATAATGAGTAAATTAATTATAAGCACTTAATAATAATAACTAAATGATTGATAAGAATGTTTAGTTCAGTTTAACAAACAAAGTATGAAAGTATAAACAATTGTATAATAATTGTAGAATAATAATTGTAGAATAATAATTGTACCACTTTAAATTCTATTTAAACTATAAAAAGAATAAGTATAGAAATGGCCTGTGTGGATAATAGGCTTACCACGACCCGTATTACACTGTGTGGATAATAGGCTTACCACGACCCGTATTACACTGTGTGGATAATAGGCTTACCACGACCCGTATTACACTGTATGGATAATAGGCTTACCATGACCCGTATTACGCGGGTCATGGCAAGCTCATAATTCCACATATTTAAGTCTTATTTCAAATGTAATACCGATTGTAGTTAATCAATATATTTCAAGCGGGTAATCTAAATAATTTTTTTATCATAACTATAAAAGGTAGAAAATAAGTATAGCTTTTCTACTGCTTACTAAAAAATACTGAAGTAAGGAACAAGCATAGAAATGGTCAGTGTAGAAAAGACTTGCACGTATTTTACGTGTCCGTACAACTAATATATAACTTTGCTCAAGTTAACAATGCTCAATTGTGAGTGTTTAACACGGAACTCATGGCAGCCTTTGCACCAGAGTTAATGGCTAGAAAGAGTCGTAGCTTTTATTCTCATAAGAAAATGTGAACGAAAGTGTATGCAAATATTTAACTTATGTAAACTTCAATTTATGAATTGTTAAAACTTATGTCAAGTTCTACAGTTTTTCTTTTACTTAAAATTATCATTGTGGCAACATCTCTTTAACTTTGATTTATAGCATTTATTTGCCGCTGTATAAGTCTTTTTTCTTTTTTTTTTAGGTGACCCAAGAAGTCCTTACGGTCTTATCACAGAGCACCGCGGAAGAGCATTTAATAGGAACTTCATGTCTCCTTCCCAACCGATAACCCAAAACTTTACCAAAGGTGGGGTTTGAACCACGGATTTTACGTTTCTCAGGCAAGTGCGCAACCACTGCGCCACGGCTGGTGAATTACTAAATTGTTTTAAAACATTTATTGAAGAATACGCCGTGGTTCAAATCCTTGCGCTTGCACATTTTTTAAAATCTTTTTTGATTTTTTAAATTTCAAAATAAAACGTTTTTGAAGTTATATAGATATTATATAATATAACAAACGAAAGGGAGAGACTATCATGATGTACGCGTAAGAACAAGTTCTACGTACGCGTAGAACTTGTTCTTACGCGTACGTCATGATAGAGATACTTATGTTATTGTTATGCACAGGTAATTAATTCTAATAAACTCCGGATGGTCTTAAAAAAATTATGGTCTCACACCTAATAAAGAAAAAAATTAATAAGCCCGTCTTGCTAATCCAGAAGGTGCTGCTGTGAAGTCAAATAAAAGTATATATATATATATATATATATAATATTTATATTAATGTTTGTGTTTCTAATTTAAACAAATTGTTTTTGTTTAAAAAAAAGGATAAATATTTATTTCTATTTTCAATCATTTGTTTAAAAAAATTGACTATACAAAAAATGCTCGCAGCATTTGATGGGCATCATTACTGCTTGTATCCTTCTTGGATGCAATTTTTTACGCTTAATTTTAAATTAGGTCCGTAGACTTTAGACGTACCTATGTCTGACCACAGTATTTTGTCACTGTACTTTGTGACATGGGGCTTAATCATGCATAAAGACGCCTAAGAAAGGATAACGAAACCAGTCTGTATCTGAGAAACTAAAATTGTCGCTGATATTTTTTTTATTATTCGGGTTTGCAGCATTTGAACCCCAGTTTAGTTCTTCGACGTCTTGTAGTTCTGTTAAAAATAATTAGACCTTCTTCTTATATGATTTTAGTAAGCGTTTTCGTGCTTTTTTTTAGTTTTATCATGAATTTCATTAACATTTCGTTCGTCTTTCGGTAATGCGTGGTATTCCACATTTTCTACCTTGGCGCATTGTAAGGTTAAGGCGCATTGTATCTTGTTAAGTTTAAATTTGATTCTATTTATTGTCATCACCGAATTTACAAAAAAATAAGTAGATAGTATAAAAATAAATAAGTTAGTATACCTGGAATAATTTTTGAATAGGAGTCTACTTTATTATTAATGCTCCATGCTCACTGAACTCTAAAAGATTAGTCAACTCTAGTTATTATATATTATATATTACTCATCTTTAATTGTACATCATATTTAGATTTATTCATACAAATGAATTTCCAAGAATTAAAAATTCCGAGAATATTAACAAAGACAATCAAAGCTTTTTATTTTATAAGAAGAAAGACAAACTTAAATACAAACAAATACAAATTCATATCATTTTTCTGAACAATTAACGGCGACACTTTGTTAAATAATATCTTTGATGTTAAACAACACAATAATGTTTCTTTAGATTTTATTAAGTTATCTCTTTTTTTATCATAGGCCGGTTGAAACATTCCAACTCCCCGGTTAGTTTATTTTAAAACACGTTAACCCTCCAATTCAATATTCTTTATAATATGGCGAAATATTTACACCCTACAAATAGTTCGTTAAATGAATAGTACTATCCGTTAAGCGTTTAATACTTTTCGATATACGAAGTTTAACGATTAGTAATATTCGTAAAACCATGTTTAACGAATAGTAATATTCTTTAACCAATAGTATTAATTTTTTTTTTCAAACTGTCAGCCGAGAACCAAGTATGCCCATTTTTTGTGTTTTTCTGTGAAAATCAAGTTAAAAATTTAATTTGTAAAGACTTTCCAGAATGTCTGACTAATTTCTTAAATATTTTTAAAAGTTGTATCATTCATGAGACTAGATTTATTGGACACATACTGCATTGATTGTTGAATATTTATTGACAATAAACAGAAAAAACACAAAAATAGACTATGTCTACTCTTGTATTTTTTCCTCTTGGTTCTCGACTGACGAAATAGTAATAATTTTTTTTTCAAGTAGCAGCAAATTTTTTTTTTCAATTTTTTACTTAGATAGTTCAGCTTGTCTACGAAAACTAATTCAAAACCAGCTTAGAAAAATAGAGGAAAACTGTTTGTCGCAATTTTAGATTTCTGCTTTGGATATACATATATTATATTATGTATAATTATGTATAATAAAATCGATAATAATGTCCAAAAGGAATTATTTGTTTAGCAATTATTGAAAAAGAAAGAAACTAAAATCAGATTCTCGAACTTTAAACTGGATTTTAATGAATGATTTTTAGTGAGTAGTATCGCCAAAAGAATAAAATGTGAAATAAGAATTATTCTAAATATTTTATTTTAAACATAGACGTGTAAAAATTGAAAAAAAAAACACTAAATTATTTTACAATTTAAAAAAATTGAAATAAAATTTTTGGAAAGTTTTTTTTATTTTAATTGAGGGTCAAAAAATACATACTTAAATTTGAAGAATGTAGTTTTTGACCCCTTAAAATTTTTATTTCAAAAATCCATAATGGGCGCAAAGCTTTTGTCTTTGCATGAAACACAAATAGTGTGAATCAAAAGGCACATATGTGCCTTTATGTGCATATATGTGCACGTATGTACTAATGAAATATGTACCAGCATATGTCCACATATCGCGACGTTAGAGTTATCTCCACATTTTTAAGTTTTGAGTTAAAACGATTTAAAAAATAAAAACTTTAGGAAACGGCATTTAAAAACAACTTTTTTACTTATAACTTAGGTTTCAATATAGCAGAAAAGCATTATTCTGAGGTACATAAGACTATTAATAACTCAATATTTTAAAAAATTGGAGATAGAACAAGATTATTCTAACGTCGCGATGTACAAATGTACATGGCTTTCAAACATTTCCTAAAATACTTGGCAAATAAAACTTTAGCTTCTTATTAATACTTAAAAATACAAGTTGTTAACTCAAAACTCGCAATTTTACAGCCATTAGGATAAAAGTTAATTTTTAAACTTTTTTGTTGAGGGAATCTAAGCCACGAATACCTTATACTTTGGAATCCAAAATTGATACAGTTCGATAAATAATTAAAAATAGCGCATAAAAACGTGTTTTTTAATTGGAAATGATTTTTCTAAAAACTTTTTAAAAAAACACCCGTTTAATTATGTTATATATCTGCCTAAATAATATCTTTAAAGTAACCTTGTTTAGTGAATATTTTTACTAAATTTCAGTAAAAGCAGGCAAAATTTAGAGGGATGCATCTTATTTTGGATTATGGAGTGGGAGATTTTTAACGCTAATTTACCACCATAAAGCGTAAAAAGAATTCTAACAAAACTTAATCCTCCCAAAAATTCGTTAAGCGTACTAGTAATAGTATATTGTACTAGTAATAGTACAATATATTATTACTAAATATAAAATAGTATACTAAAAATAGTGAATATAATATATATTCCCTAGCTATTGCTAGGGAATAGTACAAAAAATATACTATTCGCTATTCGTTACATTCGTTTAAGAAGATTTAAAGAAAGTTATTTGTTTCATAAATTATTTTAAGCACTTTTAAAAACGTTTTAACTCAATTAGTACAATTGACAAAGCTACTAGTTTAGTTAAAGTTAAGAGACAAATATGTTAGCGCTGTTACTTTCGACAAGTTAATATTTATTAGCCTTTGTTTGAGTTAGTTGTTTAATATTGTTTTGTAATGAAATTTGATATACCATACAATAGAAAATAGATAAGGAAAAACAATGCCGCTCATTTAGGGAAATGATCTATAGCTTTTATGGTTTTTGTTCCTAGGCTTTAAATAAGTAATTGAGGGCATTTTGATGTCATAAGCATAAAATACAAATATTTTGAGTTAAGAACATACATGCTAGTTACTTAACTCAAATTCTATCCTGGATCCGCCCCTGAAATCATATAAAATCCTGGATCCGCCCCTTGATCACCATACGATTTGCGAGACAAACATTCTATAAGAATAAAACACGTATAAAAACGTAAAGCATCAATTCTTTTTACTATATAAACCTTTATGTCTATATTGACAATATTGTTAATATAAGTATAATATATATATATATATATATATATATATATATATATATATATATATATATATATATATATATATATATATATATATATATATATATATATATATATATATATATATATATATATATATATATATATAACTATTCCATTTAATATATATAACTATTCCATATATATATAACAAAACAAAAAACTGCCAATTTCTATGAAGCAACGAAAAGTTATATGAACTGTAAGAATGTATGTATGCAAGGAATATGTAATGTTCCAAACAATTCTATGATGCATAATAGCTATGCATAAATATAGGCGTATTGCATAGTTATACCCATGCTTAATTATAGCTGTTGTACATAATTAAATTATACGCATAATTACGTCATAAGTTTATATCATTGTGAAATTGTTACACGAGTGCTATTGCTAAACTTATTAAATTCATTGAAGCTATTTTTTGGAGAAGCTATGATTGATCCGAATCGAAAATCTTGAGGTAGGTGATTTCCTTTTAAAGCATCCTCTCGGGTGAGTATAATCTAAAAAATAATTTTTTTTTAAAGACTCTTTTCTTCAGCCTCCATACAAATTAAAACTTTTTTTTTCCGTAACGAGTGATAAGTAATAATCCAAAATATGTTTAAAATATCTGTACGACTCAATAAAAAATAAAAACAATATTTAAAAAAAGTTTTAAAACATATTTAATGCTTATTTCATTTTTTTACTCGTCTTCTATCGTTCCTTTTCAGTGTAAATGATCTAATCGAGACTTCATCCCTCTAACTAGCTCTTGTGCGCGTTCCATATCAAGTTCGGTTAAAAGAATCCTAAATACGTCTTCACTCTTGGATATTTGCAGGATTTTTTTCCTTGGGTACCACTGGATCATTGTTTTGAATCAAATCACCATTTTTGTATAATGTGCATCAGCTAAATCTGGTTAAAATTTGTAATTGTGATCAAAATGGTACTGATTCAAAAATTGTGATCAAAATGGTACTGATTCAAAAATTGTGATCAAAATGATTAAAAAATGGTATCAATCTAGCTTCTAAATATATACATACTGGTTAATAGGAAAGCCACTTTCTCTAACCAATGATTCAGCAAATCCTCTACATGAAAATGCTATCCAAACTAGTACTTTCGCTTAGAAGTTTTTGTATATTTCACTGATGGAGGAGCATTTGTTATATCATCAGTATAATAGAATCTATTTCCATTAATAGTTAAACGTGAAAGTGTGAAATAAGATTCATCATCCAAAACCCAATCACAATCCTTGTAATTCATATAAAGGAAACAACATCTGCTTCTCGCTTCCACCATCTGACCAAAATCTCTACCTGGTATTTTAGTTTTTTTGAAACAATTAATCCCTAGTTTAAAAGAATAGACATAAAAAAAAATTCTAACTTGTTTAAGAAAATGCTTCTTTGTTTGACCATAACCATTAAAAATATAATCAGCAAAGAAAAGATGACCACCTTGATACATCTAAAAATACTGACTTACTTTATTGCTTATGTTAGATTTTTTAAAGAATCTACAAATAAAAAAAGAGATAGTATAAAAATAAAAATACAAACAAACAATAAAAACAAAAAATTATTAAAAAAACTACAAATAATGAAAGAAAAAAAAACTAAAAACAGCTATAATAATCTATACAATAATCATAGACGTATATTCTTTTCTCTCCAAGTTTTCTGGAGAGAAAAGAATTAAAATAAACAATGTCGTTTGAGAAATACTAAACGATGTCGTTTGAGAAATATTAAACGATGTCGTTTGAGAAATATTAAACGATGTCGTTTGAGAAATATTAAACGATGTCGTTTGAGAAATATTAAACGATGTCGTTTGAGAAATATTAAACGATGTCGTTTGAGAAATATTAAATGATGTCGTTTGAGAAATGAAATTTTGTCGTTTAAGATAACAACAACAACAACAACAACAACAACAACAACAACAACAACAAGATAACTATTTTCCTCAAAATTTACGAAATAATTACAATAATATATTATTGATAATAATAATATTAATAATAATAACAATAATAATAATAATAATAATAATAATAATAATAATAACAATAATAATAAAAATAATAAAAATAAGAATATCTATAATCTTATAAATAATAAAATCAAAATATAATTATTAAGAATAAATATAAATAATTGATTGAGGAAGGAGTCACTCATGCAGAACCCTGATCAAAGGAGTGACACCAAATAATTTTATTAATGATAATAATTTAAAAAATGATAATAATAACAATAATAAATTTATTCATTAATAGAGCAAAAGTAACAGCAAAAATAATAGTATTTATAATAATTGTAATAATAATAGTAATAATAAAAACAGCAGTAATGAAAGTAATAAATATTAATGACAAAAACAAGTTTTTATAGAAATAGTAAGGAAAAAAAAGAAAACTAAAGGAGTTAATAATGATAAAAAATTAAAATTAAATTGTTTTTAGAATTTGTTTAAATTTATTTTGTTTTAAATAAAGAAATAAAGATAAATTATTTTGAAATTGATTCAATCAAACTCATTCACAATGCACACAAGACTTCAATTCCTTTCACTGTATTTGTACAATTTTGTGCAATTGCACAAGAAGTAAAAAGGAATAAAAAATAAAAAAAAAAGGTCAAAATTTTCAAATTACCATAAACATTCCACAGTAAACGTTGTGGCGTTTCACAAGTAATGGAGGTTCCCCATTTAAAGAACGGTCAATTGGATAGCGTAATAAACGATATGGATCATTGACAGACTAACAAAAAAAATATTTATATTTTGAATACAAAATTAAATAAAATATTTTTTTCAATTCAGATCAGATCAATAATTGAGTATTTATAAATAAATTTAAAGTTTGTATTGTTTAACTTTTTAATTAAATGCAGACTTCCCATTTTACATCAATGAATCGCTAATTCACCAATAAATGCATTAATATATTGAACAATATTAATAAATTAATTCTGTTATTGTTGTTAATGATTCAGCATTTAAAAAAAAAATAATAAAGTTTGTATTTTTACAACACAGCTAATAAAAAGCTAAAAAGAGGTAAAAAACGGCTAAATCTTTAAATTCTCATACATTGTTTTTTTAGTTCAGCAAAAACTAAATATACAAACTACTCAAAATTTTATATGCCTTTTTTTGTTTTGTTTTACTACACAGTTAATAAGCTGGCTGACAATATCTTGCATGTATCTTGTATGGTGATGCTAGGCAAAAAGTTTTTCATTTGACTTCTGAAAAACTAAAAACTCAAAAAGAAAATTTTGGGAAAAAATGTTGACTTGATTGTTTGATGTTAGCATCTAAAAAATCTTTTATATATAATATATTTATTTTCAATAAATAACCATATTTATTTTCAATAAACAACCATATTTATTTTCAATAAATGACCATATTTATTTTCAATAAATAACCATATTTATTTTGAATAATAATCTTTGCAACAATTTCATCACCATCAATGAATAACATCAGCATTTTTACAACTTTAACATTACCTTATCATTGAATTATTTTCCATCGACATCTATTCACTGTCACTCTTATTACAGTATAAACTATTTCATCCTATTAAATACCATCTCATTGCAGTAATTCTTATAATACTTAATTAAAAGCTCATGCATTGAAATCATGTCTGCGCATAACTGTCTGCAGTTTCTAAAAAACTGTGAAGTTTGTATCTCAAGAATCAGAAAATATTTTATTAAATTTCCTTTCGGTATCTGTTCAAGATATCATTCATACCTTTTTTTAAATCTATGGGAACAAGGATGGTCGAATAAATTAAAAAACCAAGTTGGTAATTTCTTGTTATATTATAACAAATACTTATGCCTGTAATAAATTACTTCTTTAACAAAAATGATATTTGTAATTTAATAATATTTTTTTTAAAACAAATTTGTCATTAAAATATATATTTAATTGTTATTTAACTTTATTTTTCTCTATCATGTTAGAATTCTCTATCACGTCTTGTTTTTACAACTTAATTTCTTTTTGTTGTTTTTTTAAAGTTTTTTTATTTTATTTTAACTATTTGTTTATTCCGATTTTTTTGATTTTTGTTAAAAAAATCAACAAAACCATTTTTATTAAAAAAACATTTCTCTGAAAAAATTTAAATAAAAAACATAAATTGTTAATTAATAAAAATATGTAAACAATGTAAAAAATAATAACAATAAACATAATGAAAATAATATATTTAAAAAAGGTACTTGAACGCATGGATAAGTTCTATTCTTATTAAGCTGTTGATAGAGTTTTTGCATATAGATATCTGCAGAACTACTTTTCTTTCTAAAATATAATCATTCTATGTTTCTAAAACTTTCTTTCTTAAACATATGACCAATGATATTTTTTAAACAATAACAAAATAATAAATCTTAAGATGCATCTAGGTTAACAAGAAGGTTAACAACAAGATGCATCTAGGTTAACAAGAAAAGAAGATTAAAATAAAAAGTTACAATTTATGTAAAGAATAGAAACGATTTAGTATGAGATGAAGACTTTTTATCTTTTATTACAGTATTGTTAAATGATGGTATTATTTAAATAAAAAATTGTTTATTAAAACATAGCATCAAGAACTTGGCATATCTAGATCTTTTAGACCACCCCTAAGATAAAGTCAACAACTTTTTTTTGAGTATCAATTATAAATTATACAGAATACCAATAATTATGCAGAATACCAGTGCCAACAATAACAACAACAGACTATATATTTTCTTTTTATAATTATTTGCAATAATGATAAAAAGAAAATACATGTTTCTTTCGTCAAAACGGCAATCAAGACTACCAACACCGCCAACAAAATGCAATAAGTTAAATACCAAACACGAGTTTTAGAGGACAGTACAGGTGAAAGCACAGTTGATGAGGAGGAAATATGTAGAATTTTAAATGACTACTTTTAATCGGTTTTCATAATTGAGCCGCAAGGTCCGCAAGGATGCCAGATCCGCAAGGTCAGCAAGGATGCCAGATTTCAAACATGTACGACGCAATTTATTGCACGGATGAAGTACAGAAAAGTCTTAAAAACCTTGACGGGAACAAGACGATAAGCATCGACAGCGTCCGTCCAAGGCTTCTCAAAATGTGTGCAGTAGCGTGTTCTGTTCCACTTACCCTTATTTTTCTGACTTCACTGGTCCCAGACAACTGGAAGCGCTCAAACATAACACCAATATTCAAGAAGGGCTCCAAACTAAAAGCATCTAATTACAGACCAGTATCACTCACTAGTATCCCTTGTAAAGTTATGGAGCGTTTTGTTCAAGACCAGATTCTAAATCATTGTATTATAAACGGTCTTATATGAAAACACCAACACGGTCTTGTTTTCAAAAAGTCGTGCCTGACAAACGTTATGGAAACACTTGATCTTTTAACAGAAGCTATGTAACAGGAATACGCTACAGACATAATCTTCACGGATTTGGTAAAAGCCTTCAACAAAGTTCCACACAATAAACTTCTCCACAAAATTCAAAACTATGGAATTAAAGAGGAGCTTCAGGCATGGATTAAAGCATGGCTCGCAGGAAGGCAGCGGGGAGTCGTTATTAGAGATTGTACATCAAATTAGAAAAACGTTATTAGCAGCGTACCGCCAGGTTTGGTCTTGGGTCCATTATTATTTGTTCTGTACATTAATGATATTCTAGAAATTGGAATATCAGGTCAAACTCTACGCTGATGACTGTCAGCATAGAGTTGATACGCTGATGAAATTATCAGTGTCATAAAATCTGACCGGGACGCGGAGAGTCTGCAAGCAGACTTAGACAAAGCCATTGAATGGTCACATTGCTGGCTCATGACATTTAATACTGAAAAGTGTAAAGTCATGCATACTGGCCGAGGAAAAAAAGTTTTTCAAAACGAGACTATTTCATGCCTGGACCAGACGGCCTGTCACTTGCAATCAAAGTTGCTCATTTAGAGAGAGACCTTGGAGTTCTTATCTCCATTGGATGATCTTAAACTTAATGTTTAAGTTTCAGCAGCTGCAGTGAATGCTAAACACTCCTTAGGGAGGCTGAAAAAAACTTTTCGCAGCCGTAGTTTTTCAGTGTGGAAATAATTGTACACCATGTATGTTCGTCCTCACCTAGAGAACGCTACCTAAGCGTAGTCACCTTACCAACGGGCAGACATAGAAGCGCCAAAAAAAGTTGTGCTAAAAAAACAATTTCTGAGATTAATCATTGCACCGCCGAGCAGCGAAGGGTCATGTTAGACCTTACGACACTTGAAGAAAGAAGAATAAGAGGTGATTTAATTCCGATGTTCAACCTCATGCGTGAAATTGATGAAATAAACTTTCACGTACCATTCAATCGTCCTTCGTTGTCAAAGTATATTATAAGTGGTCATAATCAAAGACTTGCACAGTAAAGAGTACTTAACTGCACGCCAAGAGAGAAATTTTTCACAAACCGTGTTGTTTTGCAGTGGAATACCCTGCCGCAAATAGTAATTGACGCGACTTTGGTGAACATGTTCAAAAATCAACTAGACAACATTTAAATCAACTAAACAACATTTAAATCAGTTAAAAGATAATTTTAAAAGATAACTGGAAATTAACTCTCTTCACATAAGTTTCCAGTATTCTATTATTTTCTAAAAGTATAGCACTTGTGTCGCAGATGTGCACGAGTATCTTAAGACTGTTAGTATAGAGGTGCCTGATGCAGCACATCTTCGTTGGTAATTTAAAAATAGCAAACATTAATGAATTTTCAAAAGTCTATAAATTTATTACGGATTGTTGTGAATATTTGTAAATTATTGATCACTAAAATAAACTTAACTAAACTAAACTATTAGGACATAAAGTATATACATAAAAAAGGTAAATAAGTAAAAATTACAATTTGCAGGTAATAATAAAAAAAATTAATGATAATCATAACAATTGTAGAAAAAATAACAAAAAGAATAAGATCAAATAAATAAAAAAGAATAAATAAAAGTAAGAAATTTTTTTTTTAGAACTATATGAATTGATTTTGTTTAAGATAAAGAAAAGATGAAATTCTAGTTTTTTAAACTTCAGACACCTTTATCCTCTTTCCTTGCTACATGTTAAATACTTTTAAAAGGTGCAATTTCTCTATCACTTTTTATGGTTACACAATCCCAATAGATACACATGGATATATGAAGGTCATTACTCAAAACTTTTGTTAATTACATATAGTATAATTGGATGCTTGGAAGTTGATACATGTACATATGTTGAATACATGTAGTATATGAATTAATAAAGTATGATATTAAAGGAAAAAAGTATTAATATCAAAGCAATTTAAAACATAAATATACTTTTAACATAATAAATTGATTAATTTAAATACAAAAAAGTCAAAACATGAACAGAACAATTATCATAAATGTGTCAACATCTAAAAAAATTAAAAATTATTATAAACTTTATAGTATAAACTTTTTTTTTCTAAAAATGGTAATTTTTTTTCCACTGGAAAAAAACTTTATTTAGCTGTATTTACCTCACAAGGTCGAAGGGGCCCTACAGTTATGGAGGCTACTTGTTTTGATTTTTTTTATAGTTGTTACATCCATCTTTTATTAAAGTATTTTCTTTATTTGATTAAATAAAACAAGACTCATAAGAAACCACATGGTGTGCGTAAATGTATGTCATATATATATTCAATAATAAATTTATGCTAGTAATTAATTTATGCAAAAACTAATTTGAACAAATTTGTAACAATTTAATTATGATAACAACTTCAATAAAGTATGATTATAATAAAATGAAGAAATTAAAAGAAATGATTATAATAAAATTAAACAGATGAAGCAGATAATAATATTAATAATAATAATAATAAAACATAAGAATGACCAGAATGAAATTTAGTAGATGGCACGAGACACGCTAGCACTTTAGAGCAGTGCCTATTATAGTATTTACAGAAAAGAAAAATAGAAGCAACAATACAATGATGTGACAATGGTTGAAGGTTGGCTGAAAAAGCAAGTCCAACTATGTTTACAATACATTTTTGCATCTTGTTTAAAAGAGAAAGGACATCATTCAAAGATCCGCTCCAGATATGACAACAGTATTCTATACAAGAATAGATTTGAGATTTATAGAGATATAGATTTGAATCTAGAGTAAGAAAATGGGGAGAGCAATAAAGAGATGCAACCTTAGCAGATGTTATTTTTGCAATGGATTTAATATATGGCTTCTTAAAAAGATTAGAAGTAAGAGCTATTTCTAGAAGACAAAGGGTAGATGATGCCTCCTTTAAGCAATCAGAGTGATGGTTTCTTATCAAGACAAGAACAAACGGTAGTATCATCAGTGAACATGGCCACCTTAGATGTGAGAATTTCTGAGAGGCCAAGGATACCTTGGGAACCCCTGAAGTTACAGGAATATATATATACATATATACATACATATATATATATATATATATATATATATATATATATATATATATATATATATATATATATATATATATATATATATACATATATATATACATATATATATACATATATATATACAAATGTATATATTCATATATATATATGTATAAAGATATGTGTATATATATATATTCATATATATATATATATATATATTCATATATATATATATATAGATATATATTCATATGTATATATATATATATATATATATATATATATATATATATATATATATATATATATATATATATATATATATATATATATATATATATATATATATATATATATATATTCATATATATATATATATATTCCTGATGAACCTACTGATGGAGAAACATGTTGAAGATAAAAGTTTGATAAGTGTTTTTACTAATTTATTATTGCTCTGTTCTTTAAGAACATTTTGCACTTTATTTGTAGAATACACTGACATAATTTATATATATATATATATATATATATATATATATATATATATATATATATATATATATATATATATATATATATATATATATATATATATATATATATATATATATATATATATATATATATATATATACTTGTCAGAAATAAAAATAATTGGACAAACAACTCTCTTTAAACCAAAGATTTAAAATATTGTCATATTGGTCAACTTCCATTCATTGATGGTCCATTTTTAATATAGTTTTTTTTAGCATTATTATTATTTTTTGATTTTTATAAAAGCATTTTAATCAAAATATGTATGTATGCATTTATGTATGTGTGTACGTATGTATGTATGCATGTATGTATAAAAAAGAAAATATACCCTGTTTCAACTAAGCTTACAACAAGAAGTTGTGTCTTTGGAAGTTCATTCAAAAATAGGTCAAACTCCATATCGGTTATGAGAGGCACATGTTTTTTATCGCATCTATAAACACAGTTTATAACCTATAAACTTGTAATAATTAATTGAAAAAATTATGTAAAATAAAATCTCATATGTTTTCATCATTCAAAGGGAAAAGCAAGATTTCTAACCTGCAATAAAACTTTTTACCAGTCATCAATTCTGTTTTTAATGCACTTTTAGGTTAAGTAGCTTATACTTTTATACCAAATACTTTACTATATACCACAATATTATAAATATATTATTTCAAACTTACTAATACACTAATGATGCAAAAGTTACAAAAGTTTCTAGAAAACATTTTGAAAAATTTAAAGCTTAGTTTTATTTTAGAACTTTGTCTAAATAAAATTGCTACAAATAAATATACCTTTTTCAAAGAATATTTCATGTTTTTTATAATAATATATTATATACCATATAAGTATATTTTACATAAAATGTTGGGTAAGTTAAAAAGTAACAGGTTTTTTTATATATAATATATATTCATATATATATATATGTATAAAGATATGTGTATATATATATATATATATATATATACATATATTCATATATATATATATTCATATATATATATATATATTCATATAAATATATATATATATGTTCATATATATTAGGGCGGCCCTAAAAACAATTTTTTTGAAAAAAATCTGCTCCCACCCTTTAAATGTGTTCTATATAATACAAAAACACTAGGTTTAAAATTTTGTTGAATAAAAAATATTTTTAGAGGTCCCCCAAAACCCTTTAATATTTAACTGGTCCCTAATATTTAAAAAAAAAAAGTTTCTCGAAAATAGGTCAACCTGGTACTCAAATGAAGCGAAATTATATAAAAATTTCAAAAATAACATTCATTTTGAAATAATAAAGTTATTTTAGGTTTTACTACGTAAAAATCTTGTTTTTTAGCAAAAAATGAAATAAGTGAATTTTTCATGATAATTGTGATAAATAAGTTTAAACTTCAAATTTATTTTTCAAAATGAATAATATTTTTGAAATTTTTATATAATTGCGCTTCATTTGAGTACTAGGTTGACCTATTTTTGAGAAACTTTTTTTTTTTAAATATTAGGGACCCGTTAAATATTAAAGGGTCTTGGGGGACCTCTATAAATATGTTTTTTTCAAAAAAAATTTAAACCTAGTGTTTTCGTATTATATAGAACACATTTAAGGGGTGGGAGCAGATTTTTTTCAAAAAAGTTGTTTTTAGGGACACCCTAATATATATATATATATATATATATATATTCATATATATATATATATATATATATATATATATATATATATATATATATATATATACATATATAGATATATATATATATATATATATATATTATTCTTATGTGTATATATATATATATATATATATATATATATATATTCTTATGTATATATATATATATATATATATATATATATATATATATATATATATATATATATATATATATATATATATATATATATATATATATATATATATGTATATATATATAGATTCTTATGTATATATATATATATATATATATATATATATATATATATATATATATATATATATATATATATATATATATATATATATATATATATTTATATATATATATATTCCTGATGAACCTTGTCGTCTCCATGTCAGCCAGTCTCTCAAAGTCTTTAAAATATATGCCGCAATCTACAGACTTTATAACTTATTGAACCGCGTTCAATTCCAAAGAGCTTTAGTGGATGACGCCATTGTAGAACTTTTTTTTTTTTGAATCAATATTATTTGTTTTTATTTTATTTACTTTTTTAAATAAGCGTTTATTATAAATTGTATGACTTTCCTAAAAGTTTTATAGGAAGCTAAACAAAAGAATGTTTTTTTTATAGAGTGCGAGAACCATATAAAATCAAGACTTTTATGTTAAAATATAATAAATATAGGGTCAAATCATTATATTTCAACCAATTTAAAGAAAACTTTGTGGGGCACTATCTCTGATTTTCCTAATTTTTACATATTATTATGTGCATTATGTAGATAGGTTAAACTTGAAATTTCAGACTTCCAAGTACAACGGTTCAGAAATTATAACCTTAGTAACATGACACAGTGGCCCCCCTCAATTTACAAATGGTCAAAACAGACTACTTTAGTGCTGTATAACTTTTTTCTCACTTTCAACAAGTGTCTCATTTTTTCTAGAACTATTTTCTGCATAGTTCTCTCTTTAAAAAAGTGGTTTTTATTAATTTGTGTTAACTTATAAAAAAATTATGACCTCCTCAACTTTGGAAAAAATCCTAAAATTGCTAAAATATGCCAAAATGAAACTAACTGTAGCATTATTCTATTCATCCACAAGTCTTTACAGATAAGTTTTCTGGTTAGCTACTACTGTCTGCAATAAATTGGCAAAATATAGGCAGCTTGTTGCAGTTTAGAACTTAAATATATCTAAAAGCAAAATTTCCACTCGCCTAAAAAGTCCAATTTTTAGCCATTTTGAGATGCTTGTAAATTTTTCTAACACTTTGTTTTTATCAAAGATTAACAGCATATAAGAACAGTAGACCCAACTATCTGAAAATGCAAACATTATAAACTTGTCAAATTCACACCAAAAATGCCAGCATTTTTAAATAACCCTATTTTTAAATCATCAACGGTCGTATGTGTTACTAGAAACCAGTGCCCCTCTAATCTGCCAACTGGTTTATGTGAAGGGTGCAACGAATTATGAGTCATTTCTTAATAAAAAGAGAGATATGGTTGGTTGTCCTCTCCTTGATCTGAACTTTATAGTTGACAGGGGTACAAAAAAAGGGGCAGTAATTTTTTAGAGACCTCCATTATTGTTCAAATAAAGGTCTCTAAATTAATTTAGATAGTTAGATACTTAATATCTAAATATCTGAATTAATTTCAAAATGAAGCCATTATTTCTTTAAATTCGATTTTATTATAGGTAATCAGTGGCCTATATGTGGTCTGGACCCCCCCTCACTCACTAAGGTGAGGGGGAGAGGGAGGGGGTTTGGGTGGCACTAACCAATGGGGGAAGGGGCAACAAAAGTTATACAGCTCTAAAGTAGTTTGTTTTGACCTTTGTAAATCGAGGGGGGCCACTGTGTCATGTTTCTAAGGCTATAATTTTTGAACCGTTGTACTTGGAAGTCTGAAATTTCAAATTAAACCTATCTACATTATGCACATAACAATATGTAAAAATCAGCAAAATTAGAGATAATGACCCACAGGTGATTGGTTGAAATATAATGATTTGACCCTATAACAAATATATGAAATGTTTCCTTAAATATAATAAATATTTCAAAAAGACGTTGATAATCTTATTATATATTCTGAATCTTTTTTCTTTTTATTTAAACACTGGCCTAACCCTAACCCCTGACAAATATTTTTATTTATGTAAATTTTTTTTCTAGTTTATCTAAGCCGTTTGTCATTATGACGTTTTTGTTCTCCTATAAAAATGATATTTTACAAATTCTTAAATTTTTCATTAATAAAGAATTTTGATAAACAACATTATTCATAAGTGATATTTGCCGAATTCTTAAATTTTTAGTTAGAAAATATTTATAGATATTACACTTAACAAATTTACAGACGGCTTTTTATTAATTAAAGTGAAAATGTTTTATGGCAATAATTCAAGACAGATGGCCATTAAAATTGTCAATGTGTTGCAGCATGTTAAAAAACATATTATATTTAATATTTCCCAATTTATGTTGTATTTGGCAAGTATTTTACATTAAAACCTGCCTCTTAAAATTGCAAATCAAAAATCTACCAAAATTGACAATAAAAAAATTTTCATTAAACGATTTCAATTTTAAAATTGACTCAATAATGCTAAACTATTTTGCAATCTTGACCAATAATTGTTCAATTTTAAAAATAAAATAAAACAAACAATACATGTTTTACAGAATAAAGTACATTAAATATATTCTTGCATGATTAAATAAAAACTTCGAGAATATTTGTACCCAATGAAAAGTTTAGCAAATAAATGCTGTTAATTAAACTTTCATAAAGTTAACTCTTGCTACCAGCCATTTTAACAAAAATCTTTACGCTGTGACCGCACATTTTTTTAAATAAAATTCGGATGGCATAACATTGACAACTATTTAAAATTCGAATAGTAAACCTCTTTAAAAGCATTAACAAACAAACAAATATTAATAGAAAGCTAAACTTTTTAATTAAATAAGTTTTTTACACACATCATTGAACATTAAGAAATGCAAAGTGCTTAAAACCATTGTTTTTATAAATAGTAACTAAAACATTAAGTCCAAAACAAAACTCATTTAATGTATAAAAATAATGTTTTTCTACAAAAGACATTCGTAATTACTTAGTAAATTACTTCTACAAGTCGAATTTAAACTTACACTTCTACAAGTTAAATTTAAACTTAAACTTCTACAAGTTAAATTTAAACTTACACTTCTACAAGTTAAATTTAAACTTACACACTAATGTTTTTCTTCAAAAGACATTCGTAATTACTTAGTTAAATACTTCTACAAGTTAAATTTAAACTTACACTTCTACAAGTTAAATTTAAACTTACACAATAATGTTTTTCTTCAAAAGACATTCGTAATTACTTAGTTAAATACTTCTACAAGTTAAATTTAAACTTACACTTCTACAAGTTAAATTTAAACTTACACAATAGTGTTTTTCTTCAAAAGACATTCGTAATTACTTAGTTAAATACTTCTACAAGTTAAACTTAAACTTACACTTCTACAAGTTAAATTTTACAGTGCTTACGCTGCTTTATCTTAGAACTAAATTTAAAATGTTTTTTTTTATAAAGGATTACTAAAGATTTTTAGCATTGCCACATGATAACTTTTTATAATAACAAAATATGGCTCTTATTTGTTCTTGATTATGTAGAGAATTATATAAACTTTAAGAACAAACAAATTATGTCTAGAGTGAAAATTTATGTACAAAACAAGATAAATTGTGAAGCATACTCGTTAAATAATACAAAATAATTTTTTTAACAGAATCTTAATAAGGATAATAGTAATTTAATAACAATAAAATTAAACACAAAAATAACTTATAGCAAATGACTCAGCTTAAAATATCTGAAACATTTTATTCATATTTTTAATGCGAACTTCACGAAATTAAGAAAATAAAATAACTAAAGAAATTCCACAGTAATTTATGAAAAAAAAACTTTTATATAATAATAACTAAACAAATTCTTTAGTAATCTATAATAAAAAAAAAAATTCTATAATTTAATAAAAAAAAAAGAATTTTTAGATTTCTTATCAAATTTCTACAATGATGTCATTTACTAAAACTCTTTGGAATTAAACGTGCTTGAACCAACTATAAAGTCTGTAGATTGCGGCATATATTTTAAGACACTGGCTAAAATGGAGACGACGAGCTTTGAGTAAAACAACAATGTTTGTTTTTCTTGGTATACCTATATTATTTTGTTTTACTTAAAAAAATTCTGTCCTAAATTTTTTTATCATTCTCTTTAATATGAACAAAACTTGTCTTGGTACTTTGGGATCCCTTTAAGGCTTTTTGTGATGAGCACACTTGGTTGCTGCCGTAATTATGGTGTTTAGTCGAAGCAGTTCCCAATGTACACAAGGCTACACATGTCTCACCAAAATTTTTTTAATGAGTAGGGTAACTTTTGGAGTTAGTTTTGGAGTTGTTCTGGCCCTAGTCACTTCTAGGTGTGGTTTACATAGTGTACCTAGGGTCATCTCAAGTCATTGTCAAACCAATTAGAGGTGAATGAAAAGATAGTTATGCAGGTTACTGACCTATCTTGACTGTATTTATTTTGTGTGACATCCTAACTTAGACCTTTTTTTCCATTTTTTCAATGGTATTTTTTAGTACCATAAATGCATCAAAGTTTGCTTACTAAAAAATACCTAGAAAAACCCAGATTGTTCTCAGTTAGCTGCTTTAAACGAATCAAACAAAAAACAATTTTTTAAAAAATCACATTACTTTTTACCTAACCTAATAAGTTCTGCTAATCTTTTTAATAAGATTATGCACAAACAACTGTAATAACTTTGTAATGCACAAATGTTATTGTATAAGCAACAAGAAAATAGTATGAAACTGGGGTCTCAGTCCCAGCTAAAAATGGTACTTTTTACAAACATGACCCTCCAACAAGGTTGCAAGCTATTAAGCCATGAGTTACTAGAAAACATAAGTTAACGACTTGAACTGAAAAGTTGTAGTTTGTAATTTGTATGAGTAAAACATGAAGAAGGATAAGAGGTTTAAGGTTTTGTTGATATTTGATGTTGATGTTAAGGTTTTGTTGATGTGGGAGGAAAAAAAATTGATGAATAAAAACTTTTATACCATGAAGAGACAGATACAAGTTAAAGATTACAACTTTGCTGAATGATAAGCCAAGTGAGAATGAATTTTGGTTGCTCAAACTAGAGATGATATTTAGCAGCAACATTTTTTAAAAAGACATTTTTTTTAAAGAGAGATATTCTTGTAAAAAAGATTTAAAAAATAATTATGGTTTAGTATAGCAACTGCACAAGAAGGTGACAATCGTGGAGTAGAATGACGCTTCATTTAAAACCAACAAGAAGGGATCACCTGATGATCCCTTCTTGTTGGTTTTAAATATATATATATATATATATATATATATATATATATATATATATATATATATATATATATATATATATATATATATATATATATCCTTCCTGAGGCTCCCTGATGAACCTACTGATGGTGAAACATATTGTAAAAGTAAAAAATTAGATAAGTGTTTTTATTAATTTAAATATATATATAAAATATAAAATAA